>NC_041392.1:607585696-607621746 GCF_002162155.2 Triticum dicoccoides | reverse complement strand
CGATATTGATTGTGGTTTTTCATCTAAGTATGTGGTGATTTTTTTTTAGAAAAGGAAGTATGTTGTTATTAATAATGCAAAATTTTATTAGCTTCGATGTATACGTAGTGGTTTAAATAACTTGTGTTTCTTATACTGAAAAGTAATTCAGAATTTGTTTTTGTTTCAATTAGAGACATGATGCAGAGAAGGATTGTGTGGTTGTACATATTGCTCGCTATGAGGCGGACGACCTGAATATATGCACTAGGAAAACAGAGTTCTTAGGCTGTTGGATCCTGGAAGCCATTTGCGGTTATACCAATGAAGAGTTGTATTCCAGCCTCACTGTTGTCAGGCATGTTGTCCAGGGTGTACTGAAGCACAAGAAGTTCAAAGCTACTCCTTCATTTCTGAGGAATAATGTTCTTGTCAAGCTTACACAGGAAGATGACGTGGCATGCCTCCAGAAACAAGTTTATCAGTGTCAAGGCCACAAGGTTGTCTTCATGAAGGTTCACAGGATTGAGCTGCTGCGGGACGTCCTCGATGATGTTCATGGCAAGGTCCGTCTTGTGTCCAGCCCAAATTAGATCGAGGCATGAAATACTTGCCCCAGCTAGTGTTTAATACTAGTTTGCATTGTGTCTAATTATCCGAACCTTGCCTGTTATCGACCCCTCTAGGGCTAGTACTCTGTTTGAATCCGTCTATGGGAACTGCTGCTACTTTTATGTGCCCGTGAATCATGTGAGAACCATCATAATTGTTGCCAAAACAGATGTGTCCTCACTAGTTTTTTCATGAATATGGCATGGTAAGACATAAGTTGTCACGGTTTATCATACGAGCATTGTGTGTTTTGATGAAATAGAGTAGTTCAAGAACCATGCGCCGACGTATACATAAGTACTTGTAAACATTGTTGGTGCTACCCCACGTGTAAGCAGTTGTGCAAAACACGACACATTGGCTCAGCTCGCTTCAACACTAGGCTATCGACCAGCTAACAATCAACAATCTGCTATCTGACATATAAGCAACTATGTATCCTGTTACAGTGGTTCATGCAGTTAATTGAGGCCACAATGTAATAAATTCCAAACGTTCACACGCTAGTCCAGTGCTCATGTGGAACACTCACATTAAACTCGTCTTCATAAAAAACTTGAAAAGCATAAGTTAAGCAATTTTATACATCTCAATGATTCATAGAACATAACAAACATATACTAGTGCACAGCAAAAGACAAAGTTGTGAGAAGGTTTACAAATCAGGAAAAAAACAAGCAAGGCTTCTCTCTGAGCAAAGGGCCTCCCGGCAGGCTTAAATTTCCTGGAGTTCACTCTGGTTTTTTCTTGTTGCCACCATTCAGGGTTAGGTTCTCTCATTCCAGAATAACCAATTATAATTGTGGTATCAGCTGGAATGCTGAACTGAACCATGCAGTGTACTGACCAGCTGAAATGCTTGTGCATTCCACTAAATTTAAGCACCGCTATATGCAGAAATAAGCAGACCACAATGCCTCTTGTCCGTGCACCTGTCCAAAAAACCGCCTGCAGCCATGCCAGCTAGTCCTTGGTCCATGGATGAACTGATAGAAAGTGCATTCCAGACTAGGATGCAATTGTTCTCGCTTGTCCCTGCACTGCAATCAGGAAGTAAAACATACGAATCAGCTTCTTTTAGATTGTGTTGGTCATTATACCTTAGTTACTACCAATGTAGGGATACCTTGAAGACGGGAGGTTAGATGACGGTAGCGAGGGATAGCCATCTCATTTTGCGCAGTTGTACTAAAACTGAGGTGTGTGCTTTTGATTGCATGGATAGAAATGATACAGAGATAGACATCCCGAAACGATATGGAGACAGACATCCCTGTTTGCGCAAATAAGATATACGGTTATTTAAAAAGTGACAGATATTACTACTTTCCCCCGTTTCCTCTTAGAACCAAGTCCTAGATTCATGCTACAGCTTTCCCACTTTCTTCCCTGTTGGAACCAACGCTTTGAGTCGACTGTATGAAATAGCTTTACTTCTAATCTACTACTACTATAATGCGGCAGTTTTGAAATTGGATTTACCACTCCATCTTCGGTTCTCCCGCCCAAACAAGCATTGGCTCAAAATCCACCGTTCATTTCCCCTCTCATGCATATCACTGCCGTCCATTAAACAAAGGATGACATGATCTGACGGCTAAGAGCTACCGGATTCTCTCCCGCTCCTTGTGCACATGGCCGACTCTGCTCTCCAAGTAAACAAATAAAGAAGTCCCCGTTGAATCTGGGTTGCACCTATTGAAGTTGAGAAATGTTTAGAAACTGCTGCCACCTCCTCACATGTAAGTACGAAAAGTTGGCAAATAGCTAGCACATTTTGGTTCCCCGTTGTCACCTGGGAAATAAACACTCTACTACTAACTTATTTTTTTTAGATTACTGTAAAAATGGAATTTTTAGATGCCGCTATACTGCAAAGTTTACACTGTTCACATAACATAACATTGCATGGCTGATGCTAGCTAAAGTTTTATTCTGCTTCATCGAGAAATGTAATATTTTTATTATTCACAAAAAAAGTGTAATATTTTATTTCAGTCATACATAAGCTATACCTCAAGCTAATACAGGACATGAGTGTCTGTCAAACCTAAATGACTTATTTAGTTGCACAAAATAGTCCATAAACATGCATGTAAACCGTCAAACAACTCTGGAACTATACATCAGTGGAACCCAGGAAACATCATATAATAAAACTACAACTTTTATCTTGTAATCAAATTCTTACTTGGAACTCAGCTTGATTTGTGCAAGTGATTTTCTTCTTATTTCAGAATAGTCCTTAGATCATGCAAACAAACACACTATGATATCTACTCAAGATATGAGTACCCATTTCTCTCTCTAAAAATAAGGTATATGAGTATTGTTACACCCTAGCTAGTTCAAGCATTAGAGTGTGCATCATGTTTAAATTTCTCTTAAATTTGAAATGGGGAAGGCGGAAACCCCCAACACCCCCCTCAAAACAACTAGGGTTTACTAAAATTATTTTCAATGAACCTGAAATGCCCTTCTAAAAAGTTCACCCTCTTTGTCTTGGGTTAAAACCACTGGCAAAATTGGTGCACATTTTTCTAGGTCAACAGAAGGTCATTGAATTAAATCATAAGTATTTGAATTTGGGCATTTAAATGCTATAAAATAATTTAAATGCCAAAATAATTCTGGAAATAAATGTTTGCTGTTGGAAATAATCTAAACAGAGGCCACAATTATTTTCAGGATTTTTGGAAATGTTTTAGTCTTTCAATTAAAGCCCAACAGTTGTAGTTAAATAGAAAAATAGAAACATATAAAAAAAAGAGAGAGAGGGAAGCTACATGGGCCCTACCTGTGCTGGCCCAGCCCACCTGGCTCGGCCCAGCCGACTGGCCCTGCCAGTCGCCGTCCTCCTCCCGCTAGAAGGACTCGGAGCGCGTGGCCGGCGCCCGCGGCCACACGCCGGGCACCTCCTGCTTTCGCCGACGCCCGGGAGACGTCCAGGGATGCCACGCGACCCCCACGTTCCCCTCTCATTCTCTCTCACTCTCCCCCTCGTCTCCCTCACTATTCCCCGCGATGGCCGAGCGCGTACCCCGCCGCCGATCGCCGTAGTTGCCACCAGAGCCACCCCCTCGCCCCTCCGACGAGCCCGATAGCTCCGCCTCGTCGCCCTGAACCTCTCCGCTGACCCACGCGACTCCAAACGCCGCCGAACGCCGTCTTTGCCCTCGTCTTCAAACTTGGGCACCCGAGCCATCTCCGGTCGATTCGCCGCCGCCAGGACCTCCCCGAGCTCGCTGACCCCCTCTCCGACCCCGCTGTGAGCTCCTCTTCCTTTTCCCCTAGCTCCCGTGCTCGTTTGGCCCCTGTAGTCGCCATTTCCGCTTCCCGCCGCCGGCCATGGCGTCGTCGTGGCCAGAGCCACTGTGGCTCGAAGCCAAGCTCGCCGTTGTGCTCAGCGCAGCACCCGGAACCCGTAGCCACCACCAGCTTCTTCTCCTGTGCACCGTAGCCTCGAACCCAACCCCGCCCGAACTCCGGCCGCCGCCACGAGCTCGATTCCGGCGAGCTCACCCCACCCCAGCTCCTCCCACTTGCCCCACTAGATGCGCGCGAGCCCCAGCTACGTGTAGCACGTCTCCGCCGTCGATTTGGTCACCGGAGGACCAAATCCAAAGCCCTCCGCCGTCCCGGCCTCGCCGGTGACTCAATGCTGGCGGGATTAGCCCCGCTGACCAGGGGTTTGACCCCAGTTTGACTCCCCTGAGTCAATGACAAGTGGGCCCCCCTGCTAACTAAATCAAATTAGTTTAACTAAAAATAATTAGTTTAATTAACTACTGACATGCGGGACCCACCAGTCAGGTTTGACCTGGACATCCCCGTTGACCACTGACATCACCCTGATGTAATGCTGACGCAGTAATTCAATTACTGGATTTATTCTTTAATAGGAAATTCCAGAAAATAGTCAAAACTTCTAAAAATCCTAGAAAATCAACCATAGCTCCAAATGCAAAGATTTATATATGAAAAATGATCAGAAAAATTCAATCTATCCATCTGTAATGGTTTCATGCATGACAAAACAAGTTTACCTTGCTGTTTAAGCAGAATAAGGAAATACACTATTAAGGCCATGTTTAATGAGCTAATATTTGAATCTTTGATTCAAATGAGTTCATTCCTTTCTGTTATAACTTGCATTAGGCCAAGACACAATCATATTGCCATGTCATAGCATGCATCATATTGTTGCATATCGTCATGTGTTGATTGTGTTCCGATGTGTTCTTCGTGGTAGGTTCTGCCTCCGAGGATATTCACGAGTATCCAACTGAAGGGCAGTATCCCACTACCACTCCATCAGGCAAGCAACCCATTGATCATTTCGATACAAACCCATGTTCTCGCTTCTACTCTTGTTTACTGCATTAAGACAACGCGATTCAAACTGTTGTGTGTTACGGTAGTTGAACCCTTATTCTCTGCATGACCTGTCATTGCCACAGTAACTAGATGAAACCCACTAGCATGTGTAGGAGTTGATTGAGCCATGTATGTGATTCCTACCTTGCTATGCCTGCTATGCTTAGAGTTGTGTCAGATCTGGTTCATCTGGGTGATGGGCTAGAGTGAAATGCTTGTGTCGGTAATATGAGGGATGTGTTGAACATGTTTTGGTAAAGGTATCGATGAGAGGCCATGTAGGAGTACATGGTGGGTTGTTTCATTGAGGCCGTCCATAAGAACTGAGATCTGTATGTGTGATTTAAGATGCAGTTACTACCGTACATTGGGCCCGAAACCAATGGACCCTCTCGGCTTCTTAGTCACCCTGGTACTCTGTCCAGGAGTTGCAAATAGTTTCTGGTGCTTGTAGGTTATGTGTTGGCGGCCGTGCGTAGCGCTGACCCTAGGGGTGGGCTATGTTGCGGTAGATACACCGTGGCACGGTGTACCGAGTCACCCGTTTGGTGTCTCGGGAACCCTGTTCACATTGTTCGGGGCCGTATGTGGAAACCTCGGCCGGACTCCCTGCGGATGGAACCTGGATAGGCAATAAACCTAGACTAGAGACTTAAGTGTTTAGGTAGGCCGTGGCCGACACCCTCGCTGGGCTTCCGCTTGAAGGTTGCCGAGTACATGTCGTATAAACGGCGGTAAGTGGTGAAAGCGTGTATGAAGAAGTACACCCCTGCAGGGTATGAAACTATTCGAATAGCCGCGTCCGCGGTAAAGGACTACTTGGTTGCCTATATAGTTCATAGACAAGTTAACGGATACTACTAAAAGACTCAAGATAAGTGTGTGTACCGAGGATGGCCCTCTTGTAGGATGACGAGGGAGGATCCCCGGTGGAGTATTGTGTTGGTGAGTAGTGGACTCGTGTGCGAAAACTATTTTACTGGTGGAGTTCCGTAGGATAGCTTAGCCAAGAGTCAAAGTTGGCTTGCTACATTAACCCCACCACCTTCTTGAGAATAAGCATGTATAGTAGGTTCTGATGTAAGACTTGCTGAGTACCTTTGTACTCATGTTTGCTTAATTACTGTTTTCAGACGACAACACCGCCCCCTCCGATGGGTTCTACGTAGACCTTGACGTCGACGAGTGACTAGCCACCCAGGTGGTGATCCTGGCCACGGAGGGCCCTATGTAGATAGACAGGCTTCGAGAAGCCTTCTTTATTTCTAGAGTCTGTACTCAGACTAGTTGCTTCCGCATGTGCTTGTATGTTTGTACGACTTGAGTGTTGGGTCATGTGACCCCTATCTGTATGAACATGTTATGTATGGCTCCCTGGAGCCTTTAAATAAAGTACTTGAGTTGTAGAGTTTTGTTGTGATGCCATGTTGTATGTACTCATATCGGGCATATTGTGTGTATGATTGAAATGCTTGGTATGAGTGGGATCCGACAATCTAGTTGTTTATCCTTGGCAGCCTTTCTTATGGGGAAATATAGTCTAGTGTTCCTCGAGCCATAGTAGTCCGCTACAGCCCGGTTCACCGGAGTCCTGCTAGCCTAGCACTACTGTATAGGACACTTGACTGGCCGGCATGTGTTTCACTTTGTTCCTATGTCTGTCCCTTCGGGGAAATGTCACGCTGTGACTTCCGGAGTCCTGCCTAGCCTGCTACAGCCCGGGTTCCCCGGAGTCCTGTTAGCCCAGTGCTACAGCCCGGAATCAATCGCTGATGACCGACATGCTCGATGTGATTCATGTATGCCTGTTCCCATAGGTCTGTGCCACTTTGGGTTTATGACTAGCCATGTCGGCCCGGGTTCTTTGTCATATGGATGCTAGCGACACCATCAGCCAAAAGGCGCAAACGGTCCCGGGCCATGGTAAGGCAACACCCGTGGGATACCGTGCGTGAGGCCGCAAAGTGATATGAGGTGTTACCGGCTAGATTGATGTGACTTGGAATCGGGGTCCTGACAGCATTGGCATCAGAGCTGGACTGCCTGTAGGTTCGTTGAGCCAAACTGGTCGATGTCGAGTCTAGAAATGCTTTAGTTATATGTAGGGGAATTGATTGTGGGAGGGAACGTAAGGCTCTTTTACTCCTTTACCCTATGCCTCTGATCTGAGTCATTCTCTTCTCATTCAGCGTGGGTTAAGGACTAGGCTCTCTCCTTCTATCAGGTTCACGTGTTACTAATCCGTAGTAGCTTATAGGATTGTTGTTACAAGTCCCAGTTCAGTTTCTACTATTCTTAGTATGTTGCTAATTGGATCAGAACCTTGATATGATGTTGTTGAGTGGTATTGCAAACTGTTGTGGATGTCTCAAATCTTTTTCTGAGCATTTACAGCTGTTATGCTGTCCAATTTTCCCTAGAAATTCTGATGTCTTTGCATTGTGGTTGTGCTTTCAGATGGCCAACCGTGTTCAAAACCAAGTGGTTCGCCTGACCCGGTGCCTCGACGTGCCCGGTCATACTGCTATGTTAGTCCGAGTAATGATTGAGACGGGCTACCGTTGGTATCCCGAATACACCGTCGAAGAGTAGTTCCGTGACTTTAATCAAAGCCAATATCTCTGCACCGTCAGGATATTTCCTTCTTATCCTGGATCTACCGAGCCCCTTCACTGTACCTATGGTCTCAGGGTTACTGTTGAGATGGTTGTGCAGGATGCTGCCTATTCCATGATGACCATCTTGCGAGTCCGGACTGGCCTGCTTCGGAACACCGACTTCCGTTACATGCCAGCTTCACTTCCGGGAGCGCAAGGGTATCTTCAGGCTATCTATGCTGACTCCACTCAGGAGGACTCATTAACTCGTACCACTGCCGAGATGCTCGAAGATAAGGACCGAGAGAGTCGGGCCTTGAGGCTGGAGCTTTTCAATACCCGTGCTGGTCATTGGGCCACATTGACTCGGTTTGCACCTGCGGTGCAAGCTGGATGTATGGATACAAGGGATCTGTATCCTGTGAGATCAGCTCTGCCAGACATGGTGGATTGGCATGATGTGGGAGGCATCACCCCACCCCGTGGTCCCCGCAGGCCACCGTTTGTTGGTCCAAGACCTCATCCTAGCCCCTATGGTCCACAGGCTCCTCAGGATCGTCTGTTCCCGGATGGTCACGTTGAACTTCCAGGCTATGGAAGTGACTTCTATGAGGACTACTACGGAGCTGTCTGAGTTAGTAGTAGTACCACTAGTATTGTAGTAGTTGTATCTCCACTGTCCTGCGTGACTTGTGGAATATGACTTTGTGTGTAATCAATTCCGGAGGTGTAGACAAATAATGTATAGGAGCAAGGAATGCCTCCGATGAGATGTAACGTCTTTCATCATAGTTGTACTGTAGCCTGGGCTTGTACTAAACTATGTATGATGTGTATGACCGTTGGTATGTATATGGCAGTTTTATATTACCATGACATACGGATGAACATCTCTGCATTCTGTGTTGTCCATTACATACTGCACTTCCTTGCTAAGTTTGAGCCATCATTGTCTAAACCGTTGTCTTGTTTTCTCCTAGGATGGTCAACACCCACAGCAACCCTGCTGCCTCGGAGCAGGGGGGAAGCCAGTGCAGCTAGGGGTGAAAATCTGCCTCACCCGCCTTCTCTGGCCGAAGTGATGCTGGAGGTGAAAAGAAATAAGCGTGAGACTAACCGCCTGCTGGAGCGGATTGAGCAGAACACTGCACGCCACCCGCGAAATGACCTGGTGTCAATCAATGACTTTATCAAGCTATACCCACCAAAGTTTAACCATTCCATCGAGCCCCTCGACGCGGATGACTGGCTTCGCAGCATCACTCACAAGCTACGTTCTGCCAACGTAGCCGAAGCCGACAAGGTTACCTATGCTGCCTATCACCTCGAAGGCCCTGCTAGCCTTTGGTGGGAAAACTTTGAAGCTATGCGCCCGGTCGGCCAAGTTACTACTTGGGATGAGTTCAGTGAGGCTTTCCACGAGCATCACATTCCGGAAGGTCTCATGGATCGCAAGAGGGAGGAGTTCTGCAACTTCACCCAAGGAAGACTGACTGTGGATGCTTATAGTCGTGAATTTGGAAATCTGGCACGCTATGCTCCCGAAGAGGTGTCTACTGACGCTAAGAAGCAATCAAGGTTCCGCAAGGGACTTAGCCCTGAACTTCGCCGCGATCTTCGTCTGCACGAGTGCACCTCCTTTCAGAAGTTGGTCAATAAAGCCATCAGTGCTGAGACAGGCCAGACTGATTATGACGCTTCATGCAAGCACTCCCGTGACTTTGGCTCTTCATCCGGCTCTGGAGCTCAGAAGCGCCGGGTGTGGATCCCAAGCACAGCACTGCCACCCAGGTTCATCCCGAGGCCATCCTTTGAGGCGCCTAGTCCCAACCAGCAATTTGCACCGCCCAAGCCCTATGGTGGCCCTGCTGCTAATGATGCTCCACGCCCCAATGTGGTGACATTCTTTAAGTGTGGAGAGCCGGGTCACTATAGCCGGGAGTGTCCCCAGAACAACAACCCTGTTCAAACTAGAAAGTCTGTTGGCCGTGGTAAGCCCGCGGGAAAGACATTCTACGCCAAGCCGGTCACCACTGCACGTGGCCATGTCAACTATGTTTTAGCCGAGGAGGCTCATGAGGATTCCAACGTCGTCCTTGGTACGCTCCTTGTTAACTGCCATCCGGCATCTGTTCTTTTCGATACTGGAGCATCTCATTCATTCATATCTGAGAGCTATGCTCGATTGCACAACACGACATTCTGTGACATGCCCACTTCCATGGTAATTCAAACTCCGGGTTCCAAATGGCAAACTTCTAGAGTAAGTCATAGGAACGAAATTCTTGTCGATAGACTTGTCTTCCTTGCATCCTTGATAGCTCTCAAGTCCTCGGACATAAACATCATCTTGGGTATGGATTGGATGTCAGCTCATTATGCTAAGATTGATTGTGCCACTAGAACCGTTCAACTTACTCACCCATCGGGCAAGACAGTCAATGTCTTAACTCGAGTGGCCAAGCGCCAGCTTTACTCCCTAAATGCCAACCCCCTTCCAGACCTTGAGGATGTTCCGATAGTTCCAGACTTTCCGGATGTCTTTCCAGAAGAACTGCCAGGTGTTCCACCTGACAGGGATGTTGAGTTTGTGATAGACCTTGTTCCAGGAACCGTTCCAATTTCTGTGATAGACCTTGTTCCAGGAACCGTTCCAATTTCTAGAAGACCCTACAAGATGGCACCCTTAGAACTAGCCGAGCTTAAGAACCAACTCGATGAGTCCTTGAAAAAGGGTTTCATCTGTCCTAGTTCCTCTCCTTGGGCTTGCCCCGTCCTCTTTGTTAAGAAGAAGGATGGAACGGATCGAATGGTTGTGGATTACCGCCCTGTCAACCTGGTCACCATCAAGAACAAATACCCGCTTCCCAGGATTAACGATCTGTATGATCAGCTCGCTGGATCCTTAGTCTTTTCCAAGATGGATTTGAGGTTGGGCTACCATCAAATCAAAATCAGAAACGGGGACATTCCCAAAATGGCCTTTGTTACTCGTTATGGCCAATACGAGTACACCGTGATGTCCTTCGGTTTAACCAATGCCCCAGCCACCTTCTCCTGGTTAATGTACTCGGTTTTCATGGAGTACTTGGACAAATTTGTCGTAGTATACCTCGATGACATACTCATCTACTCCAAGAATGAAGAGGAACATGCCGAACATCTAAGGCTGGTATTGATGAAACTTCGAGAGCATCTTCTTTACGCCAAATTCTCCAAGTGTGAATTTTGGTTGCCAGAAGTGACCTATCTAGGCCATCTAATCTCTGGTAAGGGTATTGCTGTCAATCCCGAGCGAGTTCAAGCCGTCCTTGATTGGACTCCACCTGAGACGGTTAAGCAAGTTCGGAGCTTCCTTGGCTTAGCGAGCTATTGCCGCCGCTTCGTCGAGAATTTCTCCAAGTTTGCTAAACCTCTAACTGAACTCCTCAATAAAGATAAAAAGTTCGAGTGGACTCCACAGTGCGAGTTCAGTTTTCAGGAACTGAAAAGACGCCTGACATCTGCACCCGTACTGGTACCACCAGATTTCTCCATGGACTTCATTATCTATTGCGACGCCTCGCGACAAGGAATAGGTTGCATACTCATGCAAGATCGTCAGGTAATTGCCTATGCTTCACGGCAATTACACCCACATGAGGAAAATTATCCCACACATGATCTAGAGCTTGCAGCTGGTAGTCCATGCACTTAAAACTTGGCGACATTACCTTCTCGGTAATCGTTGCGAGATCTTCACCGATCACCAAAGTTTGAAATATATCTTCACCCAACCAGATTTGAATCTCAGGCAAAGACGTTGGGTTGAGTTGATCTCGGATTACGACCTAGGAATAACTTACACCCCGGGCAAAGCCGATGTCATGGCTGATGCACTAAGCCGTAAATCCTATTGTAACAACCTGATGTTACAACAGAGTCAACCATTTCTCCATGAGGAATTTCGTAAGCTCAATCTTCACATTGTTCCTCGAGGATTCCTATCCACCCTGGTGGCGAAACCTACCCTTACGGATCAGATCATCAAGGCACAGAAGGTAGATCCGGGAATCTCCCGTATTAAGAGAAACATTAAGAAAGGAGTCGCGAATTGTTTCTCCATTGATGATCAAGGTGTCGTATACTTTGGGAATCGCCTAGTGGTTCCAAAGGCACGAAACCTGAGGCGGCTGATCCTTAAGGAAGCTCATGAATCCCCTCTCACCATTCATCCCGGTAGTACTAAAATGTATCAAGACCTATGCCAGAGGTTTTGGTGGACTAGGATGAAGAGAGAAATTGCTCAATACATTGCTAATTGTGACGTTTGTCGTCGTGTTAAAGCAGAGCATCAACGGCCTGCTGGCACCCTTCAACCTTTGGCCATTCCCGAGTGGAAATGGGATAAAATCAGTATGGATTTCATCACTGGGTTTCCCAGGACCAAGAGAGGGAATAATGCCATCTTCGTCATGATCGACCGTCTTTCCAAAGTAGCCAATTTCCTACCTGTTCGTGAGAGTATCACCGCTAGCCAGCTAGCTGATTTATACATCTCCTGAATAGTGACTCTTCATGGTGTTCCATTGGAAATTAACTCAGACCGTGGAAGTCTCTTCACCTCTCGATTTTGGGAAAGTTTCCAAAATGCTATGGGAACTCGTCTCTCCTTTAGCACCGCCTTCCATCCTCAATCAAGTGGTCAAGTAGAACGAGTCAATCAAATTCTAGAAGATATGCTCCGGGCTTCTGTCATCTCGTTCGGAATGAGTTGGGAGAAATGCCTTCCATTCGCGGAGTTTGCTTATAACAATAGTTATCAAGCCAGCTTAGGAAAGGCTCCTTTTGAAGTTCTCTATGGACGAAAATGTCGAACGCCTCTTAACTGGTCAGAAACCGGGGAAAGACAACTCTTTGGTCCGGATATGATTCAGGAAGCAGAAGAGCAGGTTCGCGTTATTCGTGAGAAATTGAAAACAGCCCAATCTCGTCAAAAGAGTCAATATGATCGTAAACATAAGCCTATGACTTATGAAGTCGATGAGAAGGCTTACCTTCGGGTTACTCCGTTAAAGGGAACCCATCGTTTTGGTATCAAAGGCAAATTGGCTCCTCGTTACATTGGACCCTTTCACATTCTTGCCAAACGAGGAGAAGTTGCCTACCAATTGGAACTACCTCCGCATCTTTCCAGAGTTCATGATGTCTTCCATGTTTCACAACTCAGTCGTTGCTTCGCGGATCCTATCCGTGGAGTGGACCACGAAACGCTTGATCTACAAGATAACCTCTCCTATCGGGAATATCCCGCTCGTATCCTTGATCAGGCCGAGCGTACCACTCGACGTCAGAATATCAAGTTTCTCAAGGTTCAATGGTCACACCATTCTGAGAAAGAAGCCACATGGGAAAGGGAGGATCGTCTTCGACTCGAGTACCCCACCTTCTTCCCGGAGGATCCTAAATCTCGGGACGAGATTCTTTTGAGTGGGGGTGAGTTGTTACACCCTAGCTAGTTCAAGCATTAGAGTGTGCATCATGTTTAAATTTCTCTTAAATTTGAAATGGGGAAGGCAGAAACCCCCAACACCCCCCTGGAAACAACTAGGGTTTACTAAAATTATTTTCAATGAACCTGAAATGCCCTTCTAAAAAGTTCACCCTCTTTGTCTTGGGTTAAAACCTCTGGCAAAATTGGTGCACATTTTTCTAGGTCAACAGAAGGCCATTGAATTAAATCATAAGTATTTGAATTTGGGCATTTAAATGCTATAAAATAATTTAAATGCCCAAATAATTCTAGAAATAAATGTTTGCTGTTGGAAATAATCTAAACAGAGGCCACAATTATTTTCAGGATTTTTGGAAATGTTCTAGTATTTTAATTAAAGCCCAATAGTTGCAGTTAAATAGAAAAACAGAAACATATAAAAAAAGAGAGAGAGGGAAGCTACCTGGGCCCTGCCTGTGCTGGCCCAGCCCACCTGGCTCGGCCCAGCCGACTGGCCCTGCCAGTCGTCATCCTCCTCCCGCCAGAAGGATGCGGAGCGCGTGGCCGGCACCCGCGGCCACACGCCGGCCACCTCCTGCTTTCGCCGACGCCCGGGAGACGTCCAGGGATGCCACGCGACCCCCACGTTCCCCTCTCATTCTCTCTCACTCTCCCCCTCATCTCCCTCACTCTTCCCCGCGATGGCCGAGCGCGTACCCTGCCGCCGATCGTCGTAGTTGCCACCAGAGCCACCCCCTCGCCCCTCCGACGAGCCCGATAGCTCCGCCTCGTCGCCCTGAAACCTCTCCACTGACCCACGCGACTCCAAACGCCGCCGAACGCCGTCTTCGCTCTCGTCTTCAACCTCGGGCACCCGAGCCATCTCCGGTCGATTCGCCGCCGCCAGGACCTCCCCGAGCTCGCTGACCCCCTCTCCGACCCCGCTGTGAGCTCCTCTTCCTTTTCCCCTAGCTCCCGTGCTCGTTTGGCCCCTGTAGTCGCCATTTCCACCGCACCCGAGAGCTCCCCGCCGCTGGCCATGGCGTCGTCATGGCCAGAGCCACTGTGGCTCAAAGCCAAGCTCGTCGTTGTGCTCAGCGCAGCACCAGGAACCCGTAGCCACCACCAGCTTCTTCTCCCGTGCACCGTAGCCTCGAACCCAACCCCGCCCGAACTCCGGCTGCCGCCACGAGCTCGATTCCGGCGAGCTCGCCCCACCCCAGCTCCTCCCACTTGCCCCACTAGATGCACGCGAGCCCCAGCTACGTGTAGCACGTCTCCGCCGTCGATTTGGTCACCGGAGGACCAAATCCGAAGCCCTCCGGCGTCCCGGCCTCGCCGGCGACTCAACGCCGACGGGATTAGCCCCGCTGACCAGGGGTTTGACCCCAGTTTGACTCCCCTGAGTCAATGACAAGTGGGCCCCCCTGCTAACTAAATCAAATTAGATTAACTAAAAATAATTAGTTTAATTAACTACTGACACGCGGGACCCACCAGTCAGGTTTGACCTGGACGTCCCCGTTGAGCACTGACGTCACCCTGACGTAATACTGACGCAGTAGTTCAATTACTGGATTTATTCTTTAATAGGAAATTCCAGAAAATAGTCAAAACTTCTAAAAATCATAGAAAATCAACCATAGCTCCAAATGCAAAGATTTATATATGAAAAATGATTAGAAAAATTCAATCTATCCATCTGTAATGGTTTCATGCATGACAAAACAAGTTTACCTTGCTGTTTAAGCAGAATAAGGAAATGCACTATTAAGGCCATGTTTAATGAGCTAATATTTGAATCTTTGATTCAAATGAGTTCATTCCTTTCTGTTATAACTTGCATTAGGCCAATACACAATCATATTGCCATGTCATAGCATGCATCATATTGTTGCATATCGTCATGCGTTGATTGTGTTCCGATGTGTTCTTCGTGGTAGGTTCTGCCTCCGACGATATTCACAAGATTACAACTGAAGGGCAGTATCCCACTACCACTCCATCAGGCAAGCAACCCATTGATCATTTCGATACAAACCCATGTTCTCGCTTCTACTCTTGTTTATTGCATTAAGACAACGCGATTCAAACTGCTGTGTGTTACGGTAGTTGAACCCTTATCCTCTGCATGACCTGTCATTGCCACAGTAACTAGATGAAACCCACTAGCATGTGTAGGAGTTGATTGAGCCATGTATGTGATTCCTACCTTGCTATGCGTGCTATGCTTAGAGTTGTGTCAGATCTGGTTCATCTGGGTGATGGGCTAGAGTGAAATGCTTGTGTCGGTAATATGAGGGATGTGTTGAACATGTTTTGGTAAAGGTATCGATGAGAGGCCATGTAGGAGTACATGGTGGGTTGTTTCATTGAGGCCGTCCATAAGAACTGAGATCTGTATGTGTGATTGAAGATGCAGTTACTACCGTACATTGGGCCCGAAACCAATGGACCTTCTCGGCTTCTTAGTCACCCTAGTACTCTGTCCAGGAGTTGCAAATAGTTTCTGGTGCTTGTAGGTTTTGTGTTGGCGGTCATGCGTAGCGCTGACCCTAGGGGTGGGCTATGTTGCGGTAGATACACCGTGGCACGGTGTACCGATTCACCCATTTGGTGTCTCGGGAACCCTGTTCACATCGTTCGGGGCCATATGTGGAAACCTCGGCCGGACTCCCTGCGGATGGAACCTGGATAGGCGATAAACTTGGACTAGAGACTTAAGTGTTTAGGTAGGCCGTGGCCGACACCCTCGCTGGGCTTCCGCTTGAAGGTTGCCGAGTACATGTCGTGTAAACGGCGGTAAGTGGTGAAAGCGTGTATGAAGAAGTACACCCCTGCAGGGTATGAAACTATTCGAATAGCCGCGTCCGCGGTAAAGGACTACTTGGTTGCCTATACAGTTCATAGACAAGTTAATGGATACTACTAAAAGACTCAAGATAATTGTGTGTACCGAGGATGGCCCTCTCGTAGGATGACGAGGGAGGATCCCCGGTGGAGTATTGTGTTGGTGAGTAGTGGACTCGTGTGCGAAAACTATTTTACTGGTGGAGTTCCATAGGATAGCTTAGCCAAGAGTCAAAGCTGGCTTGCTGCATTAACCCCACCACCTTCTTGAGAATAAGCATGTATAGTAGGTTCTGATGTAAGACTTGCTGAGTACCTTTGTACTCATGTTTGCTTAATTACTGTTTTCAGACGACAACACCGCCCCCTCCGATGGGTTCTACGTAGACCATGACGTCGACAAGTGACTAGCCACCCAGGTGGTGATCCTGGCCACGGAGGGCCCTATGTAGATAGACAGGCTTCGAGAAGCCTTCTTTATTTCTAGAGTCTGTACTCAGACTAGTTGCTTCCGCATGTGCTTGTATGTTTGTACGACTTGAGTGTCGGGTGATGTGACCCCTATCTGTATGAACATGTTATGTATGGTTCCCTGGAGCCTTTAAATAAAGTACTTGAGTTGTAGAGTTTTGTTGTGATGCCATGTTGTATGTACTCATATCGGGCATATTGTGTGTATGATTGAAATGCTTGGTATGAGTGGGATCCGACAATCTAGTTGTTTATCCTTGGCAGCCTTTCTTATGGGGAAATGTAGTCTAGTGTTCCTCGAGCCATAGTAGTCTGCTACAGCCCGGTTCATCGGAGTCCTGCTAGCCTAGCACTACTATTCAGGACACTTGACTGGCCGGCATGTGTTTCACTTCGTTCCTATGTCTGTCCCTTCGGGGAAATGTCACGCTGTGACTTCCGGAGTCCTGCCTAGCCTGCTACAGCCCGGGTTCCCCAGAGTCCTGTTAGCCCAGTGCTACAGCCCGGAATCAATCGTTGATGACCGACATGCTCGATGTGATTCATGTATGCCTGTCCCCATAGGTCTGTGCCGATTTGGGTTCATGACTAGCCATGTCGGCCCGGGTTCTCTATCATATGGATGCTAGCGACACTATCACATACGTGAGCCAAAAGGCGCAAATGGTCCCGGGCCATGGTAAGGCGACAGCCGTGGGATACTGTGCGTGAGGCCGCAAAGTGATATGAGGTGTTACCGGCTAGATCGATGTGACTTGGAATCGGGGTCCTAACAAGTATCTATCATACAGAACATACGTGCAAAGCACGTGCCTTAGTAGAAGTCTAGGTGGCTTTGGAACAGCGGACGGAAGTAGAAAAGGATCCACACGAAGGGAGCTGGGCAGTAGAGCAAGGCAGGATTCGAAGGAATATATACCTGAGGGTCGTCGGCATGTCGCAGAGACGGCGTCGGGAGGCCGCATCTTGGCCACAATATGGTAGGGAGGAAGAAGGGGTCGGAGGACCTCCCAAGCAGGTGCTCTCTCGGAGAGAATGGTACGGCCGCCGATCGGGACGCGCGGGCAGCCATTGGTCTCCTCCCTCGCTGCCGATGACAGCGTGAACGATGCACCTAAACCCCTGCCCCGGTCGAGGTTGTCCGGCCGGATTTGTGACCAGCCGTGAGCTGAGAGAGAGTGTGGCCACCTATGTGTTGCTTAGATCTAGAGAGCATGAGAGAGTGAACGAGAGGAACCCTAGTAAAGCAAGTGCTAAGGCTCCTACTTTTATATATAGTGGAGTGATTTTGTTGTACCAGCTTCAAAAAAATGCGCTCCTACGTGTACCCGCGAGTGGGTGTGAGAGAACTAGTGCGTGCGTGCACCGCTTCTCTTCGTGAGAGTACAATATACTATGCCCAAAGAACGTTCACCGCAAGAGTAATAGTACAAGTGTGTGACGTGTGAGCTAAAATAAAATGTGTGCGCCGTCTTCTGTTTTTTAGAAGTTCTGAGGGTAGGGTGTGAAGAGCACATACGTGCGTGACGTCTACCTGCAGATAGACGGTGGGTGCGACGTGCGAGTCTGCGAGAGGACTCGGGAGAGTCGTGACTCGTGAGGGTGCGTGTGCGTGAGAGAGAGGGGGGCACGTATCAATGCAATGCATGTGTCCATAAATCATTATCCGACAAACGTTCGCCACAATCCTTTTCCTGACAAACACCGTAAGGACCGTTAGATCGGCATCCGGCAGTGTCAGTTTTGCCATGTCATTTAATAGAACAGCCACTCCTCCTACACACAAATATTCCACGTGAGTGTTAGCAACTGCAGTATGCTCCCTCCGTTTCAAAATGCAGTGCATATAGCTTTATTGAAAATTCGAACCTTGCAAACTTTTACCAAGTTTTCGTGTACCAAATTCTACATGTAGAATACCATGTATATATCATTTCATTCATCTTCGAGAGGTAACTATAAAGTTGGGTGAGGAGTTTACAAAGAAAGACCATCGTATCACCCGCAGCAATTTCAAACATCCTTTAGTGTCGAGGAATATCATAGGAACTCTATATGATATGATTTTTATAGAATTTTTTCCTTTAGAGCCAATTGGTTCATAGGAATAGATTCATATACTCCACATTTCAAAGGAAATAAACATGATATCATTTCTATATCTTTAGAGCCACTTGGTTCATATGAATGGATTCCTATACTCCCTTAATTTCAAAGGAAAATAAACATTAGCGTATATTCAATAGAAAAGTTCCTATGGTATGAACCAAATTACATCTCTTTTCTAATCCCCCCTCATAGGAATTGAGAAACATGTCATCTCTATATTCAATAGAAAAGTTGATGTGAACCAAATGACATCTCTTTTCCAATCCCTACTCATAGGTATTGAGATTCTCCATTGCATCTCTTTCCCTATAACTTCCATGTATACATCTTCTATTCCTAAATAGATAGTACAACCCACTAGTAGTTTTTTTCCAAAACATGTGACTATGGCACAAGAACTATATAGTGTGCCAATAACTTTGAAAGATGGTCACTGGATGAAGCTAACCCGACAGTGCAGAGATAGGAAAATTCGAGCACTACTGGCCGTTGGATATCATCAACATTCCACCAGATCTGCCACATGTACAATTTAGAAGACTCCATGGTTGAACTTAAGCATAATGCACAAACCTCAAAACACAAGCACTTCTCCTTTGTTCTAGAATCTTCTGTATCACAATTGATTATTTTTTTTCTAAATGAATTTCCATTATTTGTTTTTTACTTTATGATTTACTCCCTCCGTTCCAAAATAGATGACCCAACTTTGCACTAACTTTGTACAAAGTTAGTGCAAAGTTGGGTCATCTATTTTGGAACGGAGGGAGTACAATGCACAACCCCATGTATCTTAACATTTTTATAAAACTTATTGATTTTGAATAAGATGAACTATAAGAACTAAACGAACATCTACATCATGCATATATGACTCAAAGCTTTACATCCTATAGTGTGTATTTATTCATAATTTGGTTTCGAAATCTCATGCGTTCAATACATGTGTACCTTACTAGTTTTGAGTAGAGTAGCAAATTTCACGCGGCCCCGGGTATATCAAAATGCAGGGCCCATGCATCATTGCCTTTCGGTCGAAACTACGTCCACAATTTTTTGTATGTACTATATCTCCACTGGTCCCTGAACCCAAAATGCTGCCTCGTTCCTGTAAAACCAAGCAGCCCACTTATATTTAAGGCGTCGGCTCGAACCCGTTTACTACGACATGGCCCCGCACACCGTAGTACTCCTACAAACCCTACCGCCGCCCTCATCATCGGTTTTCTTCAAGAGGACGTGTAACATCCCAAATTTTCAATTTGGAATGTTATGCATTAGATCATCATGCATATCATATTTTATTTTGCATTTTGGTTGATCCTAGAAATTCTACGCAACTCAATGACCCACGGAGAGAGTTGGGGATTTCGTTATTTTCATATTTGAGTTCTCTCAAATTTTGAGAATAGGATCATTTGATTTTACTTATTTTATCATCAATTATTTCTATTACAAAAATATGAGAGAGGGAATAAAATGACTTTCCCAAAATAAAGAAATATTGAGGATTTAATAAAAAATCAAATAAGATTTTATTTCGGAGTTTTTCGGTGTTTTATTTGAATTTAGGAAAATGTGCGTCTGTGAAAATTGCATTTAGGGCCCAAATAAATGTTCACCTTGTGCGGCTTGATTTTAGAAGCCCGAGATAATTTATTTCGGAATTTTTGGAGTACGTTTAGTAGTTCTTTTCGTTTTTTCTTCCGAGCGGAATAATTAAAAAAACGAACCGACTTCGGGCCGTACCCGAGCGAGACACCGCCCGGGGGCAGCCTTTAAATAGTGCCACCCCGAGCCGCCCCATCCCATCAGCCCCGCCTCGATCCACGCGCGCTGCCGGAGCCGCCGCCGACGACGATCCTGCCGCCCGAGGTTCATCGCGCCTCGTTTTCCGTGCCGAAAAAAAAAGAGAAAAACAATTCGGCGTTCGTCGTTTTTCTTTTTCTCGAATTAAATCCGCGATTTTTCTGATCGAGATTCCTGATCCGATTTTCGTTTTAGTTTAACTTTTCACTCGTTTATCGGAATCAGGCGATTCAAGCGCCTAGGGATTCGTCTCGAAACCCTCTATCCGTTTAACCAACTTAAACAAGTTTTTGCTACTGTAAAATTTGCCCTAGATCCAGATTACTAGAATGAAGTTGTTTTCTTTCGCCGTTTGACTTTCGTTGCTTCGTTCGATTTGATTCTTTTTGCCAACCGGAGTTCTTAAGTTGAACCTTCTGGTTAGATCTCTTATTTGAGTTTTACCTGTGCATTAGATGAGTACTTATTGTATGCTTGTTTGTTTGTCTATGATAGAATACCCGGATTGCGCCGCCTGTTACTTCGAATCGTTAGGTTTCGCGGATCATCAGCAAGGCAAGTAACACTTTGATCATACCTTTCCTACTACCCAGTTTTATTGCATTAGATGAATCATCACACATTGCATGATTAGGATCTAACTAAATTGTGGGATGGGAAGTAGATGAGGTAGTACCTATTACCTGTTTATTATCAAACCTTTGGGAGTTACTTCTATGTTTGCTTATTATGCCATGCTATGCTAGTAGACATGGATTGGGTGAGTGAAATCCATGACAGATGTGAGATTATTAATTAATGGTTTATCTAAGGTGGCAACTTAAACACACATCTGGGTGGATTGAGGCACCTGGGTATTCCAGGACTTGCCTGTTTTCTTTTGGACCGCCACCCAGGCTCAAAGGGATCATGAGACTATTCATACTAGAAACTTCCGTGTGCAACCACAAGCTATTATGGGCTCTAGCATAGTTGACTAAGTCGTGCGAACTCTTACAATGGTAGACTAGCAGATGTAGGGGATGTAGGTGGTACGGTCTACCCGATCATAAGGTGCTAGCGCTTCTGAAAGACTATGTCTCGGTCATCCGTCTTCTCAAACACCATGTAGTGCGAGAAACCAAATGGAGGCGATCGAGTCTTGTGGGGAAAAGTGCGCAAACCTCTGCAGAGTGTAATAAACTAATCATGGTTAGCCGTGTCCCCGGTTATGGACATCTTGAGTATCTAGTACTTGGATTTTCAAGTGAATCTCAACATGTTACTCTAAATTAATTTTGTTGGGTTATGTTTAATGATGATGCTTAATTGGGATTGAGAATGCTGTCAACCATTCTCAATGTTTAACAACCACCATGTTAGTTAAATAAATTTATTCCTTTGAAGTAGGGAAAAATTGGCTTTACGCAAAACTGTAACCATAGAGCTTTCCACCAGCCAAATATGCATATAGTATAGCTGTTTCATTCCATTACTCTCTATGTGTTACCTTGCCAGCATATTCCATGTGCTGACCCGTTTTCGGGCTGCAACGTTAATGTTGCACACTTTTCAGACGACCATTAAGGAGTTTTTATGTCGTGGTCCTATACTCAGTGATGTCGTTGGAGTTGATGGACTCACTTATCTTCCAAGCCTTCCGCTGTTATCGTTATTAGATGGCCTTAAGCCATACTTATTGTAATAAGTTCTCTTTTGAGACACTCGATGTAATAAGTGTGTGATTGCTACTCTGTTATAAATCCTCCGAGTACTATGTGGCGTCAGCATTACTGATCCAGGGATGACACCGGAGCACAGAGATCAGACTGTTTGAGGTCTGGTCGCTACAGAGATGGTATCAGAGCACACGCTGACTATAGGACACGACCACTAAGTTAAAGACCTAGATCACTATTCACTCTCTTCTCTTCTGACCTCTCATCCTTTCTACTCTTTAGGATGGCGGATGCAAGGAACAAGTTCACACAACCGGATGAAGATACACCCTTTGGACGCCACTTGAAGGAAGTCACTAGATACCTGAACATAGGAGTACCAAGCTTCACCGGAACCTACAACGCCACTTTACCTGAAGAAGAGCGCTGGATGATTCAAGTTCAAGTTCCAGGAAGGACGTTCATGCCAGTCACTGAGCCCATAGAATTTTCTTTTGATGCACCAAATTGGAATCTAGGAAAGAGCATGGCAGCTCACATCGCCATGGGACGCATTGGAGAAGTCTACCGCAATGATCTCAAGGATACTATCTACCAGATTTGTGGACGCCGAGATGAACACTGGAAGATGATCAGCACCAGGAAGGATAGATCAATCGCAGCTTTTATCCAGGAGTTAAACCAGCACATTCGACGACAGGAGAACCAGATGTGCGCCGACATGATAGATCTGAAGAAGGCTAAGACTAGAATCAAGGAACTGGAGGAAGAACTCAAGGCTACACGTGAAGATTATGAAGAGGAAATTGAAGTATTGGTGGAGAAGAATGACGACCTAATCAAGAAGATTGGAATATTTATGGGAGGCCCTACGCCAGTAGATGAAGACGAAGAACCCCAGGAGATTAGCCCGAAAGACTACATCATCATCGACGGCACCGACTCGGAAGCAGATAGTAGCGATGATGACTATGTTGACGAAGCTGGGGCAGATATCATGGAGTCAACAACCGTAGAATATTTCTAGTAGACCACCTCATCAGTAGTAGTAGTCCACCATGTAAATATAGTAGTCCGAGCACTTTTGCGATAGATAGATCGACTGTATGCCCTTGTTTGATTGAATGAAGTGAATTGTTTGTTTTTGCCTCATGTTCATATGGGTAGTGTTTTCTCTTTAGACCCCCTCTATTATTATATCTCATCTTTTCTAAAAACCCTCAGATGCCTCCAACCCAAGCTCTTAGGTCACCCATGTTAGTAACCTCGCCCGGAGCAGAATATGTGGCTAGTCTATGGTGTGATCGGTTACCACTAAGGATTGGTAACTATGTTTTTCCCTCAGACCTAATAGTATTGGAATCTCAAGGATTGGATGTGATAATAGGCATGGATTGGTTATCAAAGTATGAAGGGAATATTGAGTGTGCTAGTAAGTCAATTTTTCTTACCACCCTAGAAGGGAGAAGGATCAAGTATGTATCCTGGCATGTGCCAAAGAGGACTCAAGTGAATTGCCTAATAGGAGTTGTGCAGGAGGAAGTACCAGTGGTAAGGGATTTCCCTGATGTATTTCCAGAGGAGTTGCCAGGCATGCCACCGGATAGAGATATTGAGTTTTTGATTGAGCTATTGCCAGGCACAGGGCCAATATCAAAGAGACCATATAGGATGCCAGCAAAGGATTTGGTGGAAATTAAGAAGCAGATTAAGGAGTTACTGGATAAGGGATATATTCGCCCAAGTTCTTCACCTTGGGGATCGCCAGTACTTCTAGTGGAGAAGAAGGATGGATCGTTAAGGATGGTTATTGATTATCGAGGCTTGAATGAAGTAACGATCAGGAACAAGTACCCGCTACCAATGATCAACGATCTGTTTGATCGATTGCAAGGAGCTAAGGTATTTTCCAAGATCGATCTGCGATCAGGATACCACCAGTTGAAGATTCGAGAACAGGATATTCTGAAGACAGCTTTTACCACCAGGTATGGGCTGTATGAGTATACTGTTATGTCATTTGGTCTGACTAACGCACCTGCCTATTTTATGAACATGATGAACAAAGTGTTTATGGAGTTTTTGGATAAGTTCGTCGTAGTGTTCATTGATGATATCCTGGTTTATTCGAAGAATGAAGAGGAACATAAGGAGCATTTGCGTTTGGTACTTGGAAAGCTCAGAGAACATCAATTATATGCCAAGTTCAGCAAATGTGAGTTTTGGTTGAAGGAAGTAGGATTCCTCGGACATGTTATATCTGGAGAAGGTATAGCAGTAGATCCCGCTAAAGTTGAAACCGTGACCAAGTGGGAAGCCCCAACAACAGTTGGAGAGATCCGGAGTTTCCTGGGACTCGCAGGATACTACCGGAGATTTATTGAGAATTTCTCAAAGATTGCGAAGCCTATGACTGCGTTTTTGAAGAAAGATACCAAGTTCATATGGATAGAGGAATGTGAGGCTAGTTTCCAGGAGTTGAAGAAACATTTGGTTACCTCACCAGTGTTGATTTTGCCAGACCAGACCAAGGATTATGAGGTGTATTGCAACGCTTCACTTCGAGGACTTGGAGCAGTGCTTATGCAGGAAGGGAGAGTTGTTTCATATGCCTCAAGATAACTGAAGCCTCATGAGTTAAATTATGCCACGCATGATTTGGAGTTAGCAGCCGTAGTGCATGCTTTGAATACATGGAGACATTTTCTCATTGGAAATCATTGTGAGGTGTACACGGATCATAAGAGTTTGAAGTACATTTTCACACAGAAGGAGTTAAATCTCAGACAAAGGAGATGGTTGGATCTTATCAAGGATTATGATATGAAATTACATTATCACCCCGGAAAGGCTAATGTAGTAGCTGATGCATTAAGCCGTAAGAGCCATGTCAATATGTTAATGACGGGAGGAATACCAAGGGAGTTAGCCGAAAATCTTCATGAACAATGTTTGGAAATAGTTCCGAGAGGTTATGTAGCAGCAATGGAGATTCAGTCAACCTTGATGGATAAAATCAGGGAAGCTTAGAAAGCTGACAAAGAGATTGCCGCTATAAAGGAGAAACTGAGCAAAGGAAAAGCTAAAGGATTCCGTGAGGATGAGCATGACACCCTATGGTTTGAAGACCGCGTTTATGTGCCCAATGACCTGGAGATCAGGAAGTTGATTTTGCAAGAGGCACACGACTCACCGTATTCAGTTCACCCAGGAAATACCAAGATGTATCTGGATTTGAAGGATATTTTCTGGTGGACCGGAATGAAGAAGGATATAGCGGAGTATGTAGCAGTTTGTGATGTATGCCAGAGAGTAAAGGCAGAGCATCAGAAGCTAGCAGGATTGTTACAACCATTGCCGATACCCAAATGGAAGTGGATAAGTTAGGCATGGATTTTATCATGGGATTGCCCAGGACTCTTTCAGGCTATGACTCGATTTGGGTTGTAGATGATCGATTGACGAAAGTCGCTCATTTCATCCCGGTAAAGATCACTTACACCAGTGCTAAGTTGGCAAAGATATACATGACCAGGATCGTATGTTTGCATGGAGTTCCAAGGAGTATCGTATCATATAGAGGAACCCAGTTTACCTCAAAGTTCTGGAAGCAGTTGCACGAAACTTTGGGAACCAGGCTAGAATTTAGTACAGCTTTTCATCCACAGACAGATGGACAGACCGAGAGAGTCAATCAGATTTTGGAGGATATGCTGAGAGCTTGTGCGCTAGATTACGGATCTAGTTGGGACAATAATTTGCCATATGCAGAGTTCTCTTACAACAACAGTTACCAAACCAGTTTAAAGATGGCCCCTTTCGAAGCTTTGTACGGAAGGAGGTGTAGGACACCGTTATCATGGGACGAAGTTGAAGACCGCCAGTTGTTTGGTCCTGACTTGATTAAAGAGTCTGAACAGAAGGTGAAGCTGATTCGCGATAGGCTCAAGGCAGCCCAGTCTAGACAGAAGAGTTATGCGGATTCTAAACGCAAGGAGACAGTTTACAAAGTCGGAGACAGAGCTTATCTTCAAGTATCTCCACTTCGAGGAACAAAGCGTTTTGGAGTTAAAGGGAAGTTAGTGCCACGATTTGTAGGACCATATTGAGTTTTGGAGTGTATGGGAGAAGTGGCCTACAAGTTGGAATTGCCCGAAGGATTGTAAGGAGTACATGATGTGTTCCACGTTTCTCAGTTAAAGAAATGTCACACGGAGATGGCTAACATACCGCCGAGAGATAAAGTGCCTTTGGAAACTATTCAGTTGGATAACGATTTGACCTACGAGGAGAAACCAATTAAGATCCTCGAGTTTGCCAGCCGAGTTACTCGCAGCAAAGTTATTAAGTTTTGCAAAGTTCAGTGGAGCCACCACACGGAGGATGAAGCCATCTGGGAACGAGAGGAAGATTTTCTCAAAGACCACCCTCACCTATTTTCTAGCCAACCTGAATCTCGAGGGCGAGATTCATCTTAAGGGGGGTAGGTTTGTAACATCCCAAAATTTTAATTTGGAATGTTATACATTAGATCATCATGCATATCATATTTTATTTTGCATTTTGGTTGATTCTAGAAATTCTACTCAACTCAATGACCCACGGAGAGAGTTGGGGATTTCGTTATTTTCATATTTGAGTTCTCTCAAATTTTGAGAATAGGATCATTTGATTTTATTTATTTTATCATCAATTATTTCTATTACAAAAATATGAGAGAGGGAA
This sequence comes from Triticum dicoccoides, assembly GCF_002162155.2. Lineage (NCBI taxonomy): Eukaryota > Viridiplantae > Streptophyta > Magnoliopsida > Poales > Poaceae > Triticum > Triticum dicoccoides. The sequence goes on along the minus strand of NC_041392.1, from coordinate 607,595,086 downwards.
TAAAATGACTTTCCCAAAATAAAGAAATATTGAGGATTTAATAAAAAATCAAATAAGATTTTATTTCGGACTTTTTCGGTGTTTTATTTGAATTTAGGAAAAATGTGCGTTTTTCAAAATTGCATTTAGGGCCCAAATAAATGTTCACCTTGTGCGGCTTTATTTTAGAAGCCCGTGAAAAATTATTTCAGAATGTTTGGAGTCCGTTTAGTATTTCTTTTTATTTTTTCTTCCAAGCGGAGTAATTAAAAAAAACGAACCGACTTCGGGCCGTACCCGAGCGGGACAACGCCCGGGGACAGCCTTTAAATAGCGCCACCCCGAGCCGCCCTAGCCCATCAGCCCCGCCTCGATCCGTGCGCGCCGCCGGAGCCGCCGCCGCCGACGATCCCGCCGCCCGAGGTTCGTCGCGCCTCGTTTTCCGTGCCAAAAAAAAGAGGAAAAAAATTCGGTGTTCGTCGTTTTTCTTTTTCTCGGATTAAATCCGCGATTTTTCTGATCACGATTCCTGATCCGATTTTCGTTTTAGTTTAACTTTTCGCTCGCTTATCGGAATCAGGCGATTCAAGCGCCTAGGGATTCGTCTCGAAACCCTCTATCCGTTTAACCAAATTAAACAAGTTTTTGCTACTGTAAAATTTTCCCTAGATCCAGATTACTAGAACGAAGTTGTTTTCTTTCGCCGTTTGACTTTCGTTGCTTCGTTCGATTTGATTCTTTTTGCCAACCGAAGTTCTTAAGTTGAACCTTCTGGTTAGATCTCTTATTTGAGTTTTACCTGTGCATTAGATGAATACTTATTGTATGCTTGTTTGTTTGTCTGCGATAGAATACCCGGATTGCACCGCCTGTTACTTCGAATCGTTAGGTTTCGTGGATCATCAGCAAGGCAAGTAACACTTTGATCATACCTTTCCTACTACCCAGTTTTATTGCATTAGATGAATCCTCACACATTGCATGATTAGGATCTAATTAAATTGTGGGATGGGAAGTAGATGAGGTAGTACCTATTACCTGTTTATTATCAAATCTTTGGGAGTTACTTCTACGTTTGCTTATTATGCCATGCTATGCTAGTAGACGTGGATTAGGTGAGTGAAATCCATGACAGATGTGAGATTATTAATTAATGGTTTATCTAAGGTGGCAACTTAAACACACATCTGGGTGGATTGAGGCACCTGGGTATTCCAGGACTTGCCTGTTTTCTTTTGGACCGCCACCCAGGCTCAAAGGGATCATGAGACTATTCATACTAGAAACTTCCGTGTGCAGCCACAAGCTATTATGGGCTCTAGCATAGTTGACTAAGTCGTGCGAACTCTTACAGTGGTAGACTAGCAGATGTAGGGGATGTAGGTGGTACGGTCTACCCGATCGTAAGGTGCTAGCGCTTCTGAAAGACTATGTCTCGGTCATCCGTCTTCTCAAACACCATGTAGTGCGAGAAACCAAGCGGAGGTGATCGAGTCTTGTGGGGAAAAGTGCGCAAACCTCTGCAGAGTGTAATAAACTAATCATGGTTAGCCATGTCCCCGGTTATGGACATCTTGAGTATCTAGTACTTGGATTTTCATGTGAATCTCAACATGTTACTCTAAATTAATTTTGTTGGGTTATGTTTAATGATGATGCTTAATTGGGATTGAGAATGCTGTCAACCATTCTCAATGTTTAACAACCACCATGTTAGTTAAATAAATTTATTCCTTTGAAGTAGGGAAAAATTGGCTTTACGCAAAACTGCAACCATAGAGCTTTCCACCAGCCAAATATGCATATAGTATAGCTGTTTCATTCCATTACTCTCTATGTGTTACCTTGCCAGCATATTACATGTGCTGACCCGTTTTCGGGCTGCAACGTTAATGTTGCAGACTTTTCAGACGACCATTAAGGAGTTTTTAGGTCGTGGTCCTATACTCAATGATGCCGTTGGAGTTGATGGACTCACTTATCTTCCAAGCCTTCCACTGTTATCGTTATTAGATGGCCTTAAGCCATACTTATTGTAATAAGTTCTCTTTTGAAACACTCGATGTAATAAGTGTGTGATTGCTACTCTGTTATAAATCCTCCTAGTACTGTGTGGTGTCAGCATTACTGATCCAGGGATGACACTGGAGCACAGAGATCAGACTGTTTGAGGTCTGGTCGCTACAGGACGAGGGAGAAGCCGATTTGTAGTGGAGGCGCTTTCAAAAAAAAGGATCTGTAGTGGAGACCCCTACCCTAGGGTGCCCTAGGTAGCTGCCGCATGCATCATTGTTTTCTTTTTTCTTTATGCTCTTGCGCCCTAGAGTGAAATGATAGTTGCTTCGTCCGTCTAGCTTAATGCGGGAGAGGTGGGGCTTTGTGATTTTACCCCTCGTCGCGCATTTTCTACTACTGCAGGGCTACGACCGGGGTGCCTCCAATTCCAACCGCTGCTCTGAACTGTAATTTGGTGCATCGCACGTGGAACAAGACAGTGGATGAGCCACATGTCGGCCAAAGGGGTCATGTTAAGTGTGTCGCCATTTCGTGCGCGGAATGACCCTGCTTGAGTTGCTACGCCAACACGATAGGAGCAGCCTACCACTTGGTTTTGCTCCTTGGTGAATCCCGACTATATTGATCTAAAAAGATACGTGCTGAACTACCCTCTCCGTCTCGGTTTTTTATTTTTAGGCGTCTTAGTTTATAGCGCCTGCACGTAGTTCTAGGTCATCCATTTGACTAACTAAATATGAGTTACTATGTCACAAAAAGTATATCATTGGATTCTTAAGCGGATGTAGTTGTATTTAAAAGTCGAGGGCGGGGATTTTCCTGCGTGGTAGGCGGCGGGGCAGTTCCGCCTAGTCGGTTCGACAGAGACGCGAGAAGACGAGGGAGTAGGCTGCTGCAAACATAGGGCTGTGTGATTTGACAGCAAGTTACTACTGGACAGGTGGGGCCCTGTGATTTGACTTGCCATTATCATTTTAACTGTGGGGCTACAACCGGCGTGAGTCTCTCAGATTCCTGACCACCTCCATACAGGTGCCTCTCCCAATGCTCCACCATGTAGTAGAGGCTGGCTCTTGCATGAGAGCCCACTTCTCCACTTTTTCCTTGCCTCTCTTTCCTCCACATATGCAAAAATGCCATGTAAAGCGCACTATTGTACTTACTTTTACTTGCTCCTACAGGTGCTTAAGCTTGCCACATAGGCATAAAGTCTGATGTGGCAAGTTAATCAAGAAGAGAGAGACTAGTTTGGTGACCCAAGGAAGAAATGGTGCTAAGCGCGTGTACCTTGGTGAAAAGACAATTTTGAGACTATAGCTAATTAAATGAAGCAAACTTAGCAAAACCATTTCATTGGAAGAGGTCACTCCTTGTCAAATGCAATAAATACATGCGCTTAGCACCGTTTCTTCCTTGAGTACGAAGAAAGAGATAGAGAGGAGTAAAAAATACACTTATAGCCAACCTTGTTGTAGTATGAGTGACTAAGTGATGACTATGTATGACATGCCAACATCAGATAGCCTAACGCACCGTGTTAAATCTCCAAGGGCGGTCGTGGAAGGCGCGACCATGATACGGGCTGCTGGCATCCCTTGGATCTGAGATCAAACGGTCGCATGCTAAGTTGCTGAAAATTTGCAGAATAACCCTCCAGGATAGGATATTCACCCATAGGTCTAGAATCACGCCATGCAACCGTTCGATCTCAGATCCAAGGGCTCTCGGAAGCCCGTATCATGGGAGAATGGAAAGCCACTACCCTGCCGTTCGCACGCTGGCAGTTCGGTCCTACTCGTCCCCGCACGTCTTTCAATACTACAGCGGTTCGCTCCTAGTCATCCCGTCCATTCACATTACGGTAGTTCCACTAATCCTAACCCTCCTCCCAAATCCATGGCGTCCCAAATCTCCATGATCGGCGGTGAGTACAAGGTTAGAACCATCACCGGCAATGAGTTCAATGTCATCTACACCCGTTCTTCCGCGATGGTGAAAGGATGCCTTTCTCGCTTCAGCCGCATGTTTGAAAACTCAGATGATGAGTGGGTCGCTAGGCTAGATGTTGAGTACACCACAGTCCTGGGACGAGAGAAGGATCTAAAGGACAAAGAGAGGAAGAAGCCCGTCGTGATCCAGGTTTGCGTACATAACGTTTTCTTGGTCTACCACATATGCCATGCCAACATTGAGTGCAAGGATTTTAAGAACTTCCTCCATGAAAAAATAGTGAAATTCGTTACTGTAGACTTTGGTAATGACAAAGAAGTCCTGCGTCGGATAGGCCTCGTTGTAGGCAACACCTTCGACCTCCAGAAGAATCGACTAGTGTCCTCTCGTCAGCCTTCAATGCTGACCCTGGCAGGAGCCATGGTTCATCCTTTGTACGGTAAACTGGAGAAACCTCATTACACGTTTCATCGTCATGCATGGCAGCGGAATGTACTAGATATAGACCACATCCACTACGCTGCAATGGATGGCTACCTTTGCTTCAATATCTACAAGGGTTGGATGAAGAGCAATAGCCAAGTGTGCGGTTCAAGCAAAGAAGTATCGGCCAAGAGGAAGAGGGACAAGGACGAAGTCGAGGACGTGGACGAGAACTCCGAGTAAGGTGGCAGTGTCGTTGCTCATGGTGGTTCTAATGCAGTGTCTACCGGAATAGTTGCAAAGTTTAATTTCAGGTGTGCTTAATTTAATTTAAGGGGTGTGTGGTGCTGAGCCCCTAGCAGAACTATGTTATGTTTCTTTTTGTTACTTTAACTCTTCAGTACGTACATACTAGTATTTCTTACATTTCATCTTTTAGTTGGTATAGTACTACCACTCGTTTCTTCACATTATATACGTACAATATATATGGCCAACATCATATAGCCAGCAGTTTAGTTGTCAAAGAATTTTAGGGTGCTTAGTTTTGTCAAAGAATTCCAGGATGCTTGGAGGATGCTTGGATCCAAGGGACTTATTTTAGTCTGACTAAAAGTAGTCTCTTTAAGAGGCTAAAGTTCCAAGCACCCCTGACTAAAGAGGGGCTAAAACTAGTCTTGAGACTAAAAAATTTTAGTCAGGGGTACCCCTACTAAAATGTGGATTAGTCCTCTCTCTACTCATGTAACTCCTCTCCTTTAACACAAGCGAGTTCTGGATTGGAGGGTTTGGAGGATAATAAATGCTCATTAACTTGATTTTAGCCTTTTTAGTATTTGGATCCAAGCATGGGTGAGGCTAGCATGTTTTAGTCCCACTACTTTTAGTCATGGGACTAAAACGTATCCAAGCACCCTCTTAGTTTTATTTGAGGGGTGGGTTGTGGTGGACACCATTATTGTGACTAGCCTTTTTAATAGTACTATATGCATAATTTGGCGACGAGTGCTCTCTATATGTACCACCTTTTTTTAATTTCAATTTTTGCTCGATGGCGCAATACATCGATAGTACTTCTGTACAAAAGTATACATTTTTTAAAAGGCTAGAGTACTATTCATCACATATATAGCTAGTTAAATTCTCAACCTAGAACAACGTGCATGCAATGTAGTAAACCGATACGGAGGAAGTATAGTAAAAATGAGGTGATTTTAGCGAGCGATCGGCAGGGGAGCATGGCCTGTCATGCGGTCCCACGTATCATGATGTACCAAGGCGATGCGCGTGTCCCTCTTGAGGCAGAAGCAATACTAGTACGTGGTTTGAGATGGTGGCGAACCAAAGTGTGAAATAATGGTAGCTTCGTCCATCTGGGAAAGTGCGACATTGTGATTTGACGTCTCATTGCTCATTACTACTACTGGGCCGGTATGAGTGGGGTGCGTCCCCCCTGCTATTCTGCACTGTTATTTGGTGCTTGACACGTCGACCCGGTTGCTATATGTCCCACATGTCGGCGACAGGAAGTACAGAATTCATGGAAGGGAGCGTCGACGGAGGAGTATACTACAGAATTCATGAAAGGGAGCGACTTGGTTTTGGAAAAATCTGTTTTTACGGAGTACGTACCCACTAGGGTTTATAGGGCTCATCTAAAAAACACTCGTTTTTCCGTTTGATAAGTCTCAATTCTACTATACTAGTAGTAGTACCATTACTTGTTGGATTTCGAGGTGCGTTAGATCACCCGACGCAAGCAGTGTCAAGAGGAAACTAACCAATGCATGTACAAGTTCATGGAAATTTAGTGGTCATTCATGCATTCGATCTAATTAATGCCTCGGTAAACATAACTTCTTGAGAAAAATGAGCGTACTATTTACTTGTGCAAAATACAAAATTAATTCGACCACTCACTGTCTACCTTGGTTGGAGAGATTTTGAAATTGAGCCATAAACTGGAAAGGAGGGAGTAGTAACTTTTGTCTCGATTACTATTTGTGGCCTTGTATAAATGCAAAGTGTAATTTTTATAGTGGCCTTGTATAAGTAAATGGAGGGAGTACTAACCAAAGTATGTAGTAGGGACGAGGAGTAAATGGAGGGATTAGTAAAAATTTCTCCTCGTGATGCGAGCCATCGCGCGCGTGGACGAGGGAGCGGGCGTAAGGCGTAGTAAGCAAGCTTCGCCTTATCCTGCGAGCCACCGCGCCCGTGGTCGGGGGAGACTGCGTACTAAGCAAGCTTCTCCTCGTTCTGCGAGTTGACGGGACGCATCAAAAGTACTCTAGTGTATAGAGCCTTGCCTCTAAGGTAGGCCCCACATGGTTTGCCTCTTTTTTTAATTTAACATAATGCGTCAAGTCGCAATTTGTTTGTTCACCCGTGGTAGACAATCCTCCCTCCACCAAGTGGACAACCAGTACACGTGCCAAATTACCACGTGGGCTGCCTTTTTTGTACAGAAATGAGCTCCACCATGTACCCGCGCGGGTGTGGTTGGGAAAGAGATGGGAGTACGTGCGCCGTGCGTGCACCTCTTCTATTTGTGCACGTCCCCCACCTACGTGGGTGTGTGTGAGAGAGATACAAACCTAGACATAATGTGCCGTCCATCCCCATGCCTCCGCCCAGTCCGACCACCAGTCACCACCGCGCCCCACTCCTCCTCACCTTATCTCTCATCTTTCTCCCTCCATTTTTATATACAAGGGGCCACTATCAAAATTACAGTTTGCAGATATACAAGGCCACTAACACTAATCGATGCAATATTAATGGTGTTTGCCTCGTGGTACTATCAAAGGAGGACATTAATTATCCCTTGCATGCATGCGGGAGTTTGTAAAAAAATGCATCTTGATGTTCCGTGCAATGCACAGGCATCTTGCTAGTCCATGAAAACAACACATGGCAAAATTCCACGGTGAACGAGGGATTTGAATCTATTGGGAGGGAATGTTTGGATCTTGCCCGGGGTAGCCAAAATATTGGTGACCCTTTTGTTCACCGGTGCCTTTGCCACCGATGAACGAGGAATGGCTCGGGTGCTCATGCCGTCATGCATCCTCCAGCGCGCACGTTGGAGACGAGCTCGCACGAGCTGTGTTTTTTTGTCCCACAATGCCGCCCGAGCCGCCCGCAGACCGACCTGCGACCCGCAAATTACGCCATCCAACTGTAGCGGCACACATTGTGACAGCAACTCAACCAACCGGACGAAATTCACGCAAACACGTAGACAAACTGATATTTCATATAAACAACGACGGGAATCATATAAAATACCGTATTTTCATACAAACATGATGGATTTCATTACATTCAAATGAACTACGTGGTGCTAGTTCTGGACAGCACAGGTATATAATACCTGGCCTAAATGGTCGCTCGCCGAACGATTTGTGTTCCTCATGTCCGGCAGCACGATCACCGGACTGCCGGGAGCCCCGGAGGTATATGCTTCAGCGCAAAGGACGGCTCGCTTCCCCACTGCCCAACTGATATCATTGGCTGGTGCCGAAGATGATGGTGGCCGGCACCGGTTCGAGTTCATCACCAGCCACTACTTCGCCATGGCCAGCACCGACTCGAGTTCATCCTAACATTCCCCTCTTCCGTGGAGCCCATGTGGGGTCGACGAAGGTCCTCGCAAAAAAGGATCCGGCAAGACACCTGCTGTGCACGCCGGCGTCGCCTCCGCGGAGGCCTTCATGGGACCCAAGCGGCGGTGGCCTCCCGTGTTCTACTTCTCCTCGATGATGGCGGCGGACGCGGAGGCGCTGGCCACCGACTCGTCGCTCTCCGCGCACCCGGCTTCTGTCGCTACTTGCATGGCGCGGCCGCCGGCATGGGAGTCTCGGCCACAGTAACGGGAGACGCGGTACGAGGCGGCGGCGTGGACGGCAGCAACGACGCCCGTGCCCCGCTCCTCGTCGAGCTGGCCTGGAGCGGCGAGTTGCTTAACCGCACGCCGGCTTGGGGCGACAACTGGCTCCGTCGGGCAAGGGGAGGGCGGTGGATCAGCGAGCTGCATAGCTCGTATCCGGTGGGCTACCCAGCCAGCTTGGATGCAGAATAACTACTCTTTATAAGCCATTGTAAGAGTGGACAAAATGGTGGAGGAGATAGGGGAGCGGCCCGGTCATGAACGGACGTGTGTCCAGATTGGGTTTCTTGGCTTCCACACGGGCGGGTTTCATGGAGGCGTTTGAATGTGGCACGGAGGCGTGTTCAGCCGGGCGTGCCGCGAGTAGAGCCCTCGACTCTGACCTATGACACCGCCCTGTTCTTCCACTGACATGTGGGCTCTTTGGGTGCATGGCATGCATGTCAGTGACCCAACACAGGCAGCGCACAGCAGAGGAACCTTTGGTGGGCCAGCGCGGTCAGAAGCGGGCATTTCATAAACCGATGATTGTTCATTGAGTGCGATGTCATCTTTTTCATGTAGATAAGCCTACTATGTTGATAGCCCGTTCGATACGTTGCGATTCATAAAGACCGCTGCAAACATCAATGTTCTGCTTATCACAGATAAGATTGATTAATACCCGTAACCATCCATGTCCTTAACAAAGGGTGCATGCACCAATAGGTTGAACGTGTGTCTTGCGTCGTGTGCTGTGTGCATCCAGGCGTGCGAGTGTTGCGTGCGTGCAAGGGTACGTTTTAGTGTTGCATGCATGGGTGCGTACGTGCGTGTGTTCGTGAGTGCATGTGTACGTGTCAGTGTTGCACGCCAGCATGTGTGCATGTGTACGTGTCAGTGTTCCACACCTACATGCGTGTGTGTCTTGCGTGCGTGCATGTGTACGTGCGGGGTGAGGCTACACGTCAGTCGACTGACTTTTTCATCTCTGGTCATTAGATTTTCCAGCCGTTGGATACGAAATCAAGGGCCTCTAGTTTATCATCAAACTCCACCCCCTCCCCCCCTGAGCCGCCAGCCACCACCGGCCGAACTGCCAGCCCCCGCCGCCCGCGGCCGGCCGGCCCTCCCCGAAACCACTCCCCACC
>NC_041392.1:607567233-607585290 GCF_002162155.2 Triticum dicoccoides | reverse complement strand
CCACCCCACCGCCCAATGAACGCCCCCCCAACCGCCGGTCACTGCCAACCAGAGGTCACACGACATCGAATACCCACCGACCACTAATTTATTACCATTTTTGTCCTTCATATACGCGCTGACGGGTGGGCCCTATGGTAATGTGCGCTGCTGAATGTGGACCGTTTGACTGGTCAATTGATCGTATTATCAACAAATTACGGAGTTGTATGGTGAGCCAGTGACCGTATGATCACCCTAAAATGTACTCCTATTTTATTAACACAGTACAGACTCAAACTACCATTTCTTTCTTTCATATACGGGCTGACAAGTGGGCCCCACGGTTACGCGCCCCGATGGTGCAACACTAGTTGCGCCGCGTGGAACGTTTGACTGGTCAATTGATTGTGTCATCAACAAAATATGGAGTTGTACGGGTGAGCCAGTGACCGTATAATCATGATATGTATTTGTTTAACACGATACAAACGCAAGGGCTCATATATACGCGCAAGCACTCACCGCTATAAGAGCACACACGCGAACCCTACCCCTATGAGCACCTTCGAGAGAGTGGGCCAGCATATATGATCTTTAGATTTTATGAAGTCACCATAGGTGCCTCGTAGTCAAGTAGAACGTCTTCTCCCACTGAACGTACGTCGCCGGAAAATACTGAAATTAACACAAGATAAATGCGAGCACCGGGACTTTAACCTTGGTGGGCTCAAGAAACCATTGTCCTCTAACCATCCAACCACATGTTGGTTAGCATGACAAAATGTATGTGGTGACCGTGATGAGCTTATTCTGAAGTCCAGTGACCATATCGTGCTTTCGCTTCAAATACAATGACCGTAAGTGTCGTCAACAAAATACGGAGCACGCATCAAATGCAAAGTCCGTCAATGTCATCAACAAAATATGGAGACGTATCGTGAGCTAGATACCGTTGTATTATTGTATATGCTTATTTTCTTAGTGGCCGATTGCGTGTGTGGTGTGGTGGGCACATCATTTCTAGTTGTGGTGGGTCAACATGAAGACTGATGGGTCGGTTCCATCCTGCGCCACATATAGGTTGGACCGTGACGTGTTATACGAAGACCCATGTGGAGGACTCGGCGTACGACACGAAGCTACCAGAGTCGCGGAGGACTCTATCCCCACTGGTGATAAGCCGACTATATATGATTTGTAACCCTAGGCCCTTAGTATGTTATACAAGCTTGGGGGCTAGTTCGTCGATAGTATACACACACGCACAATGCCTGGTATTCACGTGCACTTTGTACACACCCCTATCACTAATATACAGTACCAGGAGTAGGCTCTTTCTTCAACTGCAATTGAATTCTAGCATGTGCATGTGTTTATTTCATATTATCGATCCATAGAGTGAGAGCGGTTTGAAATACAGGCAATGGATGCTTTTGCAATTCATATATAAACATTAATTAGTGCACTCCATGTTGTTAGTGTGAAGCACTTTATACATTTGTCACTTGCATGGATACATTCCAAATTGCTAGCTACGAAATAGAATACATGTCGAATTCAACATAAAGGGGGTTTCGAAGATTCGAATTCATAGGAAGTGCATTCATCTATTTGAACCCGAGATAATGGCATTTTGTAAATCAGATGTAAAAGGGGGCATCAATCTTTGTTGTGAGTTTGAACATGCTATATACATTCATACGCATATCTAACTTTTTTTGCAACCAAGGAGATTATATCTGGAACCATGCATGAACTGAGGTAAGTTGCATATTTTTTAATATATACTCGTGTACAATGTATATTCAAATGTACCCCCTCCATTCCAAAATAATCGTAGCTTTAGGATTTTCAAGAGTAAAGATTTGTGAAGTTTGACAAATCCTGAAAGTTCAATTCAAGAGAACCGAAAACATTAAGGCCTTCTTTGGTTCATAGGATAGGAATTTTATAGGAATAGGAAAATCATAGGAAGTGAGATGACATGCATGTCAATTCCTATAGAGAAAGAGATGTCATTTGGTGCATAGGATAGGAATTTTTCCATTGAGTCTAGGCTAATGTTTTTTCCTCCAAAACGTGAAGGATTGATTCCTGCCCTACATAGGAATAGGAATCCATTCCTACAAACCAAAGGGCTTCAAAGGATTTTTTTTCCTTTGCAAATACTATCCTATAGAATTCCTACAAAAATCCTACAAACCAAAGGAGGCCTAATGCTTCTGCTCCCAAATATTGAATGAAGCGCCAAATAGGCCTCTGGTCACCCAAAACCGCGCGAGACTAATGTTTTGGTGGTAGGAAATTACTGTCGTGACTCTGGCCCGTGTAGCCTATCGGCCCGATGTCCAAAGGTCTAAACTGGGGTAGGTTTGTAACTTCACCAAGACGCCAGAGAAGCATTCATACGCTATGGGCGCCTACCTATGCGCTCGGCCAAAATCTATCCCGCCCACATTTGGGACACCTGACATGACTGTCCTACCCCCAACCCGCAATATGTCTGAAATTTTAGATGCGGGGAAAGTTTGTAACTTTTCCCAAATTTCAAACAAGCGCGTCTCAAACCGAAACATTGTTCCCCCTTAGTTCCCCGCCTCCCTCCATTTCCCCATTCATACTCCGTGGGCGCGAAAACACACTCTCCACCCATACTAATTGTGCACACACTTCACCCATACTCACACTATTTTTTTTATGCATGGGTATTTCAGACTCTGACGCAGTGTTGATGAATGCAGAAAAGAAAAGACAGAAGTCGCTCCAGTGTAATTCGAAGATAAGCACTAAGCGTTCCAGCGCTCTAACGGGTGCAATGTCAGCAGTTGGAGACAGTAAACTTAGCTCTGCAGTTGATGATCTCAATTGCCACACACAACCATCCCAGGTGCTTGCTTTAACTTCGGGTTGTCAAATGTGGTTGCATGTTGCATATGGTGTCTAGCTTGTATTGCTTCCAATTTGGATAAATTGCATCTGCTTACTTTACACATTATACCTTTGATAATGACATGCCTTCCTGTTTTTGATACATACTACATATGTCTATTAACCATGTTCGTACATTAAACTAATGCTCTTTTGTATCCCTCGTCAATCACTTATGATGAGACAGTCACCCGGGTGGGTTTTTGTGAGACGCCATACTCGTTTAAAGATTGCAGTGTCATCCTCCCCACATGATTCTCAAGAAACAGCGAGGCTCAATGAAGATTGTCAATTTAGCTCTCTAGTTGAACACCGCAATTCCCCCACACCACCATCGCAGGTGCTTGCTCTTACTTGGCAGTGTGATATGTAGTGTTCGTCTTACATAAAAGTACTGTTCGTTAGTATCATGCATCAATGAGTTCTTAAGAGAAAATTTTATTCCTTTTTCTTGTGGGTTTGACTTGACCAGGCAAAATCAAGAAAGAGGAAGGAAAAGAGTAAGGAAGGCAATGATGGTGGTCCTCTGCAACAACGTAAACGGAGCATCTATACCGATTCTCCTTGTACTGATAGTGCATTACAATGTCCAAGTCTCCGCTCCCCTACTCCACCATCCAAGGTGCTTGCTCTAACTTGGCAGTGTGATATCTGGTTGCATGTTGCATATGGTGTCTTGCTCGTATTGCTCCTAATTAGTGTAAAATGCATCTGCTTAGCTTACACATGATACATGTGAATATGACACGCTTTCCTGTTTTAGGTACATACTATATCTTATGATAAGGCACCTTTAAGTCGCCACTGTGATATTGGTTGTGTCTTGCATATGATTTCTAGCATGTACTGCTTCTAATTTGTTGAAACACCATATAGTTTGAACTTGGCAGAGTGATATTGGTTGCATCTTTCATATGGTGTCTAGATTGTAGTGCTTCTAATTTGTTGAAATGCCTTCTGCTTAGTTACCACATCATAGGTGTGAATATGTCACACCATCATGTTTTTCATACATATTCCATCCTCACATCATGTGTTTGCCTTTCATCCGAGTAGTGTTGGTCAGTATCATGCATGAATGAGTTCTGAAGAGCGAATTTTATTCCTTTTTCTTATCGGTTTGACTTCACAATGCAAAATCATTACAGCTAAAGGAAATTAGTCCGGCAGTGGATGATGGTGGTCCTTCGGAGCAACTCAAACAGGGGGTCTCTACAAATTCTACTCCGCCATCCTCCCAACAAGATTCGCAAGACAACACAAGGCTAGACAGTCAACGTAGTTGTGTAGATGATGAGCACATTTCCCCTACTCCAACATCACAGGTGCTTGCTCTAACTTGACACTATTATATGTGGTTGCATGTTGTGTATGATGTCTAGCTTGTATTGCTTCTAACTTGAATTGCATCTGCTTACTTTACACATAATGCCTGTGAATATGACATGTGTTCCTATTTCTAGAACATACGTGTACATGATGAGCACATCTCCCCTACTCCACCATCACAGGTGCTTGCTCTTACTTGGAACTGTTATACGTGGTTGCGTTTTCCGTATGATGTCTAGTTTGTATTGCTTCTGATTATGTTGAATTGCATCTGCGTAGCTTACAACTTATACCTGCAACGATCACTTACCCATAAGACACATTTAACTTGGGACTGTGATGTAGGTTGCATCTTGCATTGTCTTCTAGCTTGTACTGCTTCTAATTTCTTGAAATGGCACTTATGACGAGACACTTTTTACCTGATAGAGTGATATTGGTTGCATGTTCATATGGTGCCTAGCTTTCATTTCTTCTAATTTTGTTGAAATGCCTTCCGCTTACTATTTTTCATACATATTCCATCCTCCTATCGTATGTGTGAATATGAAACACTGTCTTTTTTTGTATATATTCCATCCTCCTATCCTGCACTTGCCTTACATCAAAGTAGTGTTCGTCTGTATCATGCATCAACCAGTTATGCAGAGCTAATTTCATTCATCTTCTTGTGGTTTTGACTTCATAAGGCAATATCAGAAAATAGGAAGGAAAAGAGTAAGTTAGGGGATGTTGGTGGTCCTCCGCACCGACGCAAACAGAGACTCTCTAGATTTGCCACTGCTACTGCTAATGAAGTTCAAGTCCCAAGTCTACATGATGAGTTCATCTCCCGTACTCCACCATCGCAGGTGCTTGCTCTAAGTTGACATTGTGATAATTGGTTTCATGTTGCATATGTTGTCTAGCCTGTATTTATTCTATGTTGATTAAATTGCACCTGCTGAGTTTATACATTATACATGTGCATATGACATGGCTTTCTGTGTCTAGAATACACTGCATCTATCTATCATACCATGTTCTTACATCAAAGTACTGTTGTTGTGTATCCCGCATCAGTCACTCATGATTGGACGCTTTTAACATGGCAGTTTGATAGTGGTTGCATCTTGCATTGATTTCTACATTGTACTGCTTCTAATTTTTCGAATTACCTCTTATGACAAGACACTTTTAACTTGGCAGAGTAATATTCGTTGCATCTTTCATATGGTGTCTAGCTTGCATTACTTCTATTTTCTTGAAAATCTTCTTCTTAGTTTGCACATCGTAGCTGTGAATATGTCATGTTGTCCTGTTTTTTCTTACATATTCCATCCTCATGCGGTTGTCTTACATCAAAGTATTGCTTGTCTGTATCATGCATCAATGAGTTCTGAAGAGTGATTTTATTCTTTTGTGTTGTGGGTACAGCTTGACATGGCAAAGTCAAAAAAGAGCAAGGATAATAATATAGTAGGGAGTGTTGTTACTCGTCGGGTGAAACGGAAAAGGTTCTGTCGTCGGGATTCTGCTGGTACTTATAGTGCAGTAGAAGGTCCAAGTCCATCGGCTAAATCTACAAACACAGTATCACCTGCTCCACCAGCTGCAGCATCCGCTTCAACTGTACCAGCATCTCAACCAGTTACTCGTTCGTTTGCTCAAGAACTGGCCAGTTCCCAAGCTGCATTCACACCTAACACTACTTCCGAAGCACTGCTGACACAACAGGACTTGGCAAGATCAAATGAACCTCATGAGCATCAACACCAAGATGGTACCTGACCGAGTCAAGTTACAGTTGCATGCTCCTTTATATGTACTCTCACAGTTTGATGTACAATAACACTTTCCATATTCGTTGTTGCACTAGCACCACGGCGCAAGCGGAAACAGACATCAGGGATAATGCTTGACAGATTAACAAAATCTAAAGGAGGAATAATGGAGATCCATTTTGAGGCAGGTTTAAAAAGGCCACGTGATGCTACAGAGTTAGCCAAGTTAGTATCAGAGGCAGCCGTTGCCGTTAGGTGTCATGCATGTATCCTCCCAACTTGGATCTAGTACAGGAATGAGAAAGATAATACCCAGTTTAACACCTTCCTTGACCATTTATCCATAAGTAATGTTATTCATCACAATTAGTAATATTGTCTTGCTATATCCCATACTTTCTAGCTTCCTCCTAATAAGACTCACATTCTTTTTTCAACCGATGAGGTTCAAGTTGGATCCGAAAGATGATGCAACTAGACAAGCATGCACTCATGTTTTTCAATCTGCTCTGCAACAGTATCGGTACCACCTTAGAAAATCTCACTTTAAGGCAAGGCTAACAATGAAATCGCCCAAACATCTCCAGTGGAATATATTACGGATGAAGACTGGACAGCCCTCGTTAAACACTGGTCTGATCCAAAGTATTAGGTAGGTTATATGTATTTGATCAGACCACATATTGAACTTGTATTTATGTATGTGCCTTACAAGTGTATCTTCTTCTAGTCTAACTATTTGAAGAACAAAACCAACCGTTCTAAAGTGAAATTCCAACAGACCACAGGATCTCGTAGCTAAATTGCACACTGCGAGGCTCTTGTAAATACCTGCTACTTCCTTCTTTTTTTTGTGCCATATTATCATATCTATATTGACTTGTTCCAAATACAGAGGAAATCCCGTGCGGACCAAAAAGAACCTGAACCGAATGTAGTGCAAATCTTCAACGATTGCCACACCAGCAAGATGAAGGGCATGAGGACACCAGTTCAAGCCGCTGTTTTAAGTCCTTACTCCTCCTGCCTTGAACTGATTGGTACTGTGATGTGTTCATTTAACTACTTGGTTTGCAGCCAATGTTAGTTACTCTGTTCACTTTTATTCACAGTTGTCTTAATGTATCATTTCACCTTACATGGTTTAAAAGAGATGAAGGATATTCTTTTGGTCTTGATCTGTAATCTAGTTGTTATGTTCACGTGCGCACACAATGATAAAATAGCCTGTTTGTTTTATATCTGTTTGCCCATGATATGAATGATGTCATACTATGTTCATCCTACTTTAAACCATGTCTCTTTATCCTTAGATGTCAACAAATGTGAGGAAATAGACAATACAGTAGGCATGCTACATGGACATATGTTCCGGAAGTGATTTTATTATGTAGTTGGCACTACAATACATGCTAATGTATTACAGTAGTTCACCAAAATAAGTTATGTATAAACATTTAACCTACTTTGTTTGTTTTTGTCTCATTAGTAACTTATCTGGTACACTAATCTACAAGTTCAAACTTTCAGGAAGCTATGGAACAAATGATTGAATAGCCACAACCACCTGAATGTGACGAGGCTACTACAGGCACAATGTCACCTCTTGCTGCAGTGCTTCAGTATCTCTCCACTAACAGTGCAAAAAGCACCTTCCTGCATAATTCTGGGTTGGTTGTCAAGGTAACCTCGTCCAAATCGCCTACTGAATAAAATCTTCCTGCTAGACAGGGTGATATATCTGTGCTCCAGATACAAGTCCAATCCCTAATGGGCGTTGTTTCGGAAACAAGAATAGTGGTTGAGAAATGTCATCAAGATATGAATGGTTTTGAAACCAGACTATCAGACATTCGCTTCGTTGTTCAAGAGCAATGGCGGAAAAAGGTGGAGATCGTGCTGCTCCATCAGATTCTACAACCTGAAACATTAGCACTCAGGTCAAATGATATGTGCTTCTATACATCTGATGGTGCTTTTATCTGGAAGGACTGTAAACTTTATGCCAACAGGCCTTTTGTTGTATGGTTGGAATTTATTTTGTTGTGATACAACATTTATGATGCTGCCTCAGGCTGCAGTAATTATGATGCTATTTTTGCATAGTGTAGGTTTATCTTAGTAATGTATTCGGCCAAAACCTTTGTAGGAGCCCAACATGCCAACATTCGTCGAGCCCATTCCAATTGGGCTAAAAACAATTAAGGGCAGAAATTGGCATGTAGCCCACTAAAAATATTTTTCTGGTAGGCATGTGCCCATAGTGGGCCTTTAACAGGCCTAAACATAATTTGAGCCCTCAGTAAAAATAGGCCGTTTACAGGTGTAAATATCTCGAGCCCATAAAATACAAGGGCCTTTAATTAACCAAAAGTGAGATTGGGCCCTGATTGTGCGAAATAACCCACTGGACTTTAACAGGCCGAAATTTGGACGGGCCGTAAATGCACCGACCTAATACACGGGCCTTTACACTACAAAAAAAGACACATCCGTGACATTTTGGGCCGTACGAAATTTTTTTCTGTCATACATATGACACTTCTATGACGATAATTGTGACAAAACCCGGTATCATCATAGATGTGGTGGGCTCCTACTTCTATGACAAAAAATCATGACAGAAAATGGGCTTTTTTTCCTGGGCGGGCCGGAGACGCAGCTGCATGACATTCTTTGGGCCGTCCATGACGGAAAAACAATGGTAGAAGCGAGGGGGAGGAAAATTTCGGGGAGTTCCCGGTTACGGTGGGAGGTCGGGGGCCGAGCGATGCGCGTTTCTCTCGTACACGTACGCGCGTGTGTGCGAGGCATTGGCTCTATGTGAACCCGAGCGATTGCACTGCAGGCTACGCATTACTGAACCCGAGTGATCGATCGATGGCTGTTAACTGAACCCAATCGAGTGATTCCTTCGCTACTGCTGCTAACTGAAGCCGATCGATGCTGCCTCTAGATGAACACTGAGCGTTGCGGGGGGGTTGGATGAACAGTTCCCGGTGGGGTAGATGAACAGGACCCGTGGTGTTGCCTCTGGATGAACAGGACCCCGATCGATCGAGCCGGTTGGGGCTGGATGAACAGGACCCCGTGGAGGGCTGGATGAACAGGACCACTCCATGGAGGGCAGGATGAACAATAGACGGTGGAGGGCAGGATGAATAGTAGCCCATGGAGGGGTGGTTGAACAGGAGCCCGTGGAGAGGGCTGGTTGAACAGTAGCCGGTGGAGTAGCACGTGGTGGAGGCTGGATGAACAGGAGCCCATGGATGAACAGTCGCAAGTGGACCCTGGAGGAGGTCGACGGTGGATGAACAGTAGCTCGTGGAGGCTGGAGGGGGTCGACGGTGGAGATGAACAGTATCCCATGGAGTCCCGTTTTGCGGTACACCACACCCCTCCCGATGAACAGGACCCCCGTTTTGACCGTAGCGCTCCAACACAAGTCCGTTTCGTCCGTTTTGCGGTATGCCACACCCCTCCCGATCAACAGGACCCCCGTTTCGACCATAGGAGGTCCGTTTCCTCCGTTTTGTGGTATGCCAGACCCCTCCTGATGAACAGGATCCCGTTTCGAACGTGGTCGGTCAAACACAAGGCTGTTTCCTCCGTTCTGCAGTACGACAGGCCTCGTTTCCATCGCCTGTTCCGTCCAAGCCCTCCCGATGAACATGGCGCATTCCGTTGCCTCCCCATGAACACGACGCATTATGTTGCCTCCCCATGAACACGACGACGACGTTGTTTCTCCGTTCCGACCCAGCCATGTACACGAGCCCTGGCTGTACGTATGCGCGAGTAGGCGTTCGAGACCCCGCCCATATGTACACATATGTGGTCGTATTTTGTTTCTTGCACCCTGGCCGCCACTACTATGACACGTGCGCGCCTCTACATCGACCAGTATATATGTACGTACACGTTCGCGACCAGAATGACAACGCTACATATGCTTCAACCAGGTGGGTTCCGACTGTCAGGCACTTCCTTGCATGCGAAGATGTAGCTGGTGGGTCCCAGCAGTCAGGGGGGCGAAATATGGTGCCCCGTCCGGTGGGTCCCGTTGTCAGGTGGAGGAATAATTATTTTGCACGTAATAAGGAGGCACTTCCTTGCTGCGGCCGTCGACCCAGCTGTCAGCCTCTCCACGTACAGTCCACGTCCGATGGAAGCCGTTCCTTGATCATGTTGACCACGCCGCGCCG
The DNA here is from genome assembly GCF_002162155.2 of Triticum dicoccoides. Taxonomy (NCBI): domain Eukaryota; kingdom Viridiplantae; phylum Streptophyta; class Magnoliopsida; order Poales; family Poaceae; genus Triticum; species Triticum dicoccoides. The sequence goes on along the minus strand of NC_041392.1, from coordinate 607,575,083 downwards.
AGAGCACCAGGGCGGTGGACGACGGCGAGGCCTAGGAAGGGGACGACGAGGAGCCGAGGAAGACGCGGTAGTGGATGCCCACGCGTAGAGGAGTACGAGGGTTCACTAGTTCGCTGCGGTGTGAGGCTGCCGTCGCCGTAGAATAACAGGGGGTGTGGGTGAGTAGAGGGATGGACTAGCCAGCGGTGGGAGTTAGTAGGGGGCGTGGAGGCCTCCGACGCATCGCAGCCGGCCACGGGATGCAGGAGCACGAGGCACGACCAGCGCTGGTTTGGGCGGCTGGAGCAAGAAGACTAGAGGTTGAAGAAGCACTACGGCCGTTGGATGGACATCGTACGGTCACTGGAGCTAGAATCGTGCATATTGACTAAGTTGACAAAGCCCTCCATCCCCGTCAACTTAGTAGACCCACAAGTTAGCCTGCCACTATACTGGGTCCCAGCTAACAGGGGGAGTATTCATTTTTTGTGCGTAATAAGGAGGCACTTCCTTGAGTGCGAAGATATAGCTGGTGGGTCCGAGCTGTCAGCGGCGGTAACATTTTTTTCGTCAAATACAGAGGCCCTTTAGGTGGGTCCCCGATGTAAGGTGGAGGAATCATTATTTTGCGCGTAATAAGGAGGCATTTCCTTGCGTGCGGTCGTGGACCCAGCTGTCGGCCTCTCCACGTAAAGTCCACTTCAGATGCATGTCGGTCGTTGACCACATTGACCAGGCCGCGCCGAGAGCACCAGGACGGTGGACGACGGCGAGGCCTAGGAAGGGGATGACACGGAGGCAGGGAAGACTCGGCAGTTGTTTCCCACGCGGAGGGGAGTACGACTGTACGAGGGTTTACTGGTTCGTCTGCCATCGCCGGAGAATAACAGCAGGTGTGGGTGAGTAGAGGGATGGCTAGGACAGCGATGGGAGTATGGTCGGCCGGTGAGGCCTGCGCGGCAGCACAGCCGGGCGCGAGGAGGAGGGAGCAGGCAGTCCCGCCGGCGCTTGTTTGAGCGGCTGGAGCAGGAAGAGCAGAGATTGAAGAAGCACGACGGTCGTTGGATGGACATCCAATAGTCAGTGCCTGCGCGTCAACCTTTTTTTAGGAAAGCCTCAAATATGTGGAAAACAGCATGCAGCCCATCTGCCATTATTTCTAATAATTTACAGCCCATTTGCTAATTCTTAATGTTTTTTTGGAGCTCGTATTCTTTTTGTTAGCATTACAACCCATATTGTGGCAACTGTTAAAAAATTATACAAAATTTTGCATATTTCGGTGCGGTCCGAACTGTTTTTAATCCCGAAATTTTGACTCACATTCAAACTGATTTTAAAAATAAATTTATATCAATATAAAATCCAACAAATTCTCCACGCATAAAAATTAATGTAATTTAAAATCTTGAAATGAAAAAAAGATATTTGAAACTAATTGCCGGTTTGATGTGTTTTAAAAATGTACAACCCATTTCACATTACTGATGGGCCATTTTCTCGGCCAGCCGAATGAAAGCTCTCCTCGTCTTGAAAGATTTGCAGCCCAACAGGCCTGACAAAGCGACTTACTTGGCAAATCACAAAAACAACTAGGCTGTGGCCGTGGACCCAGCTGTCAGCCTCTCCACGTACAATACTCTTCCGATGGAAGTCGTTCCTTGACCATGTTGACCACGCCGCGCGGAGAGCACCACGGCGGTGGACGACGGCGAGGCCTAGGAAGGGGACGACGCGGCAGTGGAAGCCCGCGCGGAGAGGACTACGAGGGTTCACTGGTTCAGCTGCGGTGTGAGGCTGCCGTCGCCGCAGGGCCTGGCCAGTGGTGGGAATAGTAGGGGGCGGCGAGGCCTCTGCGGCAGCACAGCCGGCCACGGGAGGCAGGAGCATGCGGCATGACCGACGCTGCTTTGGGCGGCTGGAGCAAGAAGACCAGAGGTTGCAGAAGCACTACGGGTGTTGGATGGACATCGTACGGTCGCTGGAGCTAGAATCGTTCATATTGACTAAGTTGACAAAGCCCTTCGTCCCCGTCAACTTAGTAGGCCCACAAGTCATCCTCCCAGCAAGGTGGGTCCCAGCTAGCTGGGGGAGTATTCATTTTTTTGTGCGTAATAAGGAGGCACTTCTGGTGGGTCCGAGTTAACAGCGGGGGGAACGTTTTTTTCGTGAAATACGGTGGCCCGTCCGGTGGGTCCCAGCAGACAGGGGGAAACGATTTTCTCGCAAAATACTGGTGGCCCGTCCGGTGGGTCCCCGTTGTCAGTTGGAGGAATAATTATTTTCCGCGTAATAAGGAGGCATTTCCTTGCGGCTGCCATGGACACAGCTGTCAGCCTCTCCACGTACAGTACTCTTCCGATGGAAGTCGGTCATTGACCACATTGACCATGCCATGCCGAGAGCACCACGGCGGTGGAAGGCGGCGAGCCCTAGGAAGGGGACGACACGGAGCCGTGCAAGACGCGGCAGTGGATGCCCACGCGAAGAGGAGTATGAGCGTTCACTGGTTCGGCTGCGGTGTGAGGCTGCCGTCGCCGCAGAATAACAGGCGGTGTGGGTGAGTGGAGGGATGGCCTGGCCAGTGGTGGGAGTAGTATGGGGGCGGTGAGGCCTCCACGGTAGCACAGCCGGCCACGGGAGGCAGGAGTAGGCGGCACGACCGGCGCTGCATTGGGCGGCTGGAGCAAGAAGACCAGAGATTGAAGAAGCACTATGGCCGTTGGATGGACATCATACGGTCACTGGAGTATTGACTAAGTTGACAAAGCTCTCCGTCCCTGTCAACTTAGTAGGCCCACAAGTCAGCCCAACAATATGGTGGGTCCCAGCTAGCAGGGGGGTATTCATTTTTTTGGGCGTAATAAGGAGGCACTTCCTTGCATGCAAAGATATAGCTGGTGGGTCCGACCTGTCAGTGGGGGGAACGTTTTTTTCGCGAAATACAGAGGCCCTTCCTGTGGGTCCTAGATGTCAGGTGGAGGAATCATTATTTTGCGCGTAATAAGGAGGCATTTCCTTGCATGCGGCCGTGGACCCAGCTGTCAGCCTCTCCACGTACAGTCCAGTTCCGATGGATGTCGTTCATTGACCACGTTGACCAGGCCGCGCCGAGAGCACCAGGGAGGTGGACGACGGCGAGGCCTAGGAACGGAACGACACGGAGCCAGGGAATACTCGGCAGTTGTTTCCCACGCGGAGGAGTACGAGGGTTTACTGGTTCATCTATCGTCGCTGGAGAATAACAGCAGGTGTGGGTGAGTAGAGGGATGGCTAGGCCAGCGATGGGAGTACGGTGGGGCCGTGAGGCCTGCGCGGCAGCATAGCCGGCTGCGGGAGGAGGGAGCAGGTAGTCCTGACGGCGCTTGTTTGAGCAGCTTGAGCATGAAGAGCAGAGATTGAAGAAGCACGACAGCCGTTGGATCGACATCCAATAGTCACTGCTCTCGTGTGTTGACTAAGTTGACGGGGCGTTGCGTGTGCGTCAACCTTTTTTTATGAAAGCATACGCGTCAACCTGTAGTAGGCGCACAAGTCAGCCTCAAATCTGTGCAAAACAGCATATAGCCCATCTGCCATTATTTTTAATAATGTACAACCCATTTGCTAATTCGTAAGAACTTTTTTGGAGCCCATCTTATTTTTGTTAGCATCACACCCCATATTGTGGCCACGGTTAAAAAGTATACGAAATTTTGCATATTTCCGTGCGGTCAACTATTTTTAATCTAGAAATATCGATTCACATTCAAACTATTTTGAAAAATAATTTATATAAATATAAAATCCAAATAATTGTCCACGCATAAAAATCAATGGAATTTAAGATCTTGTAATGAAAAAAATTGAAACTAATTCCCGGTTTGATGTGTTTTAAAAATGTACAGCCCATTTCTGGGCAAACCGAATGAAACTCTCCTCGTCTTGAAAGATTTGCAGCCCAACAGGGCCGATAAAGCAAGTAGGCCTTGTTTGGGTATTTCTTTTAAAAAATAGAACTGGGCTAGCCATTTTCAGCAAGAAAAAAACACAACTGGGCTCATGATGTGGTAAACATAAATAAAACCCTGGCTAGACGGGCCACAGCCCCCGCGCAGCCCCGTTGTTACCCTGATCCGTCGCTAAAACTAGTATAAATAACAACTGCTTGTTCCTCAAAAAAAACTGCGCGACTTGCTGGGTCCCTGGTGTCAGCCGCTCGTAGTGTAATTCTCTCGTTTATTGACTACGTTGACAATGGCATGAGCCCAGATGTCCAACCATTTGGAGGAACCATATTTTTGGGCTTGTACTATAGAGGCACTTGCTTGCGTGCTGCCATGACACTGGTGGGTCCCTACTGTCATCCTCTCCACGTACAGTCATCTCCTTGTTCCTCTCGGTTGTTGACGACGTTGACAACGCAAGAGGGCGGCGCACCGTGCACGGCGAGCGAACTAAGGCCACAAGGCGGAGGATGACGGCGAGGCCTCGGACGGAACGAACAGGAGCCGTTGAAGATGCGCCGGCCAGTCACAGGCGGAGGGGAGTATGAGGGTTGACTGGTTTGGGCACGGGTGTGTGTTGGGGCTGACGTCGCCAGAGAATAACAGGACGTGTGGGGGAATAGAGGGAGGGACTAGCCAACGTTGGAGGGTACGTACGGTAGGGCGGCGGAGGCGTAGCCAGCCATGGGAGGCGGGAGCAGGCAGAGCCGACGGGGTGGTTTGGTTTGGGCGATTGGAGGAAGAAGAAGACAAGAGATAGAAGATACACGACAGATGTTGGATGTCAATCCAACGGCTGGTAGGCAGAATCGTTTGCTGACTAGCTAGTAAGTCGACACCACCTTGGATAGGCTATTTCCTCGCGGGTCCCAAATGTCAGAATCCAAATCTGTCACAGTCATGCAGCCTTTCCTATGAAAATTTACAGCCCATTTGATGTGCTAGTTCGAAATAAGTTTGTGGGTGCTGGTGGGGGATAATCACTTGGCTTCTGTAATGCACAGTGAGCTCAAGCAGTCGGCAAGAGTGATGTTATTTCCGTTGGTTTGGATTTGTTACAATATTTCACTCTAAATTAAACGAATGGCAAGCCATTTGCCTTGTTTCAAAGAAAATATGACAGTCACAGCCGAGTTCAAAAGGGCGGGAACATCTAACTCTATCTTACAAACTGTACAAAAGCACGAGGGTTAATTGTTCATCAGGTTTACAAAAAAACCAGATTGAGAAGGGCAACAACATCTAACTCTAGCACTGTTTTCGGCAGTCAAAGTCAAATGGATCGGTCAGGTCCATAGAATGAACATCCTGGGTCGTAAAATTTACTGGATTATGACCACAATATGTTGTAAATAGAAGCCCGGCACGTTGAGAAGCTCTTTTGCCCACCTGAAACTCCTTTTTTTGCTCTTCGACATAACCATCCGTCAAAACCATGCTACTGATATTCAGCAGGAAGAATGTGACAAATCTTGTGTTTGCACGGTTGGCTACATATCGTTCTAGCGTTATTGTCTTCAATCGAATCTCATGAGAAGTGAGAAAATCCCGATGCTTACGAATCCACCGATTGGTTATAACTTTCTTACCCCGTCCTGTTGCCTAAATAGACATGAAGATTGAAAATAGTTAAGGTCTAAAAGAAGAGTGTCGAAAGAGCAACACCTGAACGGTTAATTCTAGTACACTATATGCGGGCTTCCAATGTGCGTGAAATTATCACCTTTATATACAACTTCTCCAAACATGGAAAGCATTGCAGCAAGCCAATAATCTTGTTTAGATCAAAACTATTCATTTGGATATATAAGATCTTGACAGAATCCAGCACCATTGATAGGCCATCCATGGAGAAACACTTCATTGAGCATAGAACATAATATTTGTACAAAATGTGTACACCAATATGATATATAAATTATGCGCAAAAATTTAAAATGCAGCTTATGGTTACAAGTGTAGATGATAATATAAAGTACCTGAAGAACTGTGGAGCCAAACACCATATTGAAATGAGCGCAGAGATCATGTATTACACCCAAGGTCTCCAGTTTAGGCGTAGAGAGGACGGTTATTTGCAACGGTGAATAACTAGAATCAAGGATCAACCTTTGAAGTGAAGGGGCATCTTGGATGATGAGCTGCCTTCCATCAAAAGAAATTCCAATTCTTACAAGTTTAGGCGACTTTATTTGGAGACAACCGATTCTAACTGTGAAAACAAGCACCAAGCACTCCAGCGCAGGGCAACTGGAGTGGATGATGCTGTGCAATGAGGCCTCCGATATAGGAACCCGCACAAGTGAAAGTTTCTTGAGAAATGGGAGTCAAAGGTTTAGTACCAGATTGTCTGGTAGGTAGCACTGCGCAAAGGTGGTGGTGTGGAGAGAGGACGAAAACCCCGAGATGGACATCGGTGCTGAGGGCACAAGTTCATGGCGTTCGGTATGTGGTATGTGATTTCCAGGGGAATAGTAGAACTCAAGCAGCTGTAGTTATGTGAATTCAGGGGATTCCAGCCAGGTGTCCACCGTGCAGGGCATGGTATGCTTGCTTAGGTAGCATGGTATGCAGAGGCTTTGAACGGAGCCCTGGTGGGAGGAGATGATGGCTCTGGGGATTTCAGAATCATTGAAGAGAGATAGCTGACGACGGTCGAGATTAAGGGGAACGGCACGCCATAGAGGGCACCACCGAATTGAGAGGACTTGGGTGCGGCAGCAATCCTTGGTGGGGAGAAGCCAGGTGATCTCCCCAAGGATGGCGTCCGGGAGATCGCTGATGCAGTCCACCCGAGATTCTACGGGTTCCTAGGATCCGGTGGGGGCAGGGTCGCCGCTTCTCCCCACGCTGCCAAGAGCAGGATCTACAACACGCGTCGCCGCTGGCAGTAGCCTCATCTTCTTGGCGCTGGGGTCAGACGACTCCATTTTCCTCGAGGGCGTCGCGTCACGCTCACGGATTTGAGCAGAGTAACGAATGACGAGCCTAGTTGTAGTGCGAGCGAAGAAGAAGGGGAGCTGGGGGTTTTCTGTAGGAGTGAGGAAGAAGGGGAGCTGGGGTTTTCTGTAGGAGTGAGGTGAGCAATTTGGGGGTATGAGTGGAGCGAGCTGACGTGAGGTGGGTAGGAGCAAGGAGGAAGAAGAGAACCCAGGTTTTTGAATTGATTTTACTATTTACTAGTGTGGATGGGCTGTTTTGTCTTGGGACCCGAGAAACAATTACTACTAGTACAGTGGAGACACTCTACAGGTACCCAGAAAAACAATTACTACTAGTACAGTGGAGACACTCTACCACTTCTGGCTCCTCCTAGGTCATTGAAACGTCTCCCTCTACTGAATGCGGGCCATGCAGTGCACAGGCTCAAATGCCATCCACCAAATTAGAAGGCATTATGCAGGAGGAGAGTCACCCTGGTCGTACCGCGGCAGTAACGAGTCGTCGTATCACAAAACCCCACATCCCCGCAGTCTAAGTTTGTCAGACGAAGCAACCACCATTTCACTCTTCGCTGAATCCCCTTCTCCCTCACCGTCTTCAAGAAAGGAAACACTTGCATTTGCCACTATTCTTCTCTCTGAACGAAGGGAAGGTAAGCGGATCCGTGATGTTGCTATATTTTCGTTCAGAGGAAAAAAAGAACTTTTGCAAAGCAGTAACCGATCCTCACTCTCTTTTTTGTTTCATTGTCATTGCGATTGTGTTTTCCTTTTAGTGGACTCCTAGTATTCGTCAGTTTCATGATGGACCAAGGAGAACCAGGCAAAGATCTGCCGATATTGGAGAAGACGCGGGAGGCTGATCCCCACGAGACAGAGAGCTCCAAGAAGATGGAGGCAACCACCAAGGAGACCCCAGATACTGAGATGGTCACCGCCCCGT
>NC_041392.1:607488226-607566979 GCF_002162155.2 Triticum dicoccoides | reverse complement strand
CTGCCCAATGTGATTTCCTTCTTTGCTGATCTCGATTGTGGTTTTTCATCTAAGTATGTGGTGATTTTTTTAGAAAAGGAAGTATGCGGTGATTAATAATGCACAATTTTATTAGCTTCGATGCCATGGTATACGTAGTGGTTTAAATAACTTGTGTTTCTTATACTGAAAAGTAATTCAGAATTTGTTTCTGTTTCAATTAGAGCCCTGATGAAGACAAGGATTGTGTGGTTGTACATGTCACTCGCTATGAGGCGGACGACCTGAATATACGCACTAGGAAAACAAAGTTCTTAGGTTGTTGGATCCTGGAAGCCATTTGTGGCTATACCAATGAAGAGTTGTATTCCAGCCTCACTGTTGTCAGGAGTGTTGTCCAGGGTGTACCGAAGCACAAGAAGTTCAAAGCTACTCCTTCGTTTGTGAGGAATACTATTCTTGTCAAGCTTACGCAGGAAGATGACGTGGCATGCCTCCACAAACAAGTTTATCAGTGGCAAGACCACAAGGTTGTCTTCATGAAGGTTCACAGGATTGAGCTGCTGCGGGACGTCCTCGATGATGTTCATGGCAAGGTCCGTCTTGTGTCCAGCCCAAATTAGATCGAGGCATGAAAGAGTTGCCCCAGCTAGTGTTTAATAGTAGTTTGGATTGTGTCTAATTATCCGAACCTTGTCTGTTATCGACCCCTCTAGGGCTAGTACTCTGTTTGAATCCGTCTATGGGAACTACTACTCCTTTTGTGTGCCCGTGAATCATGTGAGAACCATCATAATTGTTGCCGAAACAGATGCGTCCTCACTAGTTTTTTCATGAATATGGCATGGTAAGACATAAGTTGTCACGGTTTATCATACGAGCAGTGTGTGTTTTGATGAAATAGAGCACTCGTTCGAGAACCGTGCACCGACGTATACATAAGTACTTTTAAACACTGTTGGTGCTACCCCACTTGTAAGCAGTTGTGCAAAACACGGCACTTTGGCTCAGCTCGCTTCAACACTAGGCTATCGACTAGCTAACAATCAACAATCTGCTGTCTGACATATAAGCAACTATGTATCTTGTTACAGTGATTCATGCAGTTAATTGAGGCCACGATGTAATAAATTCCAAACGTTCACACGCTAGTCCAGCGCTCATGTGGAACACTCACATTAAACTCGTCTTCATAAAAAACTTGAAAAGCATAAGTTAAGCAATTTTATACATCTCAATGATTCATAGAACATAACAAACATATACTAGTTCATAGCAAAAGACAAAGTTGTGAGAAGGTTTACAAATCAGGAAAAAACAAGCAAGGCTTCTCTCTGAGGAAAGGGCCTCCCGGCAGGCTTAAATTTCCTGGAGTTCACTCTGGTTTTTTCTTGTTGCCACCATTCAGGGTTAGGTTCTCTCATTCCAGAATAACCAATTATAATTGTGGTATCAGCTGGAATGCTGAACTGAACCGTGCAGTGTACTGACCAGCTAAAATGCTTGTGCATTCCACTAAATTTAAGCACTGCTATTTGCAGAAATAAGCAGACCACAATGCCTCTTGTCCGTGCACCTGTCCAAAAAACTGCCGTGCAGCCGTGCCAGCTAGTCCTTGGTCCATGGATGAACTGGTAGAAAGTGCATTCCGGACTAGGATGCAGTTGTTCTCGCTCATCCCTGCACTGCAATCAGGAAGTAAAACGTAAGAATCAGCTTCTTTTAGATTGCGTTGTTCATTCTACCTTCGTTACTACCAATGTAGGGATACCTTGAAGACGGGAGGTTAGACGACGATAGCGAGGGATAGCCATCTCATTTTGCGCAGTTGTACTAAAACTGAGGTGTGTGCTTTTGATTGCACGGATAGAAATGATACGGAGACAGACATCCCGAAACGATATGGAGACAGACATCCCTGTTTGCGCAAATAAGATATACGGTTATTAAACAGTGACAGATATTACTACTTTCCCCCGTTTCCTCTGAGAACCAATTCCTAGATTCATGCTACAGCTTTCCCTCTTTCTTCCCTATTTTAACCAACACTTTGAGTCGACTGTATGAAATATCTTTACTTCTAATCTACTACTACTATAATGCGGCAGTTTTGAAATTGGATTTACCACTCCATCTTCGGTTCTCCCGCCCAAACAAGCATTGGCTCAAAATCCACCGTTCATTTCCCCTCTCATGCATATCACTGTCGTCCATCAAACAAAGGATGACATGATCTGATGGCTAAGAGCTGCCGGATTCGCTCCCGCTCCTTGTGCACATGGCCGACTCTTCTCTCCAAGTAAACAAATAAAGAAGTCCCCGTTGAATCTGGATTGCACCTACTGAAGTTGAGAAATGTCTAGAAACTGCTGCCACCTCCTCACATGCAAGTACGACAAGTTGGCAAATAGCTAGCACATTTTAGTTCCCCCTTGTCACCTGGGAAATAAACACTCTACTACTAACTTATTTTTTTAGATTACTGTAAAAATGGATTTTTTTAGATGTCGCTATACTGCAAAGTTTACACTGTTCACATAACATAACATTGCATGGCTGATGCTAGCTAAAGTTTTATTCTGCTTCATCGAGAAATGTAATATTTTTATTATTCGCAGAAAAAGTGTAATATTTTATTTCAGTCATACATAAGCTATACCTCACGCTAATACAGGACATGAGTGTCTGTCAGACCTAAATGACTTATTTAGTTGCACAAAATAGTCCATAAACATGCATGTAAACCGTCAAACAACTCTGGAACTATACATCAGTGGAACCCAGGAAAGAGCATATAATAAAACTACAACTTTTATCTTGTAATCAAATTCTTACTTGGAACTCAGTTTGATTTGTGCAAGTGATTTGCTTCTTATTTCAGAATAGTCCTTAGATCATGCAAAAAAACACACTATGATATCTACTCAAGATACGAGTACCCATTTCTCTCTCTAAAAAGAAGGTATATGAGTATCTATCATACAGAACATATGTGCAAAGCACGTGCCTTAGTAGAAGCCTAGGTGGATTTGGAACAACGGACGAAAGTAGAAAAGGATCCACACGAAGGGAGCTGGGGCAGTAGAGCAAGGCGGGTTTTGAAGGAATATATACCTGAGGGTCGTCGACATGTCGCAAAGACGGCGTCGGGAGGCCGCATCTTGGCCACAATACCGCAGGGAGGAAGAAGGGGTCGGAGGCCCTCCCGAGCCGGCACTCTCTCGGAGAGAACGGCACGGCCGCCGATCGGGATGCGCGAGCAACCATTGGTCTCCTCCCTCGCTGCCGCCGACAGTGTGAACGATGCACCTACACCCCTGCCCCGGTCGAGGTTGTCCGGCCGGATTTGTGACCAGTCGTGAGCTGAGAGAGTGTGTGGCCACCTATGTGTTGCTTAGATCTTGAGAGCATGACAGAGTGAACGAGAGGAACCCTAGTAAAGCAAGCGCTAAGGCTCCTGCTTTTATATATAGTGGAGTGATTTTGTTGTACCAGCTTCAAAAAATGCGCTCCTACGTGTACCCGCGAGTGGGCGTGAGAGAACTAGTGCGTGCGTGCACCGCTTCTCTTTGTGAGAGTACAATATACTAGGCCCAAAGAACGTTCGCCGCAAGAGTAATAGTACAAGTGTGTGACGTGTGAGCTAAAATAAAATGTGCGTGCCGTCTTTTGTTTTTTAGAAGTTCTGAGGGTAGGGTGTGAAGAGCACATATGTGCGTGACGTCTACCTGCAGATAGACGGTGGGTACGACGTGCGAGTCTCTGAGAGGACTCGGGAGAGTCGTGACTCGTGAGGGTGCGTGTGCGTGAGAGAGAGGGGGGAACGTATCAATGCAATGCATGTGTCCGTAAATCATTATCCGACAAATGTTCGCCACAAGCCTTTTCCTGACGAACGTCGTAAGGACCGTTAGATCGGCATCCGACAGTGTCAGTTTTGCCATGTCATTTAACAGAACAGCCACTCCTCCTACACACAAATCTTCCACATGAGTGTTAGCAACTGCCGTATGCTCCCTCCGTTCCGAAATGCAGTGCATATAGCTTTATTGAAAATTCGAACCTCACAAACTTTTACCGAGTTTTTGTGTACCAAATTGCACATGTAGAATACCATGTATATATCATTTCATTCATCTTCGAGAGGTAACTATAAAGTTGGGTGAGGAGTCTACAAAGAAAGACCATCGTATCACCCACAGCAATTTCAAGCATCCTTTAGTGTCGAGGAATATCATAGGAACTCTATATGATATGATTTTTATAGGATTTTTCCTTTAGAGCCAATTGGTTCATAGGAATAGATTCATATACTCCATATTTCAAAGGAAATAAACATGATATCATTTCTATAGCTTTAGAGCCACTTGGTTCATATGAATGGATTCCTATACTCCCTTAATTTCAAAGGAAAATAAACATTAGTGTATATTCAATACAAAAGTTCCTATGATATGAACCAAATTACATCTCTTTTCTAATCCCTCCTCATAGGAATTGAGAAATATGTCATCTCTATATTCAATAGAAAAGTTCCTATGATGTGAACCAAATGACATCTCTTTTCAAATCCATACTCATAGGAATTGAGATGCTCCATGTCATCTCTTTCCCTACAACTTCCATGTATACATCTTCTATTCCTAAATAGATAGTACAACCCACTAGTAGCTTTTTTCCAAAACATGAAACTATGGCACAAGAACTATATAGTGTGCCAATAACTTTGAAAGATGGTCGCTGGATGAAGCTAACCCGACAGTGCAGAGATAGGCAAATCCGAGCACTACTGGCCGTTGGATATCATCAACATTCCACCAGATCTGCCACATGTACAATTTAGAAGACTCCATGGTTGAACTTAAGCATAATGCACAAACCTCAAAACACAAGCACTTCTCCTTTGTTCTAGAATCTTCTGTATCATGATTGATTATTTTTTTCTAAATGAATTGCCATTATTTGTATTTAACTTTATGATTTACTGTGCAAAGTTGGGTCATCTATTTTGGAACAGAGGGAGTACAATGCACAACCCCATGAATCTTAACATTTTTATAAAACTTATTGATTTTGAATGAGATGAACTATAAGAACTAAACGAACATCTACATCATGCATATATGACTCAAAGCTTTACATCCTATAGTGTGTATTTATTCAGAATTTGGTTTCGAAATCTCATGCATTCAATACATGTGTACCTTACTAGTTTTGAGTAGAGTAGCAAATTTCACGCGGCCCCGGGTATATCAAAATGCAGGGCCCATGCATCATTGCCTTTCGATCGAACCTACGTCCACAATTTTTTGTACGTACTATATCTCCACTGGTCCCCGAACCCAAAATGTTGCCTCGTTCTTGTAAAACCAAGTGGCCCACACATATTTAAGGCGTCGGCTCAAACCCGTTTACTACGACGTGGCCCCGCACGCCGTAGTACTCCTACAAACCCTACCGCCGCACTCATCATCGGTTTTATTCAAGAGGACGAGGGAGAAGCCGATTTGTAGTGGAGGCGCTTTCGAAAAATAGGATCTGTAGTGGAGACCCCTACCCTAGGGTGCCCTAGGTAGCTACCGCATGCATCATTGTTTTCTCTTTTCTTTATGCTCTTGCGCCCTAGTGTGAAATGATGGTTGCTTCGTCCGTCCAGCTTAATGTGGGAAAGGTGGGGCTTTGTGATTTGACCCCTAGTCGCTCATTTTCTACTACAGCGGCGCTACGACTGTAATTTGGTGCATCGCACGTGGAACAAGACGGTGGATGAGCCACATGTCGGCCAAAGGGGTCCTGTTAAGTGTGTCGCCATTTCGTGTGAGGACTGACCCTGCTTGAGTTGCTACGCCAACATGACAGGAGCAGCCTACCACTTGGTTTTGCTCCTTGGTGAATCCCGACTATATTGATCTAAAAAGATACATGCTGAAATACCCTCTCCATCTCGGTTTTTTTTATTTTTAGGCATCTCGGTTTATAGGGCCTGCACGTAGTTCTAGGTCATCCATTTGACTAACTAAATATGAGTTACTATGTCACAAAAAGTATATCATTGGATTCTTAAGCGGATGTAGTTGTATTTAAAAGTCAAGGGCGGGGCTTTTCCTGTGCGGTAGGCGGCGGGGCAGTTCCGCCTAGTCGGTTCGACAGAGATTCGAGAAGACGAGGGAGTAGGCTGCTGCAAATGTAGGGTTGTGTGATTTGACAGCGAGTTACTGCTGGATAGGTGGGGCCCCGTGATTTGACTTGCCATTATCATTTTAACTGCGGTGCTACGACCGGCGTGAGTCTCCCAGATTCCTGACCACCTCCATATAGGTGCCTCTTCCAATGCTCCACCATGTAGTAGAGGTTGGCTCTTGCATGAGAGCCCACTTCTCCACTTTTTCCTTGCCTCTCTTTCCTCCACATATGCAAAAATGCCATGTAAAGCGCACTATTGTACTTACTTTTACTTGCTCCTACAGGTGCTTAAGCTTGCCACATAAGCATAAAGTCTGATGTGGCAAGTTAATCAAGAAGAGAGAGACTAGTTCGGTGACCCAAGGAAGAAACGGTCCTAAGCACGTGTACCTAGGTGAAAAGACAATTTTGAGTCTATAGCTAATTACATGAAGCAAACTTAGCAACACCATTTCATTGGAAGAGGTCACTCCTTGGCAAATGCAATAAATACACGCGCTTAGCACTGTTTCTTCCTTGAGTACGAAGAAAGAGATAGAGAGGAGTAAAAAATACACTTACAGCCAACCTTGTTGTAGTATGAGTGACTAAGTGATGACTATGTATGACATGCCAACATCAGATAGCCTAACACACCATGTTAAATCTCCAAGGGGCGACCACGCGAGCGATACGACGGTCATGGTAGGCGCGACCATGATACAGGCTGCTGGGAACCCTTGGATCTGAGATCAAATGGTCGCATGCTAAGTTGCTGAAAATTTGCAGAATAACCCTCCAGGATAGGATATTCACCCATAGGTCTAGAATCACGCCATGCAACCGTTCGATCTCAAATCCAAGGGCTCTCGGAAGCCCGTATCATGGGAGAATGGAAAGCCACTACCCTGCCGTTCGCACGCTGGCAGTTCGCTCCTACTCGTCCCCGCACGTCCTTCAATACTACGGCGGTTCGCTCCTAGTCGTCCCATCCATTCACATTACGGCAGTTCCACTAATCCTAACCCTCCTCCCAAATCAATGGCGTCCCAAATCTCCACGATCAGCGGTGAGTACAAGGTTAGAACCATCACCGGTGATGAGTTCGACATCATCTACACCCGTTCTTCCGCGATGGTGAAAGGATGCCTTTCTCGCTTCAGACGCATGTTCGAAGACTCAAATGATGAGTGGGTCGCTAGGCTAGATGTTGAGTACACCACAGTCCTGGGATGAGAGAAGGATCTAATGGACGAAGAGAGGAAGAATCCCGTCGTGATCCAGGTTTGCGTGCATGAATTATGCTTGGTCTACCACATATGCCATGCCGACATTGAGTGCCAGGATTTTAAGGACTTCCTCGAGAGCAACCTAGTCAAATTCGTTACTATAGACTTTGGTAACGACAAAGAAGTCCTGCATCGGATAGGCCTCGTTGTAGGCAACACCTTCGACCTCCAGAAGAATCGACTAGTGTCCTCTCGTCAGCCTTCAATGCTGACCTTGGCAGGAGCCATGGTTCATCCTTTGTACGGTAAACTGGAGAAACCTCATTACACGTTTCATTGTCATGCATGGAAGCGGAATGTACTAGATATAGACCACATCCACTACGCTGCAATGGATGGCTACCTTTGCTTCAATATCTACAAGGGTTGGATGAAGAGCAACAGCCAAGTGTGCGGTTCAAGCAAAGAAGTATCGGCCAAGAGGAAGAGGGACAAGGACGAAGTCGAGGACGTGGACGAGGACTCCGAGTAAGGTGGCAGTGTCGTTGCTCATGGTGGTTCTAATGCAGTGTCTATCGGAATAGTTGCAAAGTTAAATTTCAGGTGTGCTTAATTTAATTTGAGGGGTGTGTTGTGCTGAGCCCCCAGCAGAACTATGTTATATTTCTTCTCGTTACTTTAACTCTTCAGTACGTACATACTAGTATTTCTTACATTTCATCTTTTAGTTGGTATAGTACTACCACTCGTTTCTTCACATTATATGCGTGCAATATATATGGCCAACATCATATAGCCAGCAGTTTAGTTGTCAAATAATTTCCGGGTGCTTAGTTTTTCAAAGAATTCCAGGATGCTTAGAGGGTGCTTGGATCCAAGGGACTTATTTTAGTCTGACTAAAAATAGTCTCTTTAAGAGGCTAAAGTTCCAAGCACCCCTGACTAAAGAGGGGCTAAAACTAGTCTTGAGACTAAATTTTTTTAGTCAGGGGTACCCCTACTAAAATGTGGATTAGTCCTCTCTCTACTCATTTAACTCCTCTCCTTTAACACAGGCGAGTTCTGGATTGGAGGGTTTGGTGGATCCAAGCATGGGTGAGGCTAGCATGTTTTAGTCCCACTACTTTTAGTCATGGGACTAAAACATATCCAGGCACCCTCTTAGTTTTATTTGAGGGGTGGGTTGTGCTGGACACCATTATTGTGACTAGCCTTTTTAATAGTACTATATGCATAATTTGACGACGAGCACTCTCTATCTGTACCACCTTTTTTAAAAATTTCAATTTTTGCTCCATGGCGCAATCCATCGATAGTACTGCTGTACAAAAGTATACATTTTTTAAAAGGCTAGAGTGTTGTTCATCACATATATAGCTAGTTAAATTCTCAACCTAGAACGACATGCATGCCATGTAGTAAACCGATACGGAGGAAGTATAGTAAAAATGAGGTGACTTTCCCGAGCGATCGGCGGGGGAGCATGGCATGTCATGTGGTCCCACGTGTCATGATGTACCAAGGCGATGCGCGTGTCCCTCTTGAGGCAGGAGCAATACTAGTACGTGGTTTGAGATGATGGCGAACCGAAGTGTGAAATAATGGTTGCTTCATCTGTCTCGGAAAGTGCGGCATTGTGATTTGACGTCTCATTGCTCATTACTACTACTGGGGCGGTACGAGTGGGGTGCGTCCCCCTGCTGTTCTGCACTGTTATTTGGTGCTTGACACGTCGACCTGGTTGCTATATGTCCCACATGTCGGCGACAGGAAGTACAAAATTCATGAAAGGGAGCGTCGACGGAGGGTATACTACAGAATTCATGAAAGGGAGCGACTTAGTTTAGGAAAAATCTGTATTTACGGAGTACGTACCCACTAGGGTTTATAGGGATCATCTAAAAAACATTCGTTTTTCTATTTGATAAGTCTCAATTCTACTATACTAGTAGTAGTACCATTACATGTTGGATTTCGAGGTGCGTTAGATCACCCGGCGCAAGCAGTGTCAAGAGGAAACTAACCAATGCATGTACAAGTTCATGGAAATTTAGTGGTCATTCATGCATTCGTTCTAATTAATGCCTCGGCAAACATAACTTCTTGAGAAAAACGAGCGTACTAATTACTTGTGCAAAATACGAAATTAATTCGACTACTCACCGTCTACCTTGGTTGGAGAGATTTTGAAATTGATCCATAAACTGGAAAGGAGGGAGTAGTAACTTTTGTCTCGGTTACTATTTGTAGCCCTGTATAGATGTAGAATGTATTTTTTATAGTGGCCTTGTATAAGTAAATGGAGGGAGTACTAACCAAAGTACGTAGTAGGGACGAGGAGTAAATGGAGGGAGTAGTAAAATTTTCTCCTCGTGTTGCGAGCCACCGCGCACCTGGGCGAGGGAGCGGGCGTAAGGCGTACTAGTAAGCAAGCTTCACCTCGTCCTGTGAGCCACCGCGCCCGTGGGTGGGGGAGATGGCGTACTAAGCAAGCTTCTCCTCGTTCTGCGAGTTGACGGGACACATCAAAAGTACTCCAGTGTATAGAGCCTTGCCTCTAAGGTAGGCCCCACATGGTTTGCCTCTTTTTTTAATTTAACATAACGTGTCAAGTCGCAATTTTTTTGTTCACCCGTGGTAGATGATCCTCCCTCCACCAAGTGGACAACCAGTACACGTGCCAAATTACCACGTGGGCTGCCTTTTTTGTACAGAAATGAGCTCCACCGTGTACCCGCGCGGGTGTGGTTGGGAAAGAGACGGGAGTAAGTACGCCGTGCGTGCACCTCTTCTCTTCGTGCACGTCCCCCACCTACGTGGGTGTGTGAGAGAGAGATACAAGCCTAGACATAATGCACCGTCCATCCCCATGCCTCCGCCCAGTCCGACCACCAGTCACCACCACGCCCCACTCCTCCTCACCTTATCTCTTATCTTTCTCCCTCCATTTTTATATACAAGGGGCATACAATTTGCAGATATACAAGGCCACTAACACTAATCGATGCAATATTAATGGTGTTTGCCTCGTGGTACTAGCAAAGGAGGACATTAATTATCCCTTGCATGCATGCGGGAGTTTGTAAAAAATGCATCTTTATGTTCCATGCAATGCACAAGCATCTTGCTAGTCCATGAAAACAACACATGGCAAAATTCCACGGCTTGGGGTGGCAACTAGCTCCGTCGGGCGAGGGGAGGGAGGTGGATCAGCGAGCTGCATAGCTCGTATCCGGCGGGCTACCCAGCTGGCTTGGATGCGGAATAACTACTCTTTATAAGCCATTGTAAGAGTGGACAAAATGGTGGAGGAGATAGGGGAGTGGCCCGGTCATGAACGGATGTGTGTCTAGAGTGGGTTTCTCGGCTTCCACACGGGCGGGTTTCGTGGAGGCGTTTGAATGCGGCACGGAGGCGTGTTCAGCCAGGCATGCCGCGAGTGGCGCCCTCGACTCTGACGTAGGACACCGCGCCGTTCTTCCACTGACATGTGGGCTCTTTGGGTGCATGCCATGCATGTGAGTGACCCAATGCAGGCAGCGCACAGCAGAGGAACCTTTGGTGGGCCAGGGCGGTCAGAAGTGGGCATTTCATAAACCGATGATTGTTCATTGAGTGTGACGTCATCCTTTTCGTGTAGATAAGCCTACTATGTTGATAGCCCGTTTGATACGTTGTGATTCATAAAGACCGCTGCAAACATCAATGTTTTGCTTAATTATCACAGATAAGATTGATTAATACCTGTAACAATACATGTCCTTAACAAAGGGTTCATGCACATATAGGTTGAACGTGCGTCTTGCATCGTGTGCTGTGTGCATGCAGGCGTGCGAGTGTTGCGTGCGTGCAAGGGTACGTTTCAGTGTTGCATGCATGGGTGCGTACGTGTGTGTGTTCATGAGTGCATGTGTACGTGTCAGTGTTGCACGCCAGCATGCGTGCGCGTGTACGTGTGAGTGTTGCACGCCTACATGCGTGCGTGTCTTGCGTGCGTGCATGTGTACGTGCGGGGTGAGGCTACACGTCAGTCGACTGACTTTTTCATCTCTAGTCATTAGATTTTCCAGTCGTTGGATACGAAATCAAGGGCCTCTAGTTTATGATCAAACTCCACCCCCCCCCCCCTGAACCGCAATCCACCACCCGTCGAACCGCCAGCCCCCGCCGCCCGCGGCCGGCCCGCCCTCCCAGAAACCACTCATTTATTACCATTTTTGTCATTCATATACACGCTGACGGGTGGGCCCTATGGTAATGTGCACTGCTGAATGTGGACCGTTTGACTGGTCAATTGATCGTGTTATCAACAAATTACGGAGTTGTATGGTGAGCCAGTGACCGTATGATCACCCTAAAATGTACTCCTATTTTATTAACACAGTACAGACTCAAACTACCATTTCTTTCTTTCATATACGGGCTGACAGGTGGGCCCCACGGTTACGTGCCCCGATGGTGCAACACTAGTTGCGCCGCATGGAACGTTTGACTGATCAATTGCTTGTGTCATCAACAAAATACGGAGTTGTACGGGTGAGCCAGTGACCGTATAATCATGATATGTATTTGTTTAACACGGTACAGATGCAAGGGCTCATATATACGCGCGAGCACTCACCGCTATAAGCACACACACGCGAACCCTACCCCTATGAGCACCTTCGAGAGAGTGGGCCAGCATATATGATCTTGAGATTTTACGAAGTCACCATAAGTGCCTCGTAGTCGAGTGGAACGTCTCCTCCCACTGAACGTACGTCGCCGGAAAATACTGAAATTAACACAAGATAAATGTGAGCACCGGGACTTTAACCTTGGTGGGCTCGAGAAACCACTGTCCTCTAACCATCCAACCACATGTTGGTTAGCACGACAAAATGTATGTGGTGACCGTGATGAGCTTATTCTAAAGTCCAGTGACCATATCGTGCTTTCGCTTCAAATACAATGACCGTAAGTGTCGTCAACAAAATACGGAGCACGCATCAAATGCAAAGTCTGTTAGTGTCATCAACAAAATATGGAGACGTATCGTGAGCTAGATACCGTTGTACTATTGTATATGCTTATTTTCTTAGTGGCCGATTGCGTGTGTGGTGTGGTGGGCACATCATTTCTAGTTGTGGTGGGTCAACATGAAGACTGTTGGGTTGGTTCCATCCTGCGCCACATATAGGTTGGACCGAGACGTGTTATACGAAGACCCATGTGGAGGACTCGGCGTACAACACGAAGCTACCAGAGTCGCGGAGGACTCTATCCCCACTGGTGATAAGCCGACTATATATGATTTGTAACCCTAGGCCCTTAGTATGTTATACAAGCTTGGGGGCTAGTTCGTCGATAGTATACACACACGCACAATGCCTGGTATTCACGTGCACTTTGTACACACCCCTATCACTAATATACAGTACCAGGAGTAGGCTCTTTCTTCAACTGCAATTGAATTCTAGCATGTGCATGTGTTTATTTCATATTATTGATCCATAGAGTGAGAGCGGTTTGAAATACAGGCAATGGATGCTTTTGCAATTCATATATAAACATTAATTAGTGCACTCCATGTTGTTAGTGTGAAGCACTTTATACATTTGTCACTTGCATGGATACATTCCAAATTGCTAGCTACGAAATAGAATACATGTCGAATTCAACATAAAGGGGGTTTCGAAGATTCAAATTCATAGGAAGTGCATTCATCTATTTGAACCCGAGATAATGGCATTTGTAAATCAGATGTAAAAGGGGGCATCAATCTTTGTTGTGAGTTTGAACATGCTATTTATATTCATACGCATATCTAACTTTTTTTGCAACCAAGGAGATTATATCTGGAACCATGCATGAACTGAGGTAAGTTGCATATTTTTTAATATGTACTCGTGTACAATGTATATTTAAATGTACCCCCTCCATTCCAAAATAATCGTAGCTTTAGGATTTTCAAGAGTAAAGATTTGTGAAGTTTGACAAATCCTGAAAGTTCAATTCAAGAGAACCGAAAACGTTAAATGCTTCTGCTCCCAAATATTGAACGAAGCGCCAAATAGGCCTCTGGTCACCCGAAACCGCGCGAGACTAATGTTTTGGTGGTAGGAAATTACTGTCATGAGTCTGGCCCGTGTAGCCTAACGGCCCGATGTCCAAAGGTCTAAACCGGGGTAGGTTTGTAACTTCACCAAGACGCCAGAGAAGCATTCATATGCCGCGGGCGCCTACCCATGCGCTCGGCCAAAATCTATCCTGCCCACATTTGGGACACCTGACATGACTGTCCTACCCCCAACCCACAATATGTCCGAAATTTTAGATGGGGGGAAAGTTTGTAACTTTCCCCAAATTTCAAACAAGCGCGTATCAAACCGAAACATTATTCCCCCTTAGTTCCCCGCCTCCCTCCGTTTCCCCATTCATACTCTGTGGGCGCGAAAACACCCTCTCCACCAGCCGCGAAACCCCAGCCTCCTCCGTCCTCCACCCCATAGCGGCCAATCCACCGCCGCCCTCCTCCATCACGCCGGAGCCGGTACCCCGACGTCGTCGTCCAACACAACCGCAACCGCAACGCCCTCAAGGACTTAGCAGCTGAAGCCGAGGTAGAGCTGCCTCCATGACGCCGACGCCGACGTACGCCGTATCAGAACCACTCCGACCACGCTGTCCTACGCCTCACTGCTGCAGCTCCATTGTCGCAACCGTCCACCGCACCGGAGCTGTTCCCGCTACGCCGTCGTTTGCCGCCTCGGATCTGCTTCCCCGCCGCCGATAGACAGCCACCGCACCACACTCAACAACTTGGCCATGGGTTCGTCCAAGGATGCACCGTCTTCCACAACTTCTGGTTTCCGGCGAACAACAAGAAGATCGTCGGAAAAACAAAAGGAGGATACAACACTGCCAGTAGAAAGATGTACTACTCTTCCCTTATTCGTGCAAATCTTATGTCTCCGCTCACACCGTATTCATCCCACGAAAGAAACTAGTTGAGCGCTTCTTACTGCATCTTCTTCGTGATACTAAATGCACAAGGTTTCCTCCCTTTTACTATTTCACCTTTGCTAGAGGTCAGTAGCCCGCCTGGATTTCAATTCAGGGTCAGTCAAACCGCAATTAAAAGAAGCAGCACCCGCTTAAGCGCGCGGAGCACCTAGTCCGCATGTTCCCCGGGGAAGCGGTGCATCGGTGTCTATCATAGGGGTGTGGCACGCAGGAGCTGCTTGCGCCCGATCTGGAGGTCGGCGGGGCTTGAATGGATGGCCAGGGGCGGTGCCAAGCACGGCGGTGCGGTGAGGTCGAGGGGAGGGCGCAGGCAGGGGAGGAATACTGGGCCGGTGGTCGCTGGCGTTTCGAGAAAGATCGCCAACACTGACTCGCTGGAGGTAGATGAAGGCGATCTACCCGTTCTTTGTACATTGGACGGTGCAGAAAAAATGGACTGACCTATTTGCTTTCAGTCGACTGTTATTTTCATAGAATCTTGTAGTAATTTAGTGTGCCATGCATGTTTTAGAGCTATCATATATCTCCCGTTATTTATTTCTCACCGACCTGCTATCTGCTACCTTTACACTATACTAATTGTGCACACACTTCACCCATACTCACACTATTGTTTTTTATGCATGGGTATTTCAGACTCTAACACAGTGTTGATGAATGCAGAAAAGAAAAGACAGAAGTCGCTCCAGTGTAATTCAAAGATAAGCACTAAGCGTTCCAGCGCTCTAACGGGTGCAGTGTCAGCAGTTAGAGACAGTAAACTTAGCTCTGCAGTTGATGATCTCAATTGCCACACACAGCCATCCCAGGTGCTTGCTTTAACTTCGCGCTGTCAAATGTGGTTGCATGTTGCATATGGTGTCTAGCTTGTATTGCTTCCAATTTGGTTAAATTGCATCTGCTTACTTTACACATTATACCTTTGATAACGACATGCCTTCCTGTTTTTGATACATACTACATATGTCTATTAACCATGTTCGTACATCAAACTAATGCTCTTTTGTATCCCTCATCAATCACTTATGATGAGACAGTCACCCGGGTGGGTTTCTGTGAGACGCCATACTCGTTTAAAGAGTGCAGTGTCATCCTCCCCACATGATTGTCAAGAAACAGCAAGGCTAAATGAAGATAGTCAACGTAGCTCTCTAGTTGATCACCGCAATTCCTCCACACCACCATCGCAGGTGCTTGCTCTTACTTGGTAGTGTGATATGTAGTGTTCATCTTACATGAAAGTAGTGTTCGTCAGTATCATGCATCTATGAGTTCTGAAGAGCAAATTTTATTCCTTTTTCTTGTGGGTTTGACTTGACAAGGCAAAATCAAGAAAGAGGAAGGAAAATAGTAAGGAAGAAGATGATGGTGGTCCTCTACAGCAACGTAAACGGAGCATCTGTACCGATTCTCCTTGTACTAATAGTGCATTACAAGGTCCAAGTCTCTGCTCCCCTACTCCACCATCCAAGGTGCTTGCTCTAACTTGGCAGTGTGATATCTGGTCGCATGTTGCATATGGTGTCTAGCTTGTATTGCTCCTAATTAGTGTAAATTGCATCTGCTTAGCTTACACATGATACATGTGAATATGACATGCTTTCCTGATTTTAGTACATACTATATCTGTCTATCACACCATATTCTTACATGAAACTACTCTTCTTGTGTATCCTGCATCAGTCACTTATGATGGGACACCTTTAAGTTGGCAGTGTGATATTGGTTTGCGTCTTGAATATGATTTCTAGCATGTATTGCTTCTAGTTTGATGAACGCCACCTATGACGAGGCAATTTTAACTTGGCAGAGTGATATTGGTTGCACCTTCCATATGGTGTCTTGCATTGTTTCTAATTTGTTGAAGTGCCTTCTGCTTATTTACCACATCATAGGTGTGAATATGTCAAGCCGTCCATTTTTTCGTACATACTCCATCGTCGTATCATGACTTTGCCTTTCATCAGAGTAGTGTTCGTCAGTATCATGCATGAATGAGTTCTGAAGAGCGAATGATATTCCTTTTTCTTGTCGGTATGACCTCACAATGCAAAATCAATAAAGCTGAAGGAAACTGGCAAGGCATTGGATGATGGTGGTCCTTCCGAGCAACTGAAACGGAGGTTCTCTATAGATTCTACTCCGCCATCCTCCCAACAAGATTCGCAAGACAACACAAGGCTAGACAGTCAACGTAGTTGTGTAGATGATGAGCACATCTCCCCTACTCCACCATCACAGGTGCTTGCTCTAACTTGGCACTATCATATGTGGTTGCATGTTGCGTATGATGTCTAGCTTGCATTGCTTCTAACTTTTTTGAATTGCATCTGCTTACTTTACACATAATGGCTCTGAATATGACATGTGTTCCTGTTTCTACATCAGACTACTATTCTTGCATATCCCACATCAGTCACTTATGATAAGGCACCTTTAACTCTCCACTGTGATATTGGTTGTGTCTTGCATATGATTTCTAGCATGTACTGCTTCTAATTTGTTGAAACGACATACAGTTTGAACTTGGCAGAGTGATATTGGTTGCATCTTTCATATGGTGTCTAGCTTGCAGTGCTTCTAATTTGTTGAAATGCCTTCTGCTTAGTTACCACATCATAGGTGTGAATATGTCACACCATCCTGTTTTTCATACATATTCCATCCTCGCATCATGTGTTTGCCTTTCATCCAAGTAGTGTTCATCAGTATCATGCATGAATGAGTTCTGAAGAGCGAATTTTATTCCTTTTTCTTATCGGTTTGACTTCACAATGCAAAATCATTACAGCTGAAGGAAATTAGTCCGGCAGAGGATGATGGTGGTCCTTCGGAGCAACTCAAACAGGGGGTCTCTACAGATTCTACTCCGCCATCCTCCCAACAAGATTCGCAAGACAACACAAGGCTGGACAGTCAACGTAGTTGTGTAGGTGATGAGCACATCTCCCCTACTCCACCATCACAGGTGCTTGCTCTAACTTGACACTATTATATGTGGTTGCATGTTGCGTATGATGTCTAGCTTGTATTGCTTCTAACTTGAATTGCATCTGCTTACTTTACACATAATGCTTGTGAATATGACACGTGTTCCTGTTTCTAGAACATACGTGTACATGATGAGCACATCTCCCCTACTCCACCATCACAGGTGCTTGCTCTTACATGGAACTGTTATACATGGTTGCGTTTTCCGTATGATATCTAGTTTGTATTGCTTCTGATTATGTTGAATTGCATCTGCGTAGCTTACAACTTATACCTGCAACGATCACTTACCCATAAGACACATTTAACTTGGGACTGTGATGTAGGTTGCATCTTGCATTGTCTTCTAGCTTGTACTACTTCTAATTTCTTGAAATGGCTCTTACGACGAGACACTTTTTACCTGATAGAGTGATATTGGTTGCATGTTCATGTGGTGCCTAGCTTTCATTTCTTCTAATTTTGTTGAAATGCCTTCCGCTTACTGTTTTTTCATACATATTCCATCCTCCTATCGTACGTGTGAATATGAAACGCTATCTTTTTTTGTATATATTCCATCCTCCTTTCCTGTGCTTGCCTTACATCAAAGTAGTGTTCGTCTGTATCATGCATCAACCAGTTATGCAGAGCTAATTTTATTCATCTTCTTGTGGTTTTGACTTCATAAGGCAATATCAGAAAATAGGAAGGAAAAGAGTAAGTTAGGGGATGTTGGTGGTCCTCCGCACCGATGCAAACAGAGACTCTCTAGATTTGCCACTGCTACTGCTAATGAAGTTGAAGTCCCAAGTCTACATGATGAGTTCATCTCCCGTACTCCACCATCGCAGGTGCTTGCTCTAAGTTGACAGTGTGATAATTTGTTTCATGTTGCATATGTTGTCTAGCCTGTATTTCTTCGACTTTGATTAAATTGCACCTGCTGAGTTTATACGTTATACATGTGCATATGACATGGCTTTCTGTGTCTAGAATACACTGCATCTATCTATCATACCATGTTCTTACATCAAAGTACTGTTGTTGTGTATCCCGCATCAGTCACTCATGATTGGACGCTTTAAACATGGCAGTTTGATAGTGGTTGCATCTTGCATTGATTTCTATGTTGTACTGCTTCTAATTTTTTGAATTGCCACTTATGACAAGACACTTTTAACTTGGTAGAGTAATATTCGTTGCGTCTTTCATATGGTGTCTAGCTTGCATTACTTCTATTTTCTTGAAAATCCTTTTGCTTAGTTTGCACATCGTAGCTGTGAATATGTCATGCTGTCCTGTTTTTTCTTACATATTCCATCCTCATACGGTTGTCTTACATCAAAGTATTGCTTGTCTGTATCATGCATCAATGAGTTCTGAAGAGTGATTTTATTCTTTTGTGTTGTGGGTACAGCTTGACATGGCAAAATCAAAAAAGAGCAAGGAAAATAATATAGTAGGGAGTGCTGTTACTCGTCGGGTGAAACGGAAAAGGTTCTGCCGTCGAGATTCTGCTGGTACTTATAGTGTAGTAGAAGGTACAAGTCCACCGGCTAAATCTACAAACACAGTATCACCTGCTCCACCAGATGTAGCATCCGCTTCAACTGTACCAGCATCTCAACCAGTTACTCGTTCATTTCCTCCGGAACAGGCCAGTTCCCAAGCTGCCTTCACACCTAACACTACTTCCAAAGCACTGCTAACACAATAGGACTTGGCAAGATCAGATGAACCTCATGAGCATCAACACCAAGACTGTACCTGACCGAGTCAAGTTGCAGTTGCATGCTCCTTTATATGTACTCTCACAGTTTGATGTACACTAACACTTTCCATATTCGTTGTTGAACTAGCACCACGGCGCAAGCGGAAAGAGATATCAGGGATAATGCTTGACAGATTAACAAAATCTAAAGGAGGAAGAATGGAGATCCATTTTGAGGCAGGTTTAAAAAGGCCACGTGATGCTACAGAGTCAGCCAAGTTAGTATCAGAGGCAGCCGTTGTCGTTAGGTGTCATGCATGTATCCTCCCAACGTGGATCCAGTACAGGAATGAGAAAGACAATACCCAGTTTAACACCTTCCTTGACCATTTATCCGTAAGTAATGTTATTCATCGCAATTAGTAATATTGTTTTGCTCTGTCCCATACTTTCTACCTTCCTCCTAATAAGACTCACATTCTTTTTTCAACAGATGAGGTTCAAGTTGGATCCGAAAGATGATGCAACTAGACAAGCATGCACTCATGTTTTTCAGTCTGCTCTGCGACAGTATCGGTACCACCTTAGAAAATCTCACTTTGAAGGCAAGGCTAACAATGAAATCGCCCAAACATCTCCAGTGGAATATATTACAGATGAAGACTGGACAGCCCTCGTTAAACACTGGTCTAATCCAAAGTATCACGTCGGCTATATGTATTTGATCAGACCACATATTGAACTTGTATTTATGTATGTGCCTTACAAGTGTATCTTCTTCTAGGCTAACTGTTTGAAGAACAAAACCAACCGTTCTAAAGTCAAATTCCAACAGACCACAGGATCTCGTAGCTATATTGCACACTGCGAGGCTCTTGTAAATAGATGCTACTTCCTTCTTTTTGTGCGATATTATCGTATCTATATTGACTTGTTCCAAATACAGAGGAAATCCCGTGCGGACCAAAAAGAACCTGAACCGAATGTAGTGCAAATCTTCAAGGATTGCCACACTAGCAAGATGAAGGGCATGAGCACACCAGTTCAAGCCACTGTTGTAAGTCCTTACTCCTCCTGCCTTGAACTAATTCGTACTGTGATGTGTTCATTTAACTACTTGGTTTGCAGCCTTTGTCAGTTACTCTGATCACTTTTATTCACAGTTGTCTTAACATATTATTTCACCTTACATGGTTTAAAAGAGATGAAGGATATTCTTTTGGTCTTGATCTGTAATCTAGTTGTTATGTTCACGTGCGCACACAATGATAAAATAGCATGTTGTTTTATATCTGTTTGCCCATGATATGAATGATGTCATACTATGTTCATCCTACTTTAAACAATGTCTCTTTATCCTCAGATGTCAATGAATGTGAGGAAATAGACAATACAGTAGGCATGCTACATGGACATATGTTCCGAAAGTGAATTTATTATGTAGTTGGCACTACAATACATGCTAATGTATTACAGTAGTTCACCAAAATAAGTTATGTATAAACGTTTAACCTACATTGTTTGTTTTTGTCTCATTAGTAACTTATCTGGTACACTAATCTACAAGTTCAAACTTTCAGGAAGCTATGGAACAAATGATTGAATAGCCACAACCACCTGAAGGTGACGAGGCTACTACAGGCACAATGTCACCTCTTGCAGCAGTGCGTCATTATCTCTCCACTAACAGTGCAAAAAGCACCTTCCTGCGTAATTCTGGGTTGGTTGTCAAGGTAACCTCGTCCAAATCGCCTACTGAACAAAATCTTCCTGCTAGACAGAGTGATATATCTGTGCTCCAGACACAAGTCCAATCCCTAATGGACGTTGTTTCGGAAACAAGAATAGTGGTTGAGAAATGTCGTCAAGATATGAATGGTTTTTAAACTAGAATATCAGACATTTGCTTCATTGTTCAAGAGCAATGGCGGAAAAAAGGTGGAGAACATGCTGCTCCATCAGATTTTACAGCGTGAAACATTAGCACTCAGGTCAAATGATCTATGCTTTTATACATCTGATGGTGCTTTTATCTGGAAGGACTGTAAAATTTATGCCAACAGGCCTTTTGTTGTATGGTTGGCATTTATTTTGTTGTGATACAACATTTATGATGTTGCCTCAGGCTGTAGTAATTACGATGCTATTTTTGTATAGTGTAGGTTTATCTTAGTAATGTATTCGGCCGAAACCTTCGTAGGAGCCCAACATGCCAACATTCGTCGGGCCCATCCCAATTGGGCTAAAAACGATTACGGGCCGAAATTGGCATGTAGCCCACTAAAAATATCTGGGCCTAAATCAGCATAAGCTTTCATATTTTTCTGCTAGGCCTGTGCCCATAGTGGGCCTTTAACAGGCCTAAACATAATTTGGGCCCTCAGTAAAAATAGGCCGTTTACAGGTGTAAATATCTCGAGCCCATAAAATGCATGGGCCTTTAATAGACCGAAAGTGAGATTGGGCCCTGATTGTGCCAAATAACCCACTGGACTTTAACAGGCTGAAATTCGGACGGGCCGTAAATGCGCCGACCTAATACACGGGCCTTTAACAGGCCGGAACTTCGGTCGGGCTAGATTACCGTCATTTTTATATGGGTCATTAATGGGCCCGATATGACGTTGGGCCACATATGGCCCATGGTTTACGTCCGGCGTTAACAGGCCGAAAATGACAACAGGCCGAAAGTGGCCCAAAGCTATAGTGGGCCTCTAACAGGCCGAATATGACCCAAATCCTTCACGGTCGTTTATGGGCAGAAAGTTTTGATGGCCTGTAAATGGGCCCAAATGAAGCCGGACCTTTAACAGGCCGGAAATACACCGGGCCGTAATTCGGCCCAATTACTTAGCGGATTGTTAACGGGCCAGAAGTGACCATGGGCCGCGTTGATGACAAGTTTAGGACAGGCCATTGATGGGCCGATTTGACAAAGAATGTTGGGCCTTTAGCTAGGCCGGCCCATTATGGTCGACAGAATCTAGTGGGCCTTTAGCTGGGCCGGCCTCTTGTGGGCCTTTAGCTGGGCCGGCCCATTATGGTCTGCAAAATCGTGTGGGCCTTTAGCTGGGCTGGCCCATTATGGTCCGCTAAATTTTGTGGGCCTTTAGCTGGGCCGGCCCATTATGGTCCGCTAAATCTTATGGGCCTTCGGTTGGGCCGGCCCATTTAATCTTTGTGGGCCACTTTTGGGCCGGTCCATGTGTCAACATATCATAGGCCCATCTCGACCATTGGATGAGTGACACTTGTGTCAACGCGGAGCTGACACGTGGATCCGTCAGCCAATGAGAATTTTACACGTGGAAAATCGGCATTGGTCGTGGCTGTTAACGGGTTATCGGATCCAAAATCCGACCTGATAGCTTAACGGCGTTCTGTTACGGTGGATGCCATGTGTCGGTCACCCTTGACGAAAGCACTTCTGTGACGGGATTTATCGTCATGGAAGTGGACACTTCCGTGATGATAATTTTGGCAATGTCATGGAACACTTCTACGACAGCACAGGTATGACTATTTTGATTCTGTCATAAATTTGTCATGGATGTACATGCATGACAAAAAACGCGACCTACTGTGACAAACACGTATCATCATGAAAGTGTATTTTTTGTAGTGTTAACAGGCCAGAACTTCGGTCGGGCTAGATTATCGTCATTTTTATATGGGCCTTTAATGGGCCCGATATGACGTTGGGCCACATATGGCCCATGGTTTACGTCCGGCGTTAACAGGCCGAAAATGACAACAGGACGAAAGTGGCCCAAAGCTATAGTGGGCCTCTAACAGGCCGAATGTCAAACATGGCCAAATATGACCCAAGTCCTTCACGGTCGTTTATGGGCCGAAAGTTTTGATGGCCTGTAAATGGGCCCAAATGAAGCTGGACCTTTAACAGGCCGGATACACCGGGCCGTAATTCGGCCCAATTACTTAGCGAACTGTTAACGGGCCAGAAGTGACCATGGGCCGCGCTGATGACAAGTTTAGGACAGGCCGTTGATGGGCCGATTTGACAAAGAATGTTGGGCCTTTAGCTGGGCCGGCCCATTATGGTCGGCAGAATCTAGTGGGCCTTTAGCTGGACCGGCCCATTGTGGTCCGCAAAATCTTGTGGGCCTTTAGCTGGGCTGGCCCATTATGCTCTACAAAATCGTGTGGGCCTTTAGCTGGGTCGGCCCATTATGGTCCGCTAAATTTTGTGGGCCTTTAGCTGGGCCGGCCCATTATGGTCCGCTAAATCTTATGGGCCTTCGGTAGGGCTGGCCCATTTAATCTTTGTGGGCCACTTTTGGGCCGGTCCACGTGTCAACATATCATAGGCCCATCTCGACCGTTGGATGAGTGACACATGTGCCAACGCGGAGCTGACGCGTGGATCCGTTAGCCAATGAGAATTTTACATGTGGAAAATCGGCATTGGTCATGGCTGTTAACGGGTTATCGGATCTAAAATCTGACCCGATAGCTTAACGGCGTTCCGTTACGGTGGATGCCACGTGTCGGTCACCCTTGACGAAAGCACTTCTGTGACGCACGATTTATCGTCATGGAAGTGGACACTTTCGTGATGATAATTTTGGCAATGTCATGGAACACTTCTACGACAGCACAGGTATGACTATCTTGATTCTGTCATAAAGTCATGGATGTACATGCATGACAGAAAAACGCGACCTACTGTGACAAACACGTATCATCACGGAAGTGTATTTTTTTGTAGTGTGTAAGTTATGAAGCGTATGGTGGTGGGTTAAAAAGGCCTAGTGTCATATGGTGGATCACGGTTTATGGTATAAACTGTCATGGCAGTTATGGTGCTTCAAAATGTATCAGTGAAAATTTTGTGAAGTGTTGGACAAAGAGATTATGCAAGCTGAAGCAATAATTTTGGATCTACCACGGTTCAGAAAAAGTAGTAAAATTCTAAACCTAAGGTGGTAGTAGTAGAAAACTTTGGATGCTCCGATGGGATCTTCTATGGAGATATGCTATTTTGATGATAAAAATGAATGCTAAAACTACTTCACAAGGTTTATGACCTATCTTGATTACAAGCTAGTTTGAGTTGAAGGAAACAACAAAGAACGGCAAGAACACCAATGAACTGTCCAAACCCTAATACAGATCTGAGATAAAAGAAGAGGTGCACTTACAGGTGATGAGGAATAGCGGTGGTGTGCCGGAGTTCTCTGGTCTAGTCGGGTCGATGCAGCGGCTTGAGTGAGCGCAGCGATCGGAGGTCGCGGCGGCGAAGCTCGGGCGACGAAGAAGACGCGAGAGGAAGACGAAGGCAAGGAGGCAAGGGGGCAAATGATAAAGACCCCCGTCCCTATTTATAAGGGGGTGGATACAAGGCATGCACAGGAATCAGGGAGGCCGAAATCGTCATGTGGCTATATGGATGCTTCGATTTTCAGGATGATTATTAAGATAAGGATCAGTTAAGATGTTCTGAGCCTTGTGCGAGATTAACGCGGAATGACGTCATGGTGGGTTAATAAGACTCTGTGAGCTAACGTCACGACGGGTTACAACAAGGTTTATCAAACAAGTGATGCAAGAATTTGACAAGAAAGGTGTTGAAGCTTGATATGAACAAGTTCAAATCAACCTAGGGCCTAATGTTGGGGATATAACTACTAGGTATGAACCGCCCAGGAGGGGCCGAATTATACCACTGGCAACTTGTCAATGAATATGGTGGTTTATACAAGCTTGTTGACGGCCCAAGATCCAGAGGCGACTCAAGGACCAAGCGGATGAAACATCATATGTGTATAACTTGTTTTGTAAGGCAAGCGTAGTTAGTCACCAAGCCGAACATGCTGTGTATGAGCCGGTCGGGACTCCATGAGCCGCCGGGCATTTTCCTGTGTATATAAAGGGATGACCCGACGGCGGTTTAGGGACAGGTAACAACAATCGAGAGTTAGCTCAAGCGTATTCGCTCCCTGGTAATCGAAACCCTAGCAATACAACACAAAGCAGGAGTAGGCTTTTACCTCATTGAGAGGGGCCGAACTTGGGTAAACTCTCTGTGTCCTTTGTCCCGCTTAACCCCTTCAAGCTAACCTAGTTGCGATGTATCCATGACTAAGTCCTTGCGCTAGGACATCTGCCGTGTCAAGTCCACGACACCAAGGCTTAGGTTGTTCCATCTCCTGTGTGTGGCTAGTCTAACTGATCTTGTGTTCGCGGGTGTGAGTTGCTTGCCCGCATGCATGAGGGCTCCTGGGGGGTTTTATAGGTCAACCCCTAGGGGTACAATGGTAATGTTACAAGGCCATGGGGCCGGGTTGTCATTGTTCGAGAAGCCGGCGCTGGGACCCGCCGGGTGTCAGGGCTCGCCGTGTTCTTCGGGTGCGGGCCCCGTGCGCCGGAGGCACTGTTTGTCGTCTTGTCGATCGTCACGGAGTGGCCGGTTGAGTCTACCACAGTGGCGCACCGTCAGGTCACCGCTTGCTGGCATCAGCAGTGACGACGGGTGTACTTGCTACCTCTTGAGCATGCGTTCGTTTTCCCTTGAAGAGGAAAGGGTGATGCAGCAAAGTAGCGTAAGTATTTCTCTCAGTTTTTGAGAACCAGGGTATCAATCCAGTAGGAGACTACACGCAAGTCGCCTAGTACCTGCACAAACAAACAAGAACCTCGCAACCAACGCGATAAAGGGGTTGTCAATCCCTTCACGGTCACTTACGAAAGTGAGATCTGATAGAGATAATAAGATAAATATTTTTGGTATTTTTGTTGTATAGATTGAAAAGTAAAGATAGTAAAAGTAAATGGCGACATAAATAGCTAGTTGACAGAAAAATAATATGATGTAAAGTAGACCCGGGGGCCATAGGTTTCACTAGTGGCTTTCTCTCAAGATAGCATATATTACGATGGGTGAACAAATTACTGCCGAGCAATCGATAGAAAAGCACATAGTTATGATGATATCTAGGCATGATCATGAACATAGGCATCACATCCGTGTCAAGTAAACCGAAACGATTCTGCATCTACTACTATTACTCCATGATAACCCACAAGTATAGGGGGATCACAACAGTTTCCGAGAGTAGAGTATTCAACCCAAATTTATTAATTCGACACAAGGGGAGCCAAGAAATATTCTCAAGTATTAGCAGCTGAGTTGGCAATTCAACCACACCTGAAAGACTTAATATCTACAGTGAAGTATTTAGTACCAAAGTAGTGTGATAGTAGCGGTAACGGTAGCAAAAGTAATAGTTTTGGTTTTATAGTGATTGTAACAATAGCAACAGAAAAAGTAAATAAGCGAAGATCAATATGTGAAAATCTCGTAGGCAATGGATCAGTGATGGATAATTATGTCAGATGTGATTCCTAATGCAATGGTTATAACATAGGGTGACACAGAACTAGCTCCAGTTCATCAATGTAATGTAGGCATGTATTCCGAATATAGTCATACGTGCTTATGGAAAAGAACTTGCATGACATCTTTTATCCTACCCTCCCGTGGCAGCGGGGTCCTATTGGAAACTAAGGGATATTAAGGCCTCCTTTCAATAGAGTACCGAACCAAAGCATTAACACTTAGTGAATACATGAACTCCTCAAACTACGGTCATCACTGGTAAGTATCCCGATTATTGTCACTTCGGGGTTAACAGATCATAACATATAATAGGTGACTATAGACTTGCAAGATAAGATCAAGAACTCACATATATTCATAAAAACATCCTAGGTTCAGATCTGAAATCATGGCACTCAGGCCCTAGTGACAAGCATTAAGCATAGCCAAGTCATAGCAACATCAATCTCAGAACATAATGGATACTAGGGATCAAACCCTAACAAAACTAACTCGATTACATGATAAATCTCATCCAACCCATCACCATCCAGAAAGCCTACGATGGAATTACTCACGCACGGCAGTGAGCATCATGAAATTGGTGATGGAGGAAGGTTGATGATGATGATGGCAACGGATTCCCCTCTCCGGAGCCTCGAACGGACTCCAAATCAGCCCTCCCGAGAGATATTAGGGCTTGGCGGCGGCTCCGTATCATAAAACGCGATGAATCCTTCTCTCTGATTTTTTTCTCCCCGAACATGAATATATGGAGTTGGAGTTGAGGTCGGTGGAGCGTCAGGGGGCCCACGAGGCAGGGGCGCGCCCAGGGGGCTGGCACGCCCCCCACCCTCGTGGACAGGGTGTGGGCCCCTTGACGTTGATTATTTCAATGGTACTTTTTTATATATTCCAAAAATATTCTCCGTTGATTTTCAGGTCATTCCGAGAACTTTTATTTCTGCACAAAAATAACACCATGGCAATTCTGCTGAAAACAGCATCAGTCTGGGTTAGTTCCATTCAAATCATGCAAGTTAGAGTCCAAAACAAGGGAATAAGTGTTTGGAAAAGTAGATACGATGGAGATGTATCAACTCCCCCAAGCTTAAACCTTTGCTTGTCCTCAAGCAATTCAGTTGATAAACTGAAAGTAATAAAGAAAAACTTTTACAAACTCTGTTTGCTCTTGTTGTTGCAAATATGTAAACCCAGAATTCAAGTTTTCAGCAAATATTACGAACTAACCATATTCACAATAACATTTAGGTCTCATGTTTACTCGTATCAATGGCATAATCGACTAGCGAGCAATAATAATAAATCTCAGATGACAACACTTTGTCAAAACAATCATAATATGATATAACAAGATGGTATCTCGCTAGCCCTTTCTGAGACCGCAAAACATAAATGCAGAGCACCCCTGAAGATCAAGGGCTGACTGGAAATTGTAATTCGTGGTAAAAGAGATCCAGTCAGAGTCATACTCAATGTAAACTAATAGTAATACATGCAAATGATAGTGGTGCTCTCCAACTGGTACTTTTTAATAAGAGGATGATGACTCAGCATAAAACTAAATAGATAGGCCCTTCTTAGAGGGAAGCAGGGATTTGTAGAGGTGCCAGAGCTCGATTTTGAAATAGAGATGAATAATATTTTGAGCGGTATACTTTCATTGTCAACATAACAACCGAGAGATCTCGATATCTTCCATGCTACACACATTATAGGCGGTTCCCAAGCACAATGGCAAAGTTTATACTCCCCCACCACCAACAAGCATCAATGCACGACTTGCCCAAAATAACAGGTGCCTCCAACTAACAACAATCCTGGGGGAGTTTTGTTTGCAATTATTTTGATTTGGTTTGAGCATGGGACTGGGCATCCCGGTGACCAGCCATTTTCTCGTGAGTGAGGAGCGGAGTCCACTCCTCTTGAGAATAACCCACCTAGCATGGAAGATACAGGCAGCCCTAGATGATACATGAGTTATTCAAGAATACAAAACAGAATTGCATTTGAAGGTTTAGAGTTTGGCACATACAAATTTACTTGGAATGGCAGGTAGATACCGCATATAGGAAGATATGGTGGACTCATATGGAATAACTTCTGGGGTTTATGGAATTGGATGCACAAGCAGTATTCCCTCTTAGTACAAGTGAAGCGACCAGCTAGAGAGCGACAACAGTCATGAACATGCATTAAAATTAATCAACACTGAATGCAAGCATGAGTAGGATATAATTCACCATGAACATAAATATCGTGGAGGCTATGTTGATTTTGTTTCAACTACATGCATGAACATGTGCCAAGTCATGCCACTCGAATCGTTCAAAGGAGGATACCACCCTATCATACCACATCACAACCATTTTAATAGCATGTTGGCACGCAAGGTAAACCATTATAAACTCGTAGCAAGTTAAGCATGACAGGAGCAACTATAATCTCTAATTGTCATTGCAAACATGTTTCATTCATAATAGGCTGAATCAGGAACAATGAACTAATCATATTTACAAAAACAAGAGAGGTCGAGTTCATACCAGCTTCTCTCATCTCAATCAGTCCATCATATATCCTCATTATTGCCTTTCACTTGCACAACCGAATAGTGTCGATAATAATAATAATAGCGCACGTGCATTGGACTAAGCTGGAATCTGCAAGCATTCAATTCAAGGGAGAAGACAAGGTAATATGGGCTCTTTGGTAGATCAACAATAATACATATGAGAGCCACTCAACATTTTCATCATGGTCTTCTCCTCTCGGCCCCCCAAAGAAAAGAAAAGAAACAAAACTATTTACACGGGAAACCTCCCAACAAGCAAAAGAAGAATGAGAAATCTTTTCGGGTTTTCTTTTAATTATTACTACAGGCATGGAAAGCAAACTTAGCTAAAAGCTACAACTTTTTTTTTTGTTTTTCTTAAGGTTTTTCAAACACACAAGAAGAAAGCTTAAAACAGAAAATAAACTAGCATGGATGATACAATGAAAAAGTATGAGAACCGTCAACTAGAATGAGTGTGTGAATATGAATGTAATGTCGCTGAGAAATACGTACTCCCCCAAGCTTAGGCTTTTGGCCTAAGTTGGTTTATGCCCATGGATCGAAGCTGCCCTCTCCGCTGTACTGAGGAGGATCCTCAGGATGCCACTGGTTTGCGATCTCCTCTGGATCCCACTAATAAACAGACTGACGGTGAGGATCAAGTGGTGGCTCCGGCTCGGGCTCTGCAGCTGATGTCAGGCTCCGGTAGGCATGAATGGCCTCCAGCAGAACAAGGTACATGCCTGAAAATATGTTGAACAAAGAAGGAGCAGGCAAGGTAATAGTCTCAAAGTAGTCTTTATCAAATAGCAGTCTATAGTTAAACAACTTCTTCTTGTTCTTAACAATAAAAACATGTGCTACCATACTCTTATAATTTATAAGAATATGAGGCAGCAACTTTTCATCTTTCTCATAATGCCTAATAGGTATGTTATAGTGTGCAGCAAGGCGCGAGGCGAAGATGCCTCCTAAGATGGGACCCTTTGTATGGTTCAGATTTAACCGCTTAGCAACAATAGCGCCTAAACTAAAAGTGGTATCATGAAACAAAGCATGGCGCAAAATAACAATATCAGGGGCACTAAGATTTCCACAGTTTTCGCGACCAATTAAGCATCTACGTCGGTGTCAAAACCGGCGGATCTCGGGTAGGGGGTCCCGAACTGTGCGTCTAAGGCGGATGGTAACAAGAGGCAAGGGACACGATGTTTACCCAGTTTCGGGCCCTCTTGATGGAGGTAATACCCTACGTCCTGCTTGATTGTTCTTGATGATATGAGTATTACAAGAGTTGATCTACCACGAGAGCTTAGAGGCTAAACCCTAGAAGCTAGCCTATGGTATGATTGTACGATGTCCTACGGACTAAACCCTCCGGTTTATATAGACACCGGAGGGGGCTAGGGTTACACAAGGTCGGTTACAAGGGAGGAGATCTACATATCCGTATTGCCTAGCTTGCCTTCCACGCCAAGGAGAGTCCCATCCGGACATGGGACGAAGTCTTCAATCTTGTATCCTCATGGTCCAACTGTCCGGCCAAAGGATATAGTCCGGCTGTCCAGAGACCCCCTAATCCAGGACTCCCTCAGTAGCCCCTAAACCAGGATTCAATGACAATGAGTCCGGCACGCAGTATTGTCTTCGGCATTGCAAGGCGGGTTCTTCTCCAAATCTTGAATATCTGCTAAGTAGTGTCCGGCTCCCATAAATGTTGGACTTCTTGGCTTCTGCGCCCAATAAGGGATATCTTATACGTGTCGAGCAAATGCGAGGAGCCAGGGCATTTTTACATTCGCCCCCCTAGCCAGGTAAATAAATCGTCTATTAAAGGGATGGGGATTCTTGGATCCAATCGATGCCATCCTCCCACGGCGAGAATCCATCGGAGCGCGCTCGGAAAAATCCATTCCATCATGGCCGGCCATCGCAGCTCCACCCCTCGCTCCCGTAGCCCTAAGCCCGGTGATTGGGAGAAGTGTTTCGTCCCGCACAACTGATTAGTAGAGTTGCAGACCCAGGGATTTATCCCTCCAGCGTATATGGTCCCCGTACGAGCCGGGCTCGCCACCTATAATGGTGGGGAGCAAGCGGAGAGCTTCCCCAATCCCTCCAAGGGGGGCGGGTATGCCTTGTCCCTTACTTACTAAGGGGACTTGGATTTCCAATCCATCCATTCCTCCGCAGACTCCTGGAGTTTTATGGCCTCTGGTTGCATAATTTCACCCCTGCTTCCATATTACACATCGCCGGTTATGTTGCCCTTTGTGAGCTGTTTCTGGGCTGTGAGGCTCATTTCGAGGTGTGGAAGAGGCTATTATGCCTTGTGCTCCGTACACAGGAGGGGTCACTTTATCAAGTGGGCGGAGCCAAAATATGGCGCATCACCGAGACCGGATACCTGTCCGGTACCCCGAAGAAGACGTCCGAAGACTGGCCTTCGGAGTGGTTTTACATGGAGGACGTCCCTCTTCCAGACCCTGTTCGGAGGGGTCTTCCCGAGTTCAACAATGCTCCTCTGAAGAAACACTGAAGTTGGCGCCCACGGAGCCCCCAGGAGGAAGACAACGGAGAAGTCCTTTACCTGATGGGCCGGATTAAAGTGCTGGCTCAATCAGGATTGACAATAATCGAGGTTATGTCAATATGCATAATGCGGGGGGTGCAGTCGCTTCAATATCGAGGGCACCCCCTATGGTGTTTTAACGAGGAAGATGATGCCACTCGCTGCAGGCGTAAGGGACCGGACTCCGCTGCTGCTTTAGCAAAAAAAATTGTCCGAGTTGTGCAAGGGAGATGAAGAGGAGTTCATTCGTATTAAGCCGCGGGATGGATTCTCCATGTACAACCCTCCAAGCTGGGTGAGCTGTCACTCTTTACTCCCAACCTTCCCGCATTCTTTGTTGTAAATGCTCACCTTGCCGTTTCATGGCAGGAACTGCGAAAAGCTGTAAGGGAGGTCAACAGCCCACCTCCACAACCGGAGGACCCTGACCGGGCCCTCGACCCCGGACTCGAAGAGGATCCAGACATATTTGTGGAGCTGATAGACATGAAATTCTATCAATTGAGCTATGATGACGCCATGGTGGCCATAATGGCCGACTATCCTGGACTACTCCCTGCATCGCATGTAAGAAAAGACCGGAGTCCCAACTTCCAAAAAGGACCCCCTTTTACGCACTTCACCTACCGTACACATATGGTGTTTTATAGGGAAGGCCTTCGGGACGCTGTGCCGAACCCGCAGCGACTCGCCAACAAGGGGCACCGAAGCCGGGTAGGCCAAAGAGGAAGGCGGTCAGGACGGAGACGCCGACGCAGAGGTATGACACAAAACCTCGCTCCGTGGTTATCGTCTTTCTTAAAATATAATGACGTCCATGTTTCTTAGTAGAAAAAATGCTCGCCGGACTATATCCGGAGAGGCTGCCGATCACGCTCCACCAGCCGGGCTCCAGGGTCGGACATAGAGGCGGAAGCTAACATGGGGCGGACGCCGGATGCTCCTCCTACAGAGGATGCGGACAGACTATCTGCTACAAACTCCGAAGTGGAGAGCGCCATGAATCACAGGCGTCACTGGGCCGTACTCTGTGACGCTTGTTTCTCACAAGAGGCATTTGATGCCTTCAACTCCGGAGACGCGTACATCTGTGCTGCTCAAAATGGTCTAGCCAGAGCCACGGACCAGTATGTAAGGGATATACGGGTAAGCAAATCTGACGATTATATGTATCAGTAGCCCCTGAGACTTGAAATAGTTGACGCAACTGATTTAAGGATCATTATTTGTGTAGGTTCTTATAGAGAAGAATTCCCGATTGTCTCAAGAGCTAGAAGAGTGCAAGGCCCAGCTAGGGGTCACTGTTGCCGCATTGAAGGAGTCTGAGAAGGGTCCCTCTGGTAACACTTGTTTCCATTGCAAAGAATACAGGTACCAGGTAGTATGCGGCATGTATCTTGCAGGTGACCCCGGAGTGAATCCGGAGGCCGTGGCGGTGAATGCGGCACGTGTTGATCGACAGCTAAATGCTGGCGAGCGCGTGCTTACGCGAGTCAGGCAGGAGAAAATTAATCTCCAAGACGCCAATATCCGGCTGGGCGTGGAACTGAAAGATGTCCGAGCCCAGCTTGCGGACTCCGTAAAGGAGAATAAGCGGCTTTGTCGCGGCATTTTTAGTAAGTGCTTGAATGAACTTTTAAAGGAGTTCGGCAAAGAAGCCGGCTAACAGAGTTATGTATGCAGGTATGCTGACGGGTCGTCCCGCGGAAGATATGCCCGGGTCTTCGGGTGATCTTCTACCAGAGCTCTCACAACTGCACGAGCAAGTTCGGCAAGTGATGCAAGGTATTGCCCAAGCCTTGTGGCCATCCGCGTCCCCGCCAGGAGGCATGGGGGAGCTTATAGAGAAGCTCAAGGGAGCACGGCAGTGCTTCCGATTATGGAAGATATCAGCCTGCCGACAAGGTGCAAGGGAAGCCTGGGCTATGGTGAAGATGCGATATACCAAAGCGGACCCAAACCACATGGCCGAGGTCGGACCTGTGGGGCTTGATCGGAAAGAGATCCCCGTCAGTTTAGTGTATGACCAAGTAGAATTAGCCGCAAAGTATTCACAACAGGATTGTAGGCTCGACAACCTGTTGGATGGTATAGAAGAAGAATTTAATCAGTCTTAGTGACTGTGTACTTCAAGTGACATATGTAATGTCCTAGCCAGATTGTAAATCATTTGTCATGGCGGACCTTTTCGCTTCGACCTCTGGACCCGATAGTCCGGAGTGTATCCGAATACCCGCTCGGTTATGTAAAAATCGGGGTATGCATGGAAACCAGGCGTAGGGGTCATAAGTGCTTGAATAGACAAGTACCCAACTAGCTATGTTATATTACATGGGTAGTAAGAAACATCTTCCAGGGAGAATAGTTCCATTAAGGGTTCCTTTCCCTGGGTACGCATGCCCTAATGTGCATGTCCGAACTGCGAAAAGAGACGCAGGCTATAAACATCTGGGGGCATGTTTCAAATTAAATAAAAGTCATCTTTTATTCACCGACCAAATATTCCCTTAAGAACGCTAGCTTTCGGCTTCACCCAGTCTGAGGTACACATCCGGCTGACCCGGCAGTAACTGCTACCTCTTGAGCTTGCGTTCGATTTCCCCGAAGAGGAAGGGATGATGCAGCAGAGTAGCGTAAGTATTTCCCTCAGTTTTTGAGAACCAAGGTATCAATCCAGTAGGAGGCCACGCTCAAGTCCCTCGTACCTGCACAAAACGATAGCTACTCGCAACCAACGCGATTAGGGGTTGTTAATCCCTTCACGGTCACTTACGAGAGTTAGATTTGATAGATATAATATTTTTGCTGTTTTTGGTATAGAGATGCAAAGTGAAAAGTAAAAGGCAAAGTGAAAAAGCAAAGCAAGATTAAACTGATGGAGATTGATATGATGAGAATAGACCCGGGGGCCATAGGTTTCACTAGTGGCTTCTCTCAAGAGCATAAGTATTCTACGGTGGGTGAACAAATTACTGTTGAGTAATTGACAGAATTGAGCATAGTTATGAGAATATCTAGGCATGATCATGTATATAGGCATCACGTCCGTGACAAGTCGGCCGAAACGATTCTACATCTACTACTGTTACTCCACTCATCGACCGCTATCTATCATGCATCTAGAGTATTAAGTTAAAAGTAGAGTAACGCCTTAAGCAAGATGGCATGATGTAGAGAGATAAATTCATGCAATATGAAATAAACCCCATCTTGTTATCCTCGATGGCAATGATACAATACATGCCTTGCTACCCCTTCTGTCACTGGGAAAGGACACCGTAAGATCAAACCCAAAGCTAAG
This sequence comes from Triticum dicoccoides, assembly GCF_002162155.2. Lineage (NCBI taxonomy): Eukaryota > Viridiplantae > Streptophyta > Magnoliopsida > Poales > Poaceae > Triticum > Triticum dicoccoides. Next base: position 607,532,136 of record NC_041392.1, on the reverse strand, counting down.
CACTTCTCCCATGGCAAGAATTACCAATCTAGTTGGCCAAACCAAACAGATAATTCGAAGAGACTTGCAAAGATAACCAATCATACATAAAAGAATTCAGAGAAGATTCAAATATTATTCATAGATAGACTTGATCATAAACCCACAATTCATCGGTCTCAACAAACACGCCGCAAAAAGAAGATTACATCGAATAGATCTCCACAAGAGAGGGGGAGAACTTTGTATTGAGATCCAAAAAGAGAGAAGAAGCCATCTAGCTACTAACTATGGACCCGAAGGTCTGAGGTAAACTACTCACACTTCATCAGAGAGGCTATGATGATGTAGAAGCCCTCCGTGATGACGGCCCTCTCCGGTGGAGCTCCGGAACAGGCCCCAAGATGGGATCTCGTGGATACAGAAAGTTGCGGCGGTGGAATTAGGTTTTTGGCTCCTTTTCTGATCGTTTGGGGGTACGTAGGTATATATAGGAGGAAGGAGTACGTCGGTGGAGCACCGAGGGGCCCACGAGGCAGGGGCGCGCCCCCCACCCTCGTGACCGCCTCTTTGACTCCTTGGAGTAGGGTCCAAGTCTCCTGGATCAAGTTCGGTGAGAAAATCACGTTCCCGAAGGTTTTATTCCGTTTGGAGTGCGTTTGATATTCTGTTTCTCTGAAATACTAAAATAGGTAAAAAAACAGCAATTCTGGGCTGGGCCTCCAGTTAATAGGTTAGTCCCAAAATAATATAAAAGCGGAAAATAAAGCCCAACATAGTCCAAAACAATAGATAATATAGCATGGAGCAATCAAAAATTATAGATACGTTGGAGACGTATCAGGCATCCCCAAGCTTAATTCCTGCTCGTCCTCGAGTAGGTAAATGATAAAAAGATAATTTTTGATGCGGAGTGCTACTTGGCATAATTTCAATGCAAAAATTCTTAATCGTGATATGAATATTCAGATTCGAAAGATTCAAGACAAATGTTTATATTGACATAAAAATAATAATACTTCAAGCATACTAACAATGCAATTATGTCTTCTCAAAATAACATGGCCAAAGAAAGTTATCCCTACAAAATCATATAGTCTGTCTATGCACTATCTTCACCACACAAAGTATTTAAATCATGCACAACCCCGATGACAAGCCAAGCAATTGTTTCATACTCTAACTTTTTCAAAACTTTTTCAATCTTCATGCAATACATGAGCGTGAGCCATGGATATAGCACTATAGGTGGAATAGAATGGTGGTTGTGGAGAAGAAAAAAAGAGGGGAAGATAGTCTCACATCAACTAGGCGTATCAACGGGCTATGGAGATGCCCATCAATAGATATCAATGTGAGTGAGTAGGGATTGCCATGCAATGGATGCACTAGAGCTATAAGTATATGAAAGCTCATCAAAAGAAACTAAGTGGGTGTGCATCCAACTTGCTTGCTCATGAAGACCTAGGGTAATTTGAGGAAGCCCGTCATTGGAATATACAAGCCAAGTTCTATAATGTAAAATTCCCACTAGTATATGAAACTGATAACATGAGAGACTCTCTACTATGAAGATCATGGTGCTACTTTGAAGCACAAGTGTGGTAAAAGGATAGTAACATTGTCCCTTCTCTCTTTTTCTCTCATTTTTTTATTATTTGGGCCTTTTCTCTTTTTTATGGCCTCTTTTTTTATTTGGGCTTCTTTGGCCTCTTTTATTTATTTTTCGTCCGGAGTCTCATCCCGACTTATGGGGGAATCATAGTCTCCATCATTATTTCCTCACTTGGGACAATGCTCTAAAAATGATGATCATCACACTTTTATTTTTCTTACAACTCAACAATTACAACTCGATACTTAGAACAAAATATGACTCTATATGAATGCCTCCGGCGGTGTACCGAGATATGCAATATGACAATGATGGAGTGTGCCATGATAAACGGAACGGTGGAAAGTTGCATGGCAATATATCTCGGAATGGCTATGGAAATGCCATGATAGGTAGGTATGGTGGCTGTTTTGAGGAAGGTATATGGTAGGTGTATGATACTGGCGAAGGGTGCACGGTATTAGAGAGGCTAGCAAAGGTGGAAGGATGGGAAAAAGTGCATATAATCCATGGACTCAACATTAGTCATAAAGAACTCATATACTTATTGCAGAAATCTAGAAGTTATCAAAGCAAAGTATTACGCGCATGATCCTAGGGGGATAGATTGGTAGGAAAAGACCATCGCTCGTCCGCGACCGCCACTCATAAGGAAGACAATCAATAAATAAATCATGCTCCGACTTCATCACATAATGGTTCACCATACGTGCATGCTACGGGAATCACAAACTTTAACACAAGTATTCTTTAAATTCACAACTACTCAACTAGCATGACTTTAATATTATCACCTCCATATCTCAAAACAATTATCATGCTTCAATCTTTTCTTAGTATTCAACACACTCAAAAGAAAGTTTCACAAATCTTGAATACCAAGCATATTAGTATTAAGAAAATTACCATGCTATTAAGAGACTCTCTAAATAATTTAAGTGAAGCATGAGAGATCAATAGTTTCTTTAAAACAAATCCACCACCGTGCTCTAAAAGATCTAAGTGAAGCACATAGAGAAAAATTATAACGCTAAAAGATATAAGTGAAGCACATAGAGCAAAATTACTTAGCTCAAAAGATATAAGTGAAGCACAAAGAGCAAAACTACATAGCTCAAAAGATATAAGTGAAGCACATAGAGCAAAATTATAATGCTCAAAAGATATAAGTGAAGCACATAGAGTATTCTATCAAATTCTAATTCATGTATGGCTCTCTCAAATCGTGTGTACAGCAAGGATGATTGTGGCACACTAAAACACAAAGACACAAATAATACAAGACGCTCCAAGCAAAACACATATCATGTTGGTGAATAAAAATATAGCTCCAAGTAAATTACTGATGGAAGTGGACGAAAGAGGGGATGCCTTCCGGGGCATCCCCAAGCTTTGAGTTTTTGGTGTCCTTGGATTATCTTGGGGGTTCCATGGGCATCCCCAAGCTTAGGCTCTTGCCACTCCTTGTTCCATAATCCATCAAAAGAATTCACCCAAAACTTGAAAACTTCACAACACAAAACTTAAAGTAGAAAACTCGTCAGCTCCGTTAGCAAAAGAAAACAAAAGACCACTTCAAGGTACTGTAATGAACTCATTCTTAATTTATATTTGTGTTAAACCTACTGTATTCCAACTTCTCTATGGATTATAAACTATTTTACTAACCATAGATTCATCAAAATAAGCAAACAACACACGAAAAACAGAATCTGTCAAAAACAGAACAGTCTGTAGTAATCTGTAGCTAGCGCAAGATATGGAACCCCAAAAATTCTAAAATAAATGTTGGACGTGAGGAATTTATCGATTAATCATCTTCAAAAAGAATTAACTAAATATCACTCTTCAAATAAAAATGACAGCAGTTCTCGTGAGCGCTAAAGTTTCTGTTTTTTACATCAAGTTCAACAAGACTTTCCCCAAGTCTTCCCAACGGTTCTACTTGGCACAAACACTAATTAAACACAAAAAGCAAAACCAAAACAGAGGATAAATAATTTATTTATTACTAAACAGGAGCAAAAAGCAAGGAATAAAAATAAAATTGGGTTGCCTCCCAACAAGCGCTATCGTTTAACGCCCCTAGCTAGGCATAAAAGCGAGGATAGATCTAGGTATTGCCATATTTGGTGGGCAATCCATAAGTGGCTCTCATGATAGTTTCATATGGCAATTTTATTTTCTTTCTTGGAAAGTTTTCCATGCCCTTTTTTAATGGAAATTGAAATCTTATATTCCCTTCCTTCATATCAATAATCGCACCAACCGTTCTAAGGAAAGGTCTACCAAGAATAATAGGGCAAGAAGGATTGCAATCTATATCAAGAACAATGGAATCTACGGGCAAATAATTTCTATTTGCAACAATAAGAACACCATTAATCCTTCCCATAGGTTTCTTAATAGTATAATCCGCAAGATGCAAGTTTAGAGAGCAATCATCAAAATTGCGGAAATCTAGCAAATCACACAAAGTTTTGGGGATAGTGGAGACACTAGCACCCAAATCACACAAAGCATAAAACTCATGATCTTTAATTTTAATTTTAATAGTTGGTTCCCACTCATCATAGAGTTTTCTAGGGATAGAAACTTTCAACTCAAGTTTTTCTTCATAAGATTGCATCAAGGCATCAACAATATGTTCGGTAAAGGCTTTCTTTTGACTATAAGCATGTGGAGAATTTAGCACAGATTGCAACAAGGAAATACAATCAATTAAAGAGCAACTTTCATAATTAAATTCCTTGAAATCCAATATAGTGGGTTTAGCAACATCTAGATTTTTATTTCTTTCAATCCCACTTTCATCAATTTCATCATAAAGATCTAAATACTCTGAATTTTTAGAACTCCTTCTAGGTAAAGGAAGATCATATTCAGTTTCATCAAGATTCATATTGCAAAACAAAGATTTAATAGGAGACACATCAATAACTTTTAGATCTTCATCTTGATTTTCATAGGAATTCAGTTTAGCGGCCATCTTATTGACTAAGGTGGCTTGCATATCTGAAATTTCAGCAGTCATCTTTTCTAGACGAGCAATTTGGGATCTTATACCATCAAATTCTTTAGACATATCATCAAGCTCTTTATTCATATAACTCATAAAAAAATTTTGTTCCTTAAGCTCATTTCTAAAGAAATTATTATGCTCGAATTGCAAAACCATAAACTTCCTAACGTTGTTTTCAATCTCCTCTAACCCTTTAAGGTGAAGATCACCAAATCTCGGTTGAGCCATCGCGACAAACAAGCAATCCAACACACGAGCAAACGAAAGGCAAGCGGGCAAAAGAGGAAAATAGAGAGGGAGGATAGAGAGAGAGGGCGAATAAAACGTCAAGGGTGAAGTGGGGGAGAGGAAAACGAGAGGAAACGAGAGGCAAATGGCAAATAATGTAATGCGAGAGATAGGGATTGTGATGGGTAATTGGTATGTTGACTTTTTGCGTAGACTCCCCGGCAACGGCGCCAGAAGTCCTTCTTGCTACCTCTTCAGCTTGCATTGGATTTCCCCGAAGAGGAAGGGATGATGCAGCAGAGTAGCGTAAGTATTTCCCTCAGTTTTTGAGAACCAAGGTATCAATCCAGTAGGAGGTCACGCTCAAGTCCCTCGTACCTGCACAAAACGATAGCTACTCGCAACCAACACGATTAGGGGCTGTCAATCCCTTCACGGTCACTTACGAGAGTGAGATCTGATAGATATAATATTTTTGGTATAGAGATGCAAAGTGAAAAGTAAAAGGCAAAGTAAAAAAGCAAAGCAAGATTAAAGTGATGGAGATTGATATGATGAGAATAGACCCGGGGGCCATAGGTTTCACTAGTGGCTTCTCTCAAGAGCATAAGTATTCTACGATGGGTGAACAAATTACTGTTGAGCAATTGACAGAATTGAGCATAGTTATGAGAATATCTAGGCATGATCATGTATATAGGCATCACGTCCGTGACAAGTAGACCGAAACAATTCTGCATCTACTACTATTACTCCACTCATCGACCGATAACCAGCATGCATCTAGAGTATTAAGTTAAAAATAGAGTAACGCCTTAAGCAAGATGACATGATGTAGAGAGATAAATTCATGCAATATGAAATAAACCCCATCTTGTTATCCTCGATGGCAACGATACAATACGTGCCTTGCTGCCCCTTCTGTCACTGGGAAAGGACACCGCAAGATCGAACCCAAAGCTAAGCACTTCTCCCATGGCAAGAACTACCAATCTAGTTGGCCAAACCAAACAGATAATTCGAAGAGACTTGCAAAGATAACCACTCATACATAAAAGAATTCAGAGAAGATTCAAATATTATTCATAGATAGACTTGATCATAAACCCACAATTCATCGATCTCAACAAACACACCGCAAAAAGAAGATTACAACGAATAGATCTCCACAAGAGAGGGGGGAACTTTGTATTGAGATCCAAAAAGAGAGAAGAAGCCATCTAGCTACTAACTAAGGACCTGAAGGTCTGAGGTAAACTACTCACACTTCATCGGAGAGGCTATGATGATGTAGAAGCCCTCTGTGATGACGGCCCTCTCTGGCGGAGCTCCGGAACAGGCCCCAAGATGGGATCTCGTGGATACAGAAAGTTGCGGCAGTGGAATTAGGTTTTTGGCTCGTGTTCTGATCGTTTGGGGGTACGTAGGTATATATAGGAGGAAGGAGTACGTCGGTGGAGCACCGAGGGGCCCACGAGGCAGGGAGCGCGCCTTAGGAGGGCGCGCCCCCCACCCTTGTGACCGCCTCTTTGACTCCTTGGAGTAGGGTCCAAGTCTCCTGGATCACGTTCGGTGAGAAAATCACGTTCCCGAAGGTTTTATTCCGTTTGGACTCCGTTTGATATTTTGTTTCTCCGAAATACTGAAATAGGCAAAAAAACAGCAATTCTGGGCTAGGCTTCCGGTTAATAGGTTAGTCCCAAAAATAATATAAAAGTGGAAAATAAAGCCCAATATAGTCCAAAACAGTAGATAATATAGCATGGAGCAATAAAAAATTATAGATACATTGGAGACGTATCAGTAACAATCGCAGAGGTGCTCCCCTTATGCCCTAGCCAAAATAACAGGAATGTAGGGCATAAATACAAGAGTCAGGCAACCCAGCTTGGCCAAAACTTAAGTCATATCGATGCATATAATGGCGAAAAAGGTACATGCGGAAGAATAACACATGTGTGGGACATAAGCCCAGAAAAATAGTGAGATTAAGCTTTTGTATAAGAAGCCCCCAGGTATAATGAGCGCGGTTAGCGCGGCAAGATTGTGTAACCAAGACACAAGGTTAGCCTTTTAAGGCCTTGATGAGAAAATAAAAGGAGAGAAAGAGAGAAAAGACAGATATGCAAAAAATTGATGGAGGTAAGGAGACAAACATAGAGTCCGGCGCTAGGCATAGAATCTTCGGAGTCTGACTGCGTTCCATGGGTTTGGCTCGAGTCGATTATCCGATGCATCTCGCAGACGGTACGCTCCACCGGTCAGAACCTGGTCAATAATGAAGGGACCTTCCCATTTGGGCCTGAGCTTGTTCTTTTTCTTCTCCGGCAGGTGTAGAACTAGTTCGCCAATGTTATAGGTTTTGGCCTGTACTTCTCTGCTTTGATACCTTCGAGCTTGTTGCTGATAGAATGCGGAACGGGCCTTTGCCACGTCGCGCTCCTCCTCCAGGGCGTCCAAACTGTCCTACTGATCGAGCTCGGCCTCTTTTTCTTCGTACATGCGCACTCGAGGTGAGTCATGAATTATGTCGCAAGGCAGAACCGCCTCTGCGCCATACACCATAAAGAACGGTGTGTATCCGGTAGTGCGATTCGGCATGGTCCGCAGCCCCCATAGTACGGAGTCGAGCTCCTCTACACAGTGTGTGTTTGATTCCTTTAAGGACCGCACTAGTCTGGGTTTAATGCCTCTCATGATAAGACCATTTGCTCGCTTGACTTGACCGTTAGTTTGTGGGTGATAGACAGAAGCATAATCGAGCTTGATGCCCATATTGCTACACCAAAGTTTCACCTCGTTGGGTGTAAAATTCGTGTCGTTGTCAGTGATGATGTTGTGGGGAATGCCATAACGGTGTACAACCCCAGATATGAAGTCTATCACCAGTCCGGATTCAGCGTTTTGACGGGTTTGGCTTCTATCCATTTGGTGAATTTATCCACCATGACCAGTAAGTATTTTTTTCTTATGGGTTCCCCCTTTAAGGGGTCCGACCATATCAAGCCCCCAGACCGCAAAGGGCCAAGTAATGGGGATTGTTTGGAGAGCGGTAGGCAGCATATGGCTTTGGTTTGCAAAAAGCTGGCAACGATGCAATGTTGGACTAGATGCTGCGCATCTGCCCGGGCCGTCGGCCAATAAAAACTTGTACGGAAGGCCTTGCTTACAAGGGCCCAGGCTGCGGCGTGGTGGCCGCCGAGTCCGGCATGGATTTTTTCCAAAAGCTTCCGCCCTTCCTCTTTGGAGATGCACCTTTGAAGGACTCCGGTAGTGCTTTTCTTATAAAGCTCTCCCTCATGGACCTTGTAGGATTTAGGTCGCCGCACTATGCAGCGTGCCTCATTTTGGTCCTCGGGTAGTTCCTACCTGGTTAGGTAGGCCAGGAATGGTTCTGTCCACGGGGCGATGACGGCCATTATTACGTGGGCTGAAGGTGTTATTTCGATGGCAGAGCCTCCGATTGTGTCAGAGTGTTCGGTATCTAGTGTTGTGGCCGGGTCCGGACTATTATTGCCGGTGTCCCCTTCCCATACCATGGATGGCTTAAACAGTTTTTCCACGAAGATGTTAGGTGGGACAGGGTCACGCTTAGCACCGATACGGGCGAGGATATCCGCCGCCGGATTATTTTCCCGAGCCACATGGTGGAATTCAAGCCCCTCGAACCGAGCTGACATTTTGAGGACGGTGTAGCGATATGCCGCCATTTTCGGATCCTTGGCATCGGAGTATCCATTTATTTGAGATATTACGAGGTTTGAATCCCCACGCACCTCCAGGCGTTGAATGCCCATGGAAACTGCCATCCGAAGACCGTGTAGTAGGGCCTCGTATTTGGCTGTGTTATTGGAGTCTGTGTGTAGTATTTGGAGTACATATTGAGTTGTATCTCCGGTGGGGGACATCAGGACGATGCCAGCCCCCAGACCAGCCAGCATTTTAGAGCCGTCGAAGCGCATGATCCAATTGGAGTACGCGCAGTACTCTTTAGGGAGTTCGGCTTCTATCCATTCGGCGATGAAATCGGCCAGTACTTGCGACTTAATGGCTCGCCGTGGTTTGTATGTTATGTCGAACGGGAGGAGCTCGATAGCCCATTTGGTAATCCGGCCCGTGGCATCGCGGTTGTTTATTATGTCATGGAGTGGTACTTCGGAGGCCACCTTAATTGAACACTCTTGAAAATAGTGTCGTAATTTCCGGGATGCCATGAATACCGCGTATGATATCTTTTGATAATGTGGGTACCGTGATTTGCACGGAATGAGGACAGTAGATACATAATATACCGGCTTTTGAAGTGGGAATTTATGTCCGTCTGTCTCTCGTTCAACGACGAGCACTGCTCTTACAACTTGGTGAGTTGCCGCTATATATAATAGCATTGGTTCGCCGACATTTGGCGCGGCCAAGATTGGGTTGGTAGACAGGATGGCTTTTATTTCTTCCAATCCGACTGTGGCTTCGTCCGTCCACTCGAAGTGTTTGGTGCACCGAAGAAGGCGATAAAAGGGGAGTGCCTTTTCTCCTAATCGGGAGATGAAGCGGCTTAAGGCCGCCACACATCCAGTTAACTTTTGGATTTGCTTGAGGTCAGTTGGGATAGACAACTGCGACAGAGCCCGGATCTTAGCCGGATTTGCTCCAATTCCTCTATTGGAGACAATAAAGCCCAGGAGCTTTCCAGCGGGTACGCCGAAAACGCATTTTTCCGGATTGAGCTTAATGTCGTATGTTCGGAGATTGTCGAACGTGAGCCTCGAGTCATCTATTAAGGAGTCGACGTGTCTGGTTTTAACGACCACATCGTCGACGTATACCTCCACTGTTTTGCCAATCTGCTTTTCCAGACATGTCTGAATCATGCGCTGATACGTTGCGCCGGCGTTTTTGAGCCCAAAGGGCATTGTGTTAAAACAGATGGGGCCGTATGGAGTGATGAATGTCGTTGCGGCTTGATCGGACTCCGCCATCTTAATTTGGTGGTAACCGAAGTATGCATCGAGGAAGCACAATGAGTCGTGTCCTGCGGTAGCGTCGATAATTTGATCGATGCGAGGGAGGGGGAGGGATCATTTGGGCACACCTTATTAAGGTCCTTGAAGTCGACACATAGGCGCCAGGATTTATCCTTCTTTGGCACCATCACCAGGTTTGCTAGCCAATCCGGATGCTTTATTTCTCTAATGAATCCGGCCTCCAGTAACTTGGCTAGCTCCTCTCCCATGGCTTGTCGCTTAGGTTCGGAGAAACGCCGAAGAGTCTGCTTGACCGGCTTGAATCCTTTTAGAATGTTAAGGCTATGCTCGGCCAGCCTGCGTGGGATTCCTGGCATGTCTGAAGGATGCCAGGCGAATATGTCCCAGTTCTCGCGCAGGAACTCCCGTAGTGCGGCGTCTACAGCGGGGTTTAACTGTGCCCCGTTGGATGCTGTTTTTGTGGGGTCCGTTGGATGGACTTGGAATTTGACTATTTCATCCGCTGGTTTAAAGGAGGTGGACTTGGATCTTTTGTCTAGTATCACGCCGTCCCTGTCCACTGTGGAGCGCAGCGCGGTTAACTCCTCCGCCACAAGGGCTTCGGATAATGCCTCGAGGGCCAGTGCGGCTGTTTTGTTCTCGGCGCGGAGTGCTATGTCCAGATCACTAGCTAGAGTGATGATTTCATTGGGTCCGGGCATTTTGAGCTTCATGTACCCGTAATGGGGTATGGCTTGAAAAATCGTGAATGCCTCCCGCCCTAGAAGGGCGTGGTTTCCGCTACTGAACGGGGCCACTTGGAATGTGATTTCTTTGGACCTGTAATTCTCCGGAGTGCCAAATACCACATCTAGTGTGATTTTCCTAGCGCAACGTGCCTCCCGACTAGGGATAATTCCTTGCAAGGTCGTGCTGCTTTGCTCTATACGGTTGCTGTCTATTTCCATTTTTTGAAGAGTCTCCTCATAAATGAGGTTTAATCCGCTACCGCTGTCCATGAGCACTTTAGTGAGCCGAAAGCCATCCACAATTGGACTGGGGACCAAAGCGGCTGGTGCTCGGGTTGTTCGGAATTTAGGTTCGTCACTAGCACTAAAGGTGATAGCCGTGTCGTTCCATGGATTTATTGCTGCCACATGGCAGACTTCAGCAAGGCTGCAGAGTGCTCGCTTACGCCTATTATTTGAGGCGAAGGCCTCGAAGACTATCAATATTGTATTGTTATCCACGGGAAGGTGCTCTGGGGGTTTTTGGATGAGGAGATCCTCACCGCTCTTGGCCACCTACCGGAGTACCCAACATGCTCTAAGGCTATGTGTTGGTATGGTATCTGATGTACTATGAATTTTGCAGGGCATGTTAAGCCATCCCTCCAATACGGTTTCACGCCCTGTAGTGGGCTTTTGCTTCTTTGTAATTGAGTCAGGCGACTTATGAGAGTGCACCCTTTTAGTTCGGACTGGGGGTTTTGTCAGAGCCGGATTATCCCAAAAAAATTGGGTTTTCCAGGCACTTTCCATCGCACAGTACTTCCGTACTATGGCCGCCAAGTCAGCGAAGTGTGGTATGTCACGGCGACTTATGGCGTTGAGGATTCCCTTGTCCGTGCAATTGTTGCAAAACAACGAAATTGCGTCTTCCTCGCGACAGTCCTTGACCTTGTTCATTACAAGGAGGAATCTGGCCCAACAGGCGCTTGCCTAATGTGGGAAAGATCGTTTGTATCTGGGCGGGTGGGTGGATTTAAGTCTGGACCTTGACCCCATCGGAGACCCCGGGGCAGGGGAGTTTCCGATCTTGGAAGTTCGGGCTCCGAGATATGTTGCCCCGTAGGTTCGGTATGCAGCCTGATTCTAGGTTCAGGGTTAGGGCGATCTCCTCCCGTGAGCGGGTATCCGGCTCGGAGAGCTCGGGAATCCGGACATAGTCCGTCCTCATGATAGAGGGAGAATCGCCGCATTGCTCCTCCACCACCGCTATCTGATGGGTGACCGGCGGAGAGTTAATCTCCCTTTGGTCGGGTTTAAGCCCGATCCGATCGTAGTCCGTAGCGACTCCCAGAGCGGCGATGCGATCCAAGAGCTCGTTCAAAGAGGAGGGCTCCATTGGATCCATCTGCTCGGAGAATTTCGAGACGATGTGGAGGCTATTTTCGATGACCCGAGAAGTCATCGTCGGCGCAGCGTCCGAGCGGGCGGTCATGACGAAGCCGCCTAGTCAGAGAGTTTGGCCTACAGCCAGGGCTCCCCTAGAGGTGATGTTGTCCTTGACAATGAGACGAGCCATTCTTCCTTATGATGACGACACAGTGGAACTCTCAATGAAAGCACCAATGTCAGTGTCAAAACCGGCGGATCTCGGGTAGGGGGTCCCGAACTGTGCGTCTAAGGCAGATGGTAACAGGAGGCAAGGGACACGATGTTTACCCAAGTTCGGGGCCTCTTGATGGAGGTAATACCCTATGTCCTGCTTGATTGTTCTTGATGATATGAGTATTACAAGAGTTGATCTACCACGAGATCGTAGAGGCTAAACCCTAGAAGCTAGCCTATGGTATGACTGTATGTTGTCCTACAGACTAAACCCTCTGGTTTATATAGACATCGGAGGGGGCTAGGGTTACACAAGGTCGGTTACAAGGGAGGAGATCTACATATCCGTATTGCCTAGCTTGCCTTCCACGCCAAGGAGAGTCCCATCCGGACACGGGACGAAGTCTTCAATCTTGTATCTTCATGGTCCAACAGTCCGGCCAAAGGATATAGTTCGGCTGTCCGGAGACCCCCTAATCCAGGACTCCCTCAATCTGCTAGCAAATATTGCCAAGTAACGTAGAATATGAAAATGTATGCTAGTGATTCTTGCATCGGAAACTTTCCTCGTTTCCCCTATAGCAATCATATCAATAAATCCCTCCACATCATTATGATGTGGTTCCTCTATGCTGCCCTCAAAGGGTATCCTACAAACCTGGCAAAAATCATAAAGTGACATCTCCTTATGCTCATCATATAAATAAAATCCCACCGAAGGTGGCGATCTCCTAGCATGGAAATGAAATTTTTTTCACAAAAATATTGGTGAGTAGGATATGCTGTTCACGCTGGTCGTGGAGGAAGTCAGTGAGGCCTGCATTCTCGGCCAAATAATAAAAATCTTCATAAATCTCGGCTTCTCTCAAGAACTCATCACAAGGCCATTCACACGAACGAACCTCCGCAGTGTGAGGGACATTATATTTGGGCTTATTATTTTCTTCACTTTGCTTATCCTTCGATCTTCGGCTCGAAGAGCCCCTCAAGAATCTCTTCATCTTATTCTGAAAATTTCTGAAATTTTTAGTAACTCAAAAATAAAAGTGAACCAAACTCAACAAGATTGATAGCAACTACTCCTACAAGTGCCTAGAGGCCATATCACGCATTAAAACTACTTTTGACCACATAAATTTGACATGCAAGCTCAAGAACAGGGTCACCTAAGCAGCAAAATATTGCAATAAATAAAGCACTAGAACAAAAACTAATTGGACCATTGGAGGAGTCACATACCGGAGAACAATCCCCCAAAGAAGTTTTGTGAACGGAGCTTTGAGCAAGGAGATCGAAAGTGGCAGCAAGATGAGCTAGAACACGGGTTTGAGCTAGTGGATGATTTTTTCTGTAGGAAGACGAAGTGTGTGGGTGCAAGAATAAGTGGAGGGGACCCATGTGGGGTCCACGAGGCAGGGGGCGCGCCCTCCACCCTCGTGGGCACATGGTGAGGCCCCCTGGTGTGTTCTTAGTGCCAATAATTCTTAAATATTCTAGAAAAAATTATATTAAAATTTCAGGGCATTTGGAGAACTTCTATTTTCGGGGTATTTTTTATTGCAAGGATAATTCAGAAAACGGACAGAAAATACTATTTTTGCTTTATTTAAACTAAATAACAGAAAGTAAAAGGAGGGTACAGAGAGTTGTGCTTTCTAACTTCATCCATCTCATGCTCATCAAAAGGAATCCACTAACAAGGTTGATCAAGTCTTGTTAACAAACTCATTTCGAATAACATGAAACCGGAGAATTTTCGAATAACACTAGGTTACCTCAACGGGGATTTGCACATCCCCAACAATAGGAATATCATATTTCTTCTTGACAGTAGGAAGAGGAAATTCAAAACCTCCAATAGTAATCGTTGAAATTTTTCCAATATAATTGATACTGTGGACTTGAGGTTGTTTCCTCGGAAAATGTACCGTGTGCTCATTACCATTAACATGAAAAGATACATTGCCTTTGTTGCAATCTATAACAGCCCTTGCAGTATTCAAAACGGGTCTACCAAGGATAATCGACATACTATCGTCCTCGGGAATATCAAGAATAACAAAGTCCGTTAAAATAGTGACGTTTGCAACCAGAACAGGCACATCCTCACAAATGCCGACAGGTATAGCAGTTGATTTATCATCCATTTGCAGAGATATTTCAGTAGGTGTCAACTTATTCAAATCAAGTCTACGATATAAAGAGAGAGGCATAACACTAACACCGGCTCCAAGATCACATAAAGCAGTTTTAACATAGTTTCTCTTAATGGAGCATGGTATAGTTGGTACTCCTGGATCTCCTAGTTTCTTTGGTATTCCACCTTTAAAAGTATAATTAGCAAGCATGGTGGAAATTTGAGCCTCCGGTATCTTTCTTTTATTTGTAACAATATCTTTCATGTACTTAGCATAAGGATTCATTTTAAGCATATCAGTCAAATGCATACGCAAAAAGATAGGTCTAATCATTTCAGCAAAACGCTCAAAATCCTCATCATCCTTTTTCTTGGATGGTTTAGGAGGAAAAGGCATGGGTTTTTGAACCCATGGTTCTCTTTCTTTACCGTTCTTTCTAGCAACAAAGTCTCTCTTATCATAACGTTGAATCTTTGATTTTGGGTTATCAAGATCAACAGCAGGTTCAATCTCTACATCTTTGTCATTGCTAGGTTGAGCATCAACATGAACATCATCATTGACATTATCACTAGGTTCATGTTCATTACCAGATTGTGTTTCGGTATCAGAAATAGAAATATCATTGGGATTCTCAGGTTTGTCAACAACAGGTTCACTAGAAGCATGCAAAGTCCTATCATTTTTCTTTTTCTTCTTCTTAGAAGAACTAGGTGCATCAATATTAGTTCTCTGAGAATCTTGCTCAATTCTCTTAGGGTGGCCCTCGGGATACAAAGGTTCCTGAGTCATTTTACCCCATCTAGTCATAACTCTAATAGCATTATCATTTTTCTTATTATTTAATTCAATGAGCAAATCATTTTGAGCTTTAAGCACGTGTTCTACTTGAGTGGTAACCATAGAAGCATGTTTACTAGTAAGTTTAAGTTCACCTTTAACTCTAGACATATAATCACTCAAGTGTTCAATCATATAAGCATTACGTTTCAATTGTCTACCAACATAAGCTTTGAAGTTTTCTTGTTTAACAATAAAATTATCAAACTAATCTAAGCATTGGCTAGCAGACTTATAACGAGGAATATCACCTTCATCAAATCTATAGAGAGAATTTACCTTTATTACTTGTGTCGGGTTATAAAGACAATGTATTTCTTCAATAGGTGGTAAATTCTTAACATCTTCAGCTTTAATACCTTTTCTTTCATAGATTTCTTTGCCTCTTGCATATCTTCAGGACTGAGAAATTGAATATCCCTTTTCTTTGGAGTTGGCTTAGGAGTTGGTTCAGAAAGTGTCCAATCATTTTCATTGCTCAACATATTATTCAATAGAAATTCAGCTTGATCAACAGTTCTTTCCCTAAAAACACAACTAGCACAACTATCCAGGTGGTCTCTGGATGCATCGGTTAGTCCATTATAAAAGTTATCAAGTATTTCATTTTTCTTGAGAGGATGATCAGGCAAAGCATGAAGTAATCGGAGAAGCCTCCCCCAAGCTTGTGGGAGACTCTCTTCTTCAATTTGCACAAAATTATATATTTCCCTTAAGGCAGCTTGTTTCTTATGAGTGGGTAAATATTTAGCAGAGAAGTAATAAATCATATTCTGGGGACTACGCACACAACCAGGATCAAGAGAATTAAACCATGTTTTAGCGTCACCCTTTAATGAGAATGGAAACAACTTAAGGATAAAGTGATATCGAGTTTTCTCATCATTCGTGAACAGGGTGATATCATTTAATTTAGTAAGATGCGCCACAACAGTTTCAGATTCATAGCCATAAAAAATATCAGACTCAACCAAAGTAATTAACTCAGGATCGACATAGAAATCATAATCCTTATCAGAGATACAGATAGGTGAAGTAGCAAAAGCAGGGCCATGTTTCATTCTAGCATTCAAGGATTTTTCTTTCAGCTTAGCTAACAGTTTCTTAAGATCATATCTATCATTGCAAGCTAAAAAGTCTCTAGCAGTTTCTTCATCCATAACATAACCCTCAGGCACAACAGGCAATTCATATCTAGGGGGAGAATCTTCATCATCACTTTCATCAATATTATCAGTTTCAATAATTTCATTCTCTCTAACCCTAGGAAGTTGTTCATCAAGAAAGTCACCTAGTGGCACAGTATTATCAAGCATAGAAGTAGTTTCATCATAAGTATCATGCAAAGCAAAAGTGACATCATCTATAACATGCGACATATCAGATAAATAGCGGGAGTAGGTGTCGCTAGTTTAGTCAAAACAGAAGGTGAATCAAGTGCAGAGCTAGATGGCAGTTCCTTACCTCCCCTCGTAGTTGAGGGAAAAATCTTGGTTCTTTCATCTTTCAAGTTCTTCATAGTGATCAACAGATATAAATCCTAAGTGACTCAAAGAATAGAGCTATGCTCCCCGATAACGGGGCCAGAAAATAGTCTTGATAACCCACAAGTATAGGGGATCGCAACAGTTTCCGAGGTGAGAGTATTCAACCCAAATTTATTGATTCGACACAACGGGAGCCAAAGAATATTCTCAAGTATTAGCAGCTGAGTTGTCAATTCAACCACACCTGAAAGACTTAATATCTGCAGCAAAGTATTTAGTAGCAAAGTAGTATGATAGTAGCGGTAACAGTAGAAAAAGTAATAGTTTTGGTTTTATAGTGATTGTAACAATAGCAACGGAAAAGTAAATAAGCGAAGATCAATATGTGAAAAGCTCGTAGGCAATGGATAATTATGTCGGATGCGATTCCTCATGCAATGGTTATAACATAGGGTGACATAGAACTAGCTCCAATTCATCAATGTAATGTAGGCATGTATTCCGAATATAGTCATACGTGCTTATGGAAAAGAACTTGCATGACATCTTTTGTCCTACCCTCCCATGGTAGCGGGGTCCTATTGGATACTAAGGGATATTAAGGCCTCCTTTTAATAGAGTACCGGACCAAAGCATTAACACTTAGTGAATACATGAACTCCTCAAACTACGGTCATCACCGGTAAGTATCCCGATTATTGTCACTTCGGGGTTAACGGATCATAACACATAATAGGTGACTATAGACTTACAAGATAAGATCAAGAACTCACATATATTCATAAAAACATAAAAGGTCCGGATCTGAAATCATGGCACTCGGGCCCTAGTGACAAGCATTAAGCATAGCAAAGTTATAGCAACATCAATTCAGAACATAATGGATACTAGGGATCAAACCCTAACAAAACTAACTCAATTACATGATAAATCTCATCCAACCCATCACCGTCCAGCAAGCCCACGAGGGAATTACTCACGCATGGCGGTGAGCATCATGAAATTGGTGATGGAGGAAGGTTGATGATGACGATGGCGACGGATTCCCATGTCTGGAGCCCCGAACGGACTCCAGATCAGCCCTCCCGAGAGAGATTAGGGCTTGGCGGCGGCTCCGTATCGTAAAACGTGATGAATCCTTCTCTCTGATTTTTTCTCCCCGGACATGAATATATGGAGTTGGAGTTGAGGTCGGTGGAGCGTCAGGGGGCCCACGAGGCAGGGGGCGCGCCCCCCACCCTCATGGACAGGGTGTGGGCCCCCTGACGTTGATTCTTTCGCCATTATTTTTTATATATTCCAAAAATATTCTCCGTTGATTTTCAGGTCATTCCGAGAACTTTTATTTCTGCACAAAAATAACACCATGGCAATTCTGCTGAAAACAGCGTCAGTCCGGGTTAGTTCCATTCAAATCATGCAAGTGAGAGTCGAAAACAAGGGCAAATGTGTTTGGAAAAGTAGATACGATGGAGACGTATCACTCCACACATCGACCGCTATCCAGCATGCATCTAGAGTATTAAGTTCAGAAGAACAAAGTAACGCATTAGGCAAGATGGCATGATGTAGAGGGATAAACTCAAGCAATATGGTATAAACCCCATCTTTTTATCCTCAATGGAAACAATACAATACGTGTCTTGCTGCCCTTGCTGTCACTGGGAAAGGACACCGCAAGATTGAACCCAAAGCTAAGCACTTCTCCCATTGCAAGAAAGATCAATCTAGTAGGCCAAACCAAACTGATAATTTGAAGGGACTTGCAAAGATATCAAATCATGCATATAAGAATTCAAAGAAGAATCAAATATTGTTCATATATAATCTTAATCATAAACCCACAATTCATCGGATCTCAGCAAACACACCCCAAAAGGAATTACATCGAATAGATCTCCAAGAACATCAAGGAGAACTTTGTATTGAGATCCAAAGAGAGAGAAGAAGCCATCTAGCTAATAATTATGGACCCGAAGGTCTGTGGTAAACTACTCACACATCATTGGAGAGGCTATAGTGTTGATGTGGAAGCCCTCCGTGATCGAATCCCCCTCCGGCAGATCGCTGGAAAAGGTCCCCAGATGGGATCTCACGGGTACAAAAGGTTGCGGCGGTGGAAAAGTGGTTTCGTGGCTCCCCTAGATGTTTTCAGGGTATAAGAGTATATATAGGCGAAAGAAGTAGGTTGGTGGAGCTGTGAGGGGCCCACGAGGGTGGTGGGCGTGCCTGGCCCCCTGGGCGCACCGCCCTACCTCATGGCCGCTTCGCTGCTTCCTTGACGTCCACTCCAAGTCTCTTAGATTGCGTTTGTTCCAAAAAAAGATCCTCACGAAGGTTTCATTCCATTTGATATTCCTTTTCTGCGAAACACTGAAATAGGCAAAAAAAAAACAATTTTCACTGGGCCTTTAGTTAATAGGTTAGTCCCAAAAATAATATAAAAGTGCATAATAAAGCCCATTAAACATCCAAAACAGATAATATAATAGCATGGAACAATCAGAAATTATAGATACGTTGAAGACGTATCAAGCATCCCCAAGCTTAATTCCTGCTCGTCCTCGAGTAGGTAAATGATAAAAATAGATTTTTGATGTGGAATGCTACCTAACATAATTTTCAACGTATTTCTCTTTATTGCGACATGAATGTTTAGATCCGAAAGATTCTAGACAGAAGTTTAATATTGACATAAAAATAATAATACTTGAAGCAATGCTAACCAAGCAATCATGTCTTATCAAAATAACATAGCCAAAGAAAGCTTATCCCTACAAAATCATATAGTTTGGCCATGCTTCATTTTCATCACACAAAATGCTCCCATCTTGCACAACCCCGATGACAAGCCAAGCAATTGTTTCATACTTTAGCCTTTTCAAACTTTTTCAACTTTCACGCAATATATGAGTACGAGCCATGGACATAGCACTATGGGCGGAATAGAATATGATGATGGAGGTTGTGTGAGAAGACAAAAAGGGAGAAAGTCTCACATTGACGCGGCTAATCAACGGGCTATGGAGATGCCCATCAATTTATGTCAATGCAAGGAGTAGGGATTGCCATGCAATGGATGCACTAGAGCTATAAATATATGAAAGGTCAACAAAAGAAACTAAGTGGGTGTGCATCCAACTTGCTTGCTCACGAAGACCTAGGGCATTTTGAGGAAGCCCGTTATTGGAATACACAAGCCAAGTTCTATAATGAAAAATTCCCACTAGTATATGAAAGTGACAACATAAGAGACTCTCTATCATGAAGATCATGGTGCTACTTTGAAGCACAAGTGTCGGGGATATACCCCATGGTGTAAACCGGCCGTAAGTTAACCCGGCCAGGACTTGGCGGTTTATCTGAAGACCCCGCTGACACTTGGCGAGTCACCGGCGACCCGCCCTGACCTGGCGGTTTACAAACAACCCACTTGGTCATTATGACTCACTGGTGATCCGGCGTGCGGGACAGACAGATGACAAGGCCCAAGACCCAGAAGGCCGGTTCACGTTTAATGGTGGGCCGGTTTAAGAGGAAGGCAGGAGGAATATTATCTTACAAGGAGTTAAGACCTGGACTTGTATCCGGTTTGTATTAAAGATAGACTAGTCCTAATCCTAATAGGACTCTACATGTAACCCGCCCCTCCAACATATATAAGGAGGGGCAGGGCTCCTCAAAGGGGGGGATGGACAAGTTCCACAAGTTGGACAAGTTAGGTTTAGACAATAGCTCTCGAGATAGAGCACTCTTGTAACCGTGATCATCATCATCAATATCAATGAAGCAGGATGTAGGCTTTTACCTCCACCGTGAGGGGCCGAACCTGGGTAAAACATCGCGTCTCTCGTCCTGTTCAACCCCTCTCAAGCTACCACATAGATGCGTTGGCCTCACGACTAAGTCCTGACACTAAGGACATCTGCCGTGACAATTCCATGATAGTTGGCACCCACCGTGGGGCCTGCGCACGGTGGTGTTGAGTTCTTGAAGGGATCTCTCCAAGGATCGAGAAGTCTGCAATTTTTTCAGATGAAAAGTAACTGGTTTGGAAAGATTCAGATTAACAACCGATAAGATTGAAGGATATGAGGGTTTAGCATGTTCTCTGTGCGTCACTGAGGCAACGTGATCCATCGAATCCGAGTTGGAAATCAGATTTTGGCCGCTACAGCTGGGTATCGCCAAGGTCGACACGAGTTACGCTACCTCATCATCCGCCGCCTTGCCGCGGTGGTCCATCTCCAAGCAGTACTGCCGCCTTGCCTTTGCAGCTGCACCCTGTCTGAGTCACATCCAGCATCGACATCTCCACTTGATCTCGGATTGAGTCATCACCGCTGCCGATTCAATGTTAAGAAGGAAATTGGGATTGCGTTTTAGCCGGATTCTGAAGCCGACTCGCCGCCCGGCCTCTTCAAGTCACGACCTGGGGTCGCCGTACCACCGGCTGCCTACACCGCCAATACGGCTCCAAGTCGCGAGCTACCTCGGGTTGCCACGGACGCCGCTCACCTCCACCTTCACCGTCCGCCTCTGTTGTGGTTGCCTTGACCCGCCCACCGTCGAACCGGTTTGCCGCTGTCGCAAGTGAGCTGCCGCGAGTCGCCGGGACCCTCTGCATTTCACTGCGCCACCTCCACATCACCACAGGCTTCCTCGCGCCCGAGCTCCTCTCTCACCAGGCCTGCGCTGACCGTTGTCTCTATCGTCCGCTTCTGCTACAACATGTGTAGACCAAGACGCCGGGCGTCCCCGCTGCCGAACCGCTGCGGCCTTGCTTGACTCCGAGCCGACCCGGCCCAGCGCTATTTTCGCCATGGCCAACTGTGCCTTCAAGTCGCCGCCTGGAAATCGCCTTCAAGTCGCTGTAAACCGGATTCGTCAAAATAACCACCCGGACTCGCCATACCCGCGGGCTGGCTCCGCCTCACTGCTGGGCTCGTCATTCATCAGTTGACCCGTCTGGCGGTTTACACATCTGTGGCCCAATCTCCACCGATGCTGCTTCTGTTGGCCTTGGCGGGGCTGCCTCGCCGGGTTACCTCCACCACGAGTTGGCCTCGCCATCGCTCCTGTTGTGGCCAGCCCTGAGGAGCCTCCGCTTCATCAACCACTGCCTATGTGGTGCTCGCGTCTGACCCGACATTAACCAGAGGCTGCAGGCGTTTTGGGCGCTCCATTCACGAGGCCAGAGTGTGTACGTTGTTGATTAAGAGCAGGGCGTGCACACGCTGGCACTTCAATCAGGTCCTTCATGAGAGATTAAAACAAGAGTAGAAGGTCATGTGGAGACATCAGACATTTCATATGTTTTGATCCCAGTACCCACGTTCATCCGACAAATAAATATCAGGTGACATCCATCTAAGTTTATTTATTAGTGCATATTGTTTTTATCACAGAACAATTACTTTGATCTGTATATTTTTTATATATATAGGATAATTATTCACTACAAATGTGGTTTATACCACGGTATGGAGCACGGGCTGATAATGTTCTGCCCGGCGATAGTCCATGACGTATTACCTGTCGAATGGACGCGCACAAGTCGCCGCCCTTGCGGCCCGGTCTACATCGACTTGCCGGCATCGTGCTCGCGATTGACTTGCCGTCCGATGCCGCCTCTGCGGACCCGGTTTACATCGACTTGCCGGGATCGTTTTTTCTCGTTGTTCAATGGACGTGCACAAAGCCGCCGCCTCTATGGACCCGGTCTACATTAACTCGCCCGTCCACACCGGTTTACAACGCCGCGGCCGACTCATCGGTCGGTGCCGCCTCTGATGCTGCGGTCGTATTTTCCGCCCGTCTCTCGCGGCCTGGTCTACATCAACATACCGGGTTGCACCTGTCTGCATGAGCTGTTTATGGGGTATGAGCAAGTCACAGCTTGGGTAGCTCGGTTTTCTTTCAAATTGGGGACAAATTATCATCAAACCGCCGTTTGCACTGGATGGTTCAATGGGCAGGCGCACAAGTTGCTGCTACTACAGTTTTGATTAACTTCAAATCGCCGGTTGGAAGAAACCATTGGCCGAGTTGCTGACATGGCTCATATGGGATCATTTGCAACCCGCCGCAGTCACCTCAACCTTCTATGGATTCACATCGTGTTATCAACGCCAATGATATACAAATTATGCCGGTTTATATCACGGTCAAATATGGAGAGTCTCAAGCCAACTCCTCGAGTCACCTTTGAGACTCGGGGGCTACGATGACATGACTCAGCGAATCTTGCCAGTTTTCAGCAAATTTAAGAACCCCGGGACGATGGAGGAAAGGATAACCCGGTCCGGGAGGCTACTATTATATTGATGAAAGTTTAAAGGCCGTCAGAAAATTTCCGGCTTAGAAAGTATATGACAGTTATAAAATCCCGGCTCGATGAAGAAGTTCCAGGTCATCAGAAATGACTCCGGTTTAGAATCCGGCTCAAGAGACATCTTTCTCCCACAAAGCTCTAAAGCGCTCAAATCCGGTTTAACAATGTCCGGTTCAAAAAGGAATTAACTTCTCGCAAGTTCGAGTTTAAAGGCCATCAAAAAATTTCCGGCTGAAAATGAATATTCCGGTTTAAAATCCGGTTTAAGGGAAAGATATCTCCCACAAAGCTTTGAAGCTCTCAATATCCGGTTCAAGATCCAGGTTCAAGAAGCTCTTGCAAAAAGTTAAAAATTGTCGAAGAGGACCTGCTGCCACGATGCGCGGTTCGAACATGGGTATCCCGCCTTACTGGCCTGACATATTATTGATCACATGGGGGATTCTGCTTCATAAAGCGGGGTCTCTGTTCTTTTACATCATGTGTGGTTACACGGAGTTGTTCTAAAGCGGCCTCTGGTTTACCCCTTGAGTTAGCTTTTTAAAAGCATCATGTTATATCACTTGGGGGTTTGGTCGTGTCTGAACCAATACAATACCTCTTGATAGGCGAGAGCCACCAGATCACTTGGGGACTTGGTCACGTCTGAACCAGTCATGCCTCTTGATCGGCCTAAGGCCACAGAATCACTTGGGGGCTTGGTCGAACCCGAACCATTTCCATGCCACTTGATCGGCATAAATGCCACGGTTTCATTTGGGGACCTGGCTGACTAGAACCATAGTTACACCTATCGGGAGCTTGGTCGTGTCCGACCATGGTAACGCCATCTGATCAGCTCAAATAAGCCTCTTTTTGCAAACGGTTTTGTCATTGCCTTTGCTTCACATTTTTCTTTGAAAGATATTTCTTTCTTTTAATTGTGTTTTTTTTAAAACCGACAAAGTTTTAAGCCGGTTCAAACTGTCAATTGACGGAACACGGTCCATCTTAATCCGGAGGCTATCTGCCCGGTTTGATTTTCTGTTACCATCCTATTATGGAGTAAACCGGTATTTATCAACCCGGCTCGGTTTTCAACTACAAGTTGTCAGTACACGATCAAGTTATAATCCGGAGACTATCAGCCCGGTCTGGTTTGACTACAAGTCGCCAGTATTATATATGGTTAATCCGGTGTTTATCACAACCCGGTACGGTTTTATCATAAACCGGCACAATATGGAAGGAGTTATCAGTACTCAAAATTTGGGTTATTACCTCTACTACAAAAAGTTGGTAAACCAACGATGTGATTCAATGTCACAGGTATGATATATTTCATATTTGATTATTCTTAAGTGCAACATTGACTATATGTTGGGCATTATGACCCGTCCGGCGGTAAACCGCCGGGACACTTTAAACTTGTTGTATGCAGAAACAGGTTTGTTAAACTGGCCTGGCTTTAAGACAATAAGTCGCCGGTATATGATGATAAATTATCCGGTGTTTATTAAACCGGCCTGGTTTTTGACTATAAGTCGCCAGTATATATTTGGATTGCGTCATTGGAATCATGCGCTCATAAATCATTGGATTATATTATTCAAATCTTCAAATAGCCAACATGGCTGGATTTTATTATGGTTATCAGTAACCAGTAATATGATTAAGGTTTTCAAAGTCGCTTTAGCGCAATGGCTATTATATTATCAATGGATATGATTTATTCTACAATTGAAGGAATAGTCCCGAGTCGCTGCAGGCTTACGACTCGACACTTGGGGGCTACATTATTCACGTTGAGATTTCATCAAATATGCAAGTCTCATGTCGCTGCAAGCATGCACCATGACACTTGGCGGCTAATGCAAAGTCATTTTTCGCTCACTTTATTGAAGACCCGACTCATCACATTGTAATGAGCCGGCCCTTGGGGGCTACCAATTGCTCCTGTCAACAATTCAAGGTACACGAGTTTTTATCCATTATATTGAAGGGTCCACTCCTCAGTTGGTAAAGCACAAAGCTCTTAACCTTGTGGACGTGGGTTCAAGCCCCATGATGGGAGTTACATCATCTGATGTTATTTTTAATGAAGTATATATAAAGTCCCAGCTCAATATTATCTTACTGAACCGGCCCTTGGGGGCTACACTGATTGAAGTTTTTATAAGCAATTACAAGTCCCAGGTTGCTGCAAGCATGACAACCCGGCACTTGGGGGCTACATATATGGAGTATTCAGTTTATATAATTGAGATGACCAAACCGGATTTCTTCAAGGTTGAAACACTTATTGGAGCAAGTCTTAAGTTATCATTATGTTCTCCTCTTAAGACTTGGGGGCTACATGTATTATGCATATAAAGGAGGAACATCTTCATTTTATTAGTTTTGAGCAAATCGGGAAGATCAATTACATGACCCGGTGTCGACAACAATTATGACCCGGCACCATCAATATTTATAAACTGGCTATTTTGGTAATATTAAACCGGCAAGTTTTACATCTTCAAACCGGCTGGAATATCAGATAAGTATTTTCAAACCCATATTTCTTAAACCGGCGCTTTGGGAGCTGAGTCAAAGGAGTTATTCTTCACAATATTTCTCGGTGATAAACAAATGTCGGCAAATTGATTATGAAGCTGGTCTGTTGACCCGAATTTCCCAGAAGGAGGAAATAACAAGGACTTAAGGATGATCAGGTACCGGTTTACAAAAATTCTTAACCCGGAGCATAACCTGTCAAATTTGTTCTTGTGTTTATTTTGCAGTATAAGTTTACATGAATAAATCCAAGCTAAACTTGGGGGCTAATGTCGGGGATATACCCCGCGGTGTAAACCGGCCGGAAGTTAACCCGGCCAGGACTTGGCGGTTTATCTGAAGACCCCGCTGACACTTGGCGAGTCACCGGCGACCCGCCCTGACCTGGCGGTTTACAAACAACCCACCTGGTCATTATGACTCACGGGTGATCCGGCATGCGGGATAGACAGATGACAAGGCCCAAGACCCAGAAGGCCGGTTCACGTTTAATGGTGGGCCGGTTTAAGAGGAAGGCAGGAGGAATATTATCTTACAAGGAGTTAAGACCTGGACTTGTATCCGGTTTGTATTAAAGATAGACTAGTCCTATTCCTAATAGGACTCTACATGTAACCCGCCCCTCCAACATATATAAGGAGGGGCAGGGCTCCTCAAAGGGGGGGGGTGGACAAGTTCCACAAGTTGGACAAGTTAGGTTTAGACAATAGCTCTCGAGATAGAGCACTCTTGTAACCGTGATCATCATCATCAATATCAATGAAGCATGATGTAGGCTTTTACCTCCACCGTGAGGGGCCGAACCTGGGTAAAACATCGCGTCTCTCGTCCCGTTCAACCCCTCTCAAGCTACCACATAGATGCATTGGCCTCGCGACTAAGTCCTGACACTAAGGACATCTGCCGTGACAATTCCACGACAACAAGTGTGGAAAAAGATAGTAACATTGCCCCTTCTCTCTTTTTCTCTCATTTTTTTCTTTGGCCTCTCTCTCTTTTTTTATGGCCTTTCTCTTTTTTCGAAGAACTTTCCTCACATGGGACAATCCTCTAATAATGAAAATCATCACACTTTTATTTACTTACAACTCAAGAATTACAACTCGATACTTAGAACAAAATATGACTCTATGTGGATTCCTCTGGCGGTGTATCGGGATATGCAATGAATCAAGAGTGACATGTATGAAAGAATTATGCAGATGGCTTTGCCACAAATACAATGTCAACTAGATGATCATGCAAGGCAATATGACAATGATGGAGCGTGTCATAATAAACGGAATGGTGGAAAGTTGCATGGCAATATATCTCGGAATGGCTATGGAAATGCCATAATGGGTAGGTATGGTGACTGTTTTGAGGAAGATATAAGGAGGCTTATGTGTGATAGAGTGTATCATATCACGGGGTTTGGATGCACCAGTGAAGTTTGCACCAACTCTCGAGGTGAGAAAGGGCAATGCACGGTATCGAAGAGGCTAGCAATGATGGAAGGGTGGGAGTGTGTATAATCCATGGACTCAACATTAGTCATAAAGAACTCACATACTTATTGCAAAAATCTACAAGTCATCAAAACCAAGCACTACGCACATGCTCTTAGGGGGATAGATTGGTAGGAAAAGACCATCGCTCATCCCCGACCGCCACTCATAAGGAAAGCAATCAAAGAACACCACATGCTTCAAATTTGTCACACAACTTTTACCATACGTGCATGCTACGGGACTTGCCAACTTCAACACAAGTATTTATCAATTCCACAATTACTCAACTAGCACAACTCTAATATTACCATATTTATATCTCAAAACAACTATCAAGTATCAAGCTTCTCATAACATTTAATGCACTTTATATGAAAGTTTTTATTGTACCCATCTTGGATGCCTATCATATTAGGACTAATTTCATAACCAAAGCAAATTACCATGTTGTTCTAAAAGACTCTCAAAATAATATAAGTGAAGCATGAGAGATCAATAATTTCTATAAAATAAAACCACCACCGTGCTCTAAAAAGATATAAGTGAAGCACTAGAGCAAAATTATCTAGCTCAAAAGATATAGGTGAAGCACATAGAGTATTCTAATAAATTCCGATTCTTGTGTGTCTCTCCCAAAAGGTGTGTACAGCAAGGATGATTGTGGTAAACTAAAAATCAAATACTCAAATCATACAAGATGCTCCAAGCAAAACACATATCATGTGGTGAATAAAAATATAGCCTCAAGTAAAGTTACCAATAGATGAAGACGAATGAGGGGATGCCCTCCGGGGCATCCCCAAGCTAAGGCTTTTAGTTGTCCTTGAGTTTTACCTTGGGGTTCCTTGGGCATCCCAAAGCTTAGGTTCTTGCCACTCCTTGTTCCGAAATCCATCAAATCTTTACCCAAAAACTTGAAAACTTCACAACACAAAACTCAACAGAGAATCTCATGAGCTCCGTTAGTATAAGAAAACAAATCACCACCTTAAGGTAAAGTAATAAACTCATTATTTATTTATATTGGTGTTAAACCTAATTTATTCCAACTTCTATATGGTTCATACCCCCGATACTAGCCATAGATTCATCAAAATAAGAAAACAACACACGAAAAACAGAATCTGTCAAAATCAGAACAGTCTGTAGTAATCCGTAGGTTTCGAATACTTATATAACTCCAAAAATCCTAAGAAATTAGGACGTCCTAAATAATTTGTATATTTATCTACTGAAGTTGGAATCAGTATTTTATCACTCTCTGTAAAAAATTAAAATTATTCTCGTGAGCGCATACTTTCTGTTTTTTTCAGCAAGATCAAATAACAATCATCCAAGAAGATCCTAAAGGCTTTACTTGCCACAAACACTAACTAAAACATAAAAAAAACAATCATAAAAGAGGATAGATGATTTATTTATTACTAAACAGGAACAAAAATCAAGGAACAAAAAAAATTGGGTTGCCTCCCAACAAGCGCTATCGTTTAACGCCCCTAGCTAGGCATAAAAAACAAGAATAGATCTAGGTATTTGTCATATTTGGTATGCAATCCATATGTGGCTCTCATAATAGATTCATAAGGTAATTTAATTTTCTTTCTAGGAAAGTGTTCCATGCCTTTCCTTAATGGAAGTTGGAATCTAATATTTCCTTCTTTCATGTCAATAATTGCACCGATTGTTCTAAGGAAAGGTCTACCAAGAATAGTAGGACATGTAGGATTGCAATCTATATCAAGAACAATGAAATCTACAGGCGCATAATTCCTATTTGCAATAATAAGAACATCATTAATCCTTCCCATAGGTTTCTTAATGGTGGAATCCACGAGATGCAAATTTAAAGAACAATCATCAAATTCACGGAAACCTAACACATCACACAAAGTTTTTGGAATCGTGGAAAAACTAGCACCCAAATCACATAAAGCATAGCATTCATGATCTTTAATCTTAATTTTAATAGTAGGTTCCCACTCATCATAAAGTTTTCTAGGAATAGAAACTTCTAGTTCAATCTTTTCTTTATGGGATTGCATTAAGGCATCAACGATATGTTTAGTAAAAGCTTTGTTTTGATCATAAGCACGAGGAGAATTTAGCACGGATTGCAACAAGGAAATACAATCTATCAAAGAGCAATTATCATAATTAAATTCCTTGAAATCCAAAATAGTGGGTTCATTGTTGAAAGATCGTGGATGTCGCCTAGAGGGGGGTGAATAGGCGCTTTAAAATAATTACGGTTTAGGCTTGAACAAATGCGGAATAAACCTAGCGGTTAATTTGTCAAGCATAAAACCTACAACAACTAGGCTCACTTATGTGCACCAACAACTAATGCTAGGCGAGATAAACAACTATGTGATAGCAAGATATATGACAAGAAACAATATGGCTATCACAAAGTAAAGTGCATAAGTAAAGGGCTTGGGTAAGAGATAACCGAGGCACGTGGAGACGACGATGTATCCCGAAGTTCACACCCTTGCGGATGCTAATCTCCGTTTGGGGCCGTGTGGAGGCACAATGCTCCCCAAGAAGCCACTAGGGCCACCGTAATCTCCTCACACCCTCACACAATGCAAGATGTCGTGGTTCCACTAAGGGACCCTTGAGGACGGTCACCGAACCCGTACAAATGGCAACCCTTGGGGCGGTCACCAGAACCCATCAAGTTGCTCGGGGTGATCTCCACAACCTAATTGGAGACCCTGATGCTTGCCCGGAGCTTTACACCATAATGATTGAGCTCCGAACACCACCAACCGTCTAGGGCGCCCAAGCACCCAAGAGGAACAAGCTCAAGGGTACCAAGCACCCAAGAGTAATAAGCTTCTCAACTTGCAACTTCCACGCATCACGTGGAGAACTCAAACCGATGCATCAAATTCAATGGCAAGGGCACACGGAGTGCCCAAGTCCTTCTCTCCCAAATCCCACCAAAGCAACTAATGCTAGGGAAGAAAATGAGAGGAAGAACAAGAAGGAGTACACCAAGAACTCCAAGATCTAGATCCAAGGGGTTCCCCTCGCATAGAGGAGAAGGTGATTGGTGGAAATGTGGATCTAGATCTCTTCTCTCTTTTCCCTCAAAAACTAGCAAGAATCCATGGAGGGATTGAGAGTTAGCAAGCTCGAAGAAGGTTAACAATGGGGGAGGAACACGAGCTTAAAGGATAAGGTTCAATGGGGAAGAAGACCCCCTTTAATAGGAGGGGGGAAATCCAACCGTTATCCTCACCGCCCGCACCGAGCGGTACTACCGCTCCTAGGAGCGGTACTACCGCTAGGGCGGCAGAAGCCAAATGAAACAACACTGCATTGTACTACCGCAAGACCTTGTGGTACTACCACATGACCAGGGAAGTAAAAAAATTACAGCCGCACCTACATCCCCTGGACCTAGCTACGAGAGAAAGCTGGCACGGTACTACCGCTCACATGGAGCGGTACTACCGCATAAGGGCGGATGTAAAAAATTACATCCGTGCCTACTACCGCACGCATCAGCGACAGGACACGAGGCAGCGGTATTACCGCTCACCCGGAGCGGTACTACCGCATGGGTCGCGGAAGTAAAAAATACTTCCGCGCCTACTTCCGTGCGCGCCAGCGTTCTAGGCTAGAGGCAGCGGTACTACCGCTCACCAGGAGCGATACTACCGCGGGCCCCTACGGTACTACCGCTCCCTTGAGCAGTACTACCGCACGCCATAGAGGCTTTAGCACATGGCGCCTTCAAAACGCAGCTAAAGACAACAGATGGATCCAATAAAACCATAACTGCCATAACTTCTGCAAATGAGCTCCGAATTGAGCAAACTCAAGCTTGTTGGTTATAGTAAGAAGAGGCAGGGGAGGTATGCCTAACAAAAAGAGGAGTGAGACCTCCAACAGAGAAGAACCGGCATAACCTCCAACATCGAAAACATCATAGAAGATGCACGTGAACTCCGTTTTCGATGAACTCGAGCTTGTCATCAAGATGACCATAAGCTCCACACTCACAAAGAGAACCAAACAAGAACCAAGAAAGATGATGCAAGGATGCAATGGTTTGAGCTCTCTACGAACGATACAATCAAGCTACTCATCGAGAGCCCCCCTTGATAGTACGGCAATCGATCCTATAACCTGGTCTCCCAACTACCACCATGAGACTGGAAAAATAGAAAACCTATCAAGGGCAAACCTTTGCCTTGCACATGGTCCACTTGAGCTAGATGATGACGATCTTGACTCCCTCAAGTTGGACCACCTTTCTTGATTGCGTTGGCTTGGTGAAGACTAGTCGATTGCTCCCCCATACTCCACTATGGGTGAGCCACTCTTCTGCACACCTTCACAAGTCCATTGTCACCACAATGGATGGAAAGCTTCAAGCACTTGATCTCTTCGTGATGCATCACTTGAACTTGCACACGGCAACCTAACCCCACAAAGAACTCTCATGAAGACCATGGGTTAGTACAATTGACAATGCTTACCATACCATGGGATCACTAGATCCCACTCGGTACATCTATTACGCTTTCTGAGTTGATCAACTTGATTCACTCTTGACTTAGTCTTGATCAACCTGCTTGAACCTTTCCAACTCTCTTCATTTGGATGATGCCTTGAAGGTAAGCATGAATGATCACACAATCTTCTTCTTCAAGACATACTTGTAATAAGCCCAACACTCACATGACCAATCTTTGGATAATTCCTTGAATAGCACCTTGGTCGACACAAACTCTTCTTGAAACCAACACATGTACTCCAAGAAAAGCCTATGGACAAAACCTTCAAATATAACTCAAGGCAACCATTAGTCCATAGATATTGTCATCAATTACCAAAACCAAACATGGGGGCACCGCATGTTCTTTCAATTGCTATGTAAAGTTTTGACCTCTTCAATCCCACTTTTACCAAATTTTGCATCAAGATCTAAAAACTCTGAATCATTGGGACACCTTCTAACTAAAGTTGGCTCATCTCCAGTCCCATCTTTATTAAGATTCATATTGGCAAACAAAGATTTAATAGGAGACACACCAATCACTTTTAGATCTTCATCATTATTATCATGAAAACTAGAAGAACACGCCTTCACAAAGCAATCTTTTTTAGCACGCATCCTAGCGGTTCTTTCTTTGCAATCATCAATGGAAATTCTCATGGCTTTGAGAGACTCGTTGATATCATGCTTAGATGGAATAGATCTAAGTTTCAAAGAATCAACATCAAGAGAAATTCTATCCACGTTCCTAGCCAACTCATCAATCTTAAGCAATTTTTCTTCAAGCAAAGCATTGAAATTATTTTGCGAATTCATAAATTCGTTAACACTAGTCTCAAAATCAGAGGGCATATTATTAAAATTTCCATAAGAGTTGTTGTAGGAATTACCACAATTATTAGAGGAATTACTAGGAAATGGCCTAGAATTAAAATTTCCTCTATACGTGTTGTTGAAGGAAATATGCCCTAGAGGCAATAACAAAGTTGTTATTTGTATTTCCTTATATCATGATAAATGTTTATTATTCATGCTAGAATTGTATTAACCGGAAACTTAGTACATGTGTGAATACATAGACAAACAAAGTATCACTAGTATGCCTCTACTTGACTAGCTCATTGAATCAAAGATGGTTAAGTTTCCTAACCATAGACATGAGTTGTCATTTTATTAACGGGATCACATCATTAGAGAATGATGTGATTGACTTGACCCATTCCATTAGCTTAGCATTTGATCATTTAGTATATTGCTATTTCTTTCTTCATGACTTATACATGTTCCTATGACTATGAGATTATGCAACTCCCGAATACCGGAGGAACACTTTGTGTGCTACCAAACGTCACAACGTAACTGGGTGATTATAAAGGTGCTCTACAGGTGTATCTGATGGTACTTGTTGAGTTGGCATAGATCAAGATTTGGTGTCACTCCGATTGTCGGAGAGGTATCTTTGGGCCCTCTTGATAATGCACATCACTATAAGCCTTGCAAGCAATGCAACTAATGAGTTAGTTGCAGGATGATGTAGTATAGAACGAGTAAAGAGACTTGCCGGTAACGAGATTGAACTAGGTATTGAGATACCGACGATTGAATCTCGGGCAAGTAACATACTGATGACAAAGGGAACAACGTATGTTGTTATGCGGTTTGACCGATAAAGATCTTCGTAGAATATGTAGGAACCAATATGAGCATCCAGGTTCCACTATTGGTTATTGACCAGAGATGAGTCTTGGTCATGTCTACATAGTGCTCAAACTCGTAGGGTCCGCACGCTTAACGTTCTATGACGATCGGTATTATAAGTTTATGTGTTTTGATGTACCGAAGGTAGTTCGGAGTCCCGGATGTGATCACGGACATGACGAGGAGACATAAAGATTGATATATTGGACGGCTACATTCGGACACCGGAAGGGTTTCGGGTGACCTCGGAGAAAACCGGAGTGCCGGAGGGGTTACTGGAACCCCCCGGGGACTAATGGGCCTTAATGGGCCCTAGTGGAGACAGAGAGGGGCCGGCCAGGGTAGGCTGCACGCCCCCTCCCCTTGATTTCGAATAGGACACGGAAGGGGGGCGGCGTCCCCCTTGCCTTTCCCCTCTCCCACTCCTTCTTTCCCCCTCCTAGTGGGACTAGGAAAGGGCAGTCCTACTCCCACTAGGAGGAGGACTCCTCCTCTTGGCGCGCCCTCCTAGGGCTGGCCGGCCTCCCCCCTTGCTTCTTTATATACAGGGGCAGGGGGCACCCCATGACACACAAGTTGATCATTGATCTTTTAGCCATGTGTGGTGCCCCCCTCCACCATAATCCACCTCGGTCATATCGTAGTGGTGCTTAGGTGAAGCCCTGCGTCGGTAGCTTCATAAACACCGTCATCATGCCATCGTGCTGAGAAACTCTCCCTCGAATCTCTACTGGATCGTGAGTTTGTGGGACGTCACCGAGCTGAACATGTGCAGATCGCGGAGGTGACGTACGTTCGGTACTAGGATCGGTCGATCATGAAGACGTACGACTACATCAACCGCAATGTCATAATGCTTCCGCTTACGGTCTATGAGGGTAAGTGGACGACACTCTCCCCTCTTGTTGCTATGCATCATCATGATCTTGTGTGTGCGTAGGAATTTTCTTGAAATTACTGCGTTCCCCAACAGTGGCATCCGAGCCAGGTTTATGCGTAGATGTCATATGCACGAGTAGAACACAAAGGAGTTGTGGGCGTGGGTATATACATATTGCTTGTCGTCACTAGTTGATTATTGATTTAGTGACATTGTTGGATGAAGCGGCCCAGACCGACATTACGCGTACGCTTATGCGAGACTGGTTCTACCGACATGCTTCGCACATAGGTGGCTAGTGGGTGTCTGTTTCTCCAGCTTTAGTTGAATCGGATTCAATGAACATGGTTCTTTCTAAAGATCAAAAAGCAATCACTATATCGCGTTGTCATTTTAAGAATGGTTCTTGTCGTGGAATTGTCACGTCAGATGTCCTAGCAGAAGGACTTAGTTGTGAGGCCAACGCATCTATGTGGTAGCTTGAGAGGGGTTGAGCAGAATCAAGAAACGCAACACAAGACGAGGATTTAGACAGCTTCGGGCCCCGGGAAACATCATCCGGTAACAACCCTACATGCTGTTTGAGGCTAGATCTCATTATCATCACGAGGGAGTCGCCGTAAACCGGCTCTCCTCTAATTGTGTCTAACCCTAGAGATTGTTGTTTGCTTGTCCCTCTTTGGGGAGCCCTGACCCTCCTTATATAAGTTAAAGGGGCGGGTTACATGTAGAGTCCATCTCGGACTAAGACTTAAATATTTTGACTTCCCTTCCTGGGCTTCTTAACGTCTGCCGGTTTAACATTGTTTGCCGGTTTAACATTGTCTGCCGGTTTAACATTGTCTGCCGGTTTAACATTGTCTGCCGGGTTATGATTGACTTAACACCTGCCGGTGCTACCATCTGTCTTAACTCTGCCGGTTTAACACTCGCCGGTTTACCGTCTTTCTTAGCCATCTGTCTTAACTGTCTGCCGGTTTACCACCAGCCGGTTTACCGTCTGTCTTAGCCATCTGTCTTGACTCTCTGTCTTAACTCTCCGCCGGTTCACCATCCGCCGGTTTACCAAGTCCCAGTCGGTTTACAACTCCAGTCGGGTCATACCGCGGGGCATATCCCCGACATTAGCCCCCAGTTTAATTTGGATTTATCCATGTTAAACTGATCCTGAGCATCTTTAAATCATTGTCATTTCCTTCTAGAAAATCCGGGTCAATAGGCCAGCTTCATAATCAATTTGCTGACATTGGTTTGTCACAGAGAAATATTGTGAAGAATAACTTCTTTGACTCAGCTCCCAATGACTTAACAAAAATATTGGTCCTTGAAATCCTCATCTGATCTTCAGCCGGTTTAAGAATGTAAAAATTGCCGGTTTATCATTGCCAAGATCACCGGTTTATAAATATTGATAGCACCGGGTCATACTTGTAGTTAACATCCAGCTTGAAAATATACCTCTTATATGCCTATCACTTGTAGCCCCCAAGTCTTAAGAAGGTAGCATAGCAACAGCTTAAGACTTGCTTCAATATAAATATCACAATCTTGAAGAAATTCAGGTTGTTCATCTCAATCACTAGTCAGAATTGAGTATTCCACATATGTAGCCCCCAAGTGTCGGGTTGTCATGCTTGCAGCAGCCTGGGACTTGTAATTGCTTGATGCTCATAAAAACTTCAACCAGTGTAGCCCCCAAGGGCCGGGTCATTATGCAATAATGAGCAGGGACTTGGTAAATATAATCTTGTAAACTTTGAACATCAACGTGTAGCCCCCAAGGGCCGGCTTAGTAAGATAATATTGAGTTGGGACTTTGATATATTCTTCAATGAAAATAACATCATATGATGTAATCCCCATCATGGGGCTTGAATTCACGTCCACAATGTTAAGAGCCTTGTGCTTTACCAACTGAGCAGTGGACCCTTCAATGTAATGGATAAAAAGCTTTGTACCTTAAATTGTTGATAGAGGCAATTGGTAGCCCCCCAGGGCCGACTCATTACAATGTGATGAGTCAGGTCTTCAATAAGGTGAGCAAAAAATGACTTTGCATTAGCCCACAAGTGTCATGGTGCATGCTTGCAGCGACATGAGACTTGTGTATTTGATGTAATTTCAACTGAAATAATGTAGCCCCCAAGTGCCGGGTCGTAAGCCTGCAGCAACTCGGGACTATTCCTTCAATTGTAGAATAAATCATATCTATTGATAATATGATAGCCATTGCGCTAAAGCGACTTTGAAAACCTTAATCATAATACTGGTTATTGATAACCATAATAAAAATCCAGCCATGTTGGCTATTTGAATAATATACCCAATGATTTATAAGCGCATAATTCCAATGGCGCAATCCAAATATATACTGGCGACTTATAGTCCAAAGCCAGACCGGGTCAATAAACACCGGTGATTTGTAATTATGCTTTATTCAACCTGTTTCTGCATACAACAAGTTTAAAGTGTCCTGGCGGTTTGCCGCCAGACGGGTCATAATGCCCAACATATAACCCGGGTTTATAACCAAGGCTGCACTTAAGAATAATCAAATATGAAATAGATCATACCTGTGACATTGAATCACATCGTTGGTTTACCAACTTTTTTTAGTAAGGGTGATAACTCAAATCTTGAGTATGATAACTCCCGTCATATTTTGCCGGTTTGTAATAAAACCGTGTTGGGTTGTAATAAACACCGGATAATCATCCTGGCAACTTATAGTCAACGCCAGACCGGGCTAAGAAAACTTCGGTTTATAATTGAGTTTGTACTAACAACTGATAGTTGAAAGCTTGTGTCGGGTTAAGAAACACCGGACTGATGAAATGACTTATAGTCTGGCCGGGTCAATGGACGCCGGTTTACCTTAAAACCTTATCAAAGGAGAAGAAACTTTGACAAAAATCAAATCAAAAAACTTGTAGTCGAGGCTTTTCAAGGGCTGCCAGGCCCAAACTCGAGGCTTTTTGTGGGCTGCCAGGCTGCTGAGTTAAACCATTTGACAAAGCCTTTTAAGATGGGCCTCCAACTAACCAATCGTCGTTTTAACTTTGACAAGTTCAGGGTCTGTATAAGAGTAACTTGTCAAGCGTTCGGCAGGTCATTGCCAGGATTACCTGGATAGGAGTGGCTTACTTGATGAAGGCAGGTTAACCCGGGGTTTTAGGTGAATACACCAGGCTTCCAAGCCGTGGGTCGATACCCAATTACAAGGGTCCTTTCAAACTCTTTGTTACTTTACACAAAGAGCCCCCAAGTAATTTTGTGAGCTGTGCTCAATGGGTGCCTATGTTTGAGTTGTGCGTAGCAACAAGACTCTCTTTGGCCCCTTGGGTGTGAAGCTCCCAAGCTTTGTTGTGGCGTGATAGCCGGATTAATGGACAGGACTCCGCTTTGCAAGCAGAAGGCCCCATGTGATATATTTCTGAGTTGTGCTCGCCGGGTGCCTATGTTTAAGTTGTGGTGTGCAACAAACTCTCTTTGGCCCCTGATGATAATATTGTCTTGATAGCCGCATCAAGAGGGTAGTAACACCATGTTCTCTTTGGTGAATACACCTATGTTTGAACAGGAAGCCCCCAAGTAATCATATGAAGATGAGCCCATAAGGCAGGACACCCATTTTTGAACCGCGCGTCAGGGCAGCAGGTCCTCTTGGGCAACCTTTAACTTTTTGCAAGAGATAAATTCTTCTTGAACCGGTATTTTGAACCGGCTATCGAGAGCTTTAAAGCTTTGTGGGAGATAACTTTCCCTTAAGCCGGATATTAAACCGGAATCCTTCTTTTTAAGTCGGAAATTTTCTGACGGCCTTTAAATTTGCACCAATATGGTGGTTTAGGGTCCTGCATTAGATAACCTTGCTAGCCGGAGTAATTGCTCTGTTAAAGAAGGCAATATGTAATATAAAATATACTGGATGGATTTCACCTGATATATCATGCCAGGGGTTATCCACCGTGGAGTTGATGATCACCATGGTGAAGCGGAAATTAATCACGGCCGAGTCGGACGTGGCATTGTAAACCGGTGCGGACGAGCAAGTCAATCACAGGCGCAGTAAGACGCGTAGACGGGCGAGTCAATCGCAGGCGCAGTCCCGGCGAGTTGATGTAGACTGGGCCGCGGGGGCGGCGGCTCGTACACATGCCCATCGAATAGCAAGGCATAGACGAACGCTGGTGCAGAACATTGCTGGTGCGTGCTGCGTCCCCATGGTATAACACCAGCTTTGTAATAAATAATTTGCTCTGCATATAACAACACTGTATGGTAGAGTAGTTGTTTTCTCAAAAAATTAACAAGTATTGATAGAAAATAAACCGAAAGGATCACCTGGTATTTTTGTCAGACAAAAAAGATAGCAGATACGTACATTCCCTTCAGTCCTTATTAATCTGGGGACTTGATCCCTTTTGTTTTCTTTCCTCCCATGAGGAGACAATACTCATAGTACTCAAGTTGTTTCCTGCATGTCGACCTTTTCTTCTGGCCGGCTTGTCCGTACTGGAAAAATTTGCATTGAATCTTCACGTGGAGGTGTAAGAGCAGCATGGCCTGGCCCTAATCCATCTAGGAGCATTAAGTAGTACTACTACTAGCTCACGGGTGCCTTATGGGTCCAGAGCCCTTTTCCTTAGGATTTTTCTCTCCTGTCGACCGCTGGCTCCGGATCACACGCACGTAACCTTATCTTCTCAGCTCCAGCGAGAGCCATTCCTTCCAGTGCTATTTTCATGGCAGACTTGTCTTCCTCTCTATTTCCGTCGATTCCTCTCGCCCCGTAGCTCTCACCTCCTACTGCTGTCTCACGGGTTGAGCATACGGTTGACTCGGGCCGCGGACGCGTCTCAGTCGGGACGGCGGCGGCTTGGTCGTGGCCAGAACCGGCCAAGCGCAACGGCGGGCGACTCACGGCGCAGCCGAGGAGGTCCCTGGCGAAAACGGCTCAGGAGAAGACGTAGCCGTGGTAGCGCGAAGTAGCAGCAAGGCGAGGCCTCTCGGACGCGGCGACTAACGATGACTGAGGAAGCGAGTCCCAGGTGCGGCGGCGCGAGTCACAGCCCGCGCGGTCAGAGCGGGGCGGCAGCCGACTGGGGAGCCCGTGAGGTGAGACGGGGCACCGGGTCGTCGCAGGACGGCGCAGCCGCGGACGCAGGAGGAGTATCTCAAGCGGCCGTTGGGGCATGACAACCCGGTGACGGGCCAGGCCAGGTGAGGGCGGCAGCTCGCAACGGACCGTGCCGGCGGAGAGCGAAGCAAGGCAACTTGGTTGCGACATCCAGTATAGATGGAACGAGAGGCCAGCGACGGTGACTCGGGGCCCGTTTTTGCTCGGAGCGGCGCACGCGTCAGGCGGCGGAACACTGCCACGGGGGAGGCGGCGGTTCAACACCTGCCCGATAGCGCGAGGCCGAGGCGGGTCGAGGCAGGAGGTGAGGCCAGCCTCGGCTAAGAAGGCGAGGTGGTTCAGTGCTGCAGAAGCACATGGCGGCGCGAGGCGGGCTGAATCACGTGCCGCGCGGTTCAGAGGGCAGCCGAGCCAGCTCAACTCAGCAGCAGAGATTAATAGGTGTTAGAAGCGGCTCCGCGCGATGGCGGTTTGGCGCAGTTGCCGGTCGACTTACTACGGCGGGTCAACCAGCGCGAAGCAGCTCGAGGCCGTGGCTCGAGCAGAGGTGATGCCCAGCGGGAGAAGGTGCGGCGGCGATTTAAGCCAGTGCTGGCTTATGACCGCAGATCCCGTTGCGGCAGGAGGCGGCTCTTAGCGCGGCAGCTCGGACGCAAGTGCGGGCGCGATTTTGGAGACGTGAAGACCCGGCGGAGCTGGCACCGGGGTGATGCCATCAACCGGCGCGGACAACTCAGCGTGGCCACGGAAGAAATGGTTTGCAACATAGACGAGGCCGGTTTGACCAAGGCGGAGGCAGCAATATCACGACGGGCAACTCGCAGAGAAGCAAACGGACCAGGCGGCAAGTCGTGGTCAATGCGAGGCAGCGGCGACTCGGCAAAGCGAGGCGGAACGTGACAGCAGTGATCCGGCGCGGCAAAACAGCGGAGGGGTAGGTAAGGTGAGTCTAAAGCGGCAGCACCGACCGCCCAACCGCGGCTTGAGGCGGCAGAAGAGGCATAAAGTCGATCTGAAGATTTTTTCTTTTCGAAACGGAAGCAAAAGATTTGCCTCATCTATTAAATAAGAAGAGGATAGAGTTTGTTACAAGGGCACACTTTTAGACGGCATGGAAGATTACTCACACAAAGTCGATCTGAAGATGAAGAAACAGCTCGCCGACCACGGAGGTTGAAGCGGACAGCGACTCGTAGGGCTCGGCGGCCGGCGACTCACGCGGTGGCCGGCGGGCTGGCGAACAGGCAATGACCAGAGACCACGAGCAGACGGGCAGGATAACCGGCCTCGATAGAGAAGTCCGGGTCGAGGACTCGAAGCGTGGACAGCGAAGGAGCCCGGGTTGTATCATATTCTGTTTTCGGGTCGTGGCCTCCATCCGCTTGGCACTTATTCCTTCGTTGTTCTTGCTAGTCTCACTGAGCAGTGGCAGTGGAGTCTTAATGCAACTCTGATCCGCCGGATACTAGTAGCAGTACTAGTTTTTCTGACGGATCAACCTTGTCTTCAAATAACAGCCACAAAACACTTTTGGACTCTGCCTACTTTTGGAAGCTAATGATGATGATCATGTAACTTCAAATCAAATTACTACCGAACCTCGTAGGTCAACCAGAGTAAGATCCACACCAGAGTGGTACGGTAATCCTGTTCTGTAGGTCATATTACTTGACCATGACGAACCTATGAACTATGAGGAAGCGGTAATGAGCTCAGATTCCGCAAAATGGCTTGAGGCCATGAAATCTGAGATGGGACCTATGTATGAGAACAAAGTGTGGACTTTGGTTGACTTGCCCGATGATCGGCAAGCCATCGAGAATAAATGGATCTTCAAGAAGAAGACTGACGCTGACGGTAATGTTACTGTCTACAAAGCTCGACTTGTTGTGAAAGGTTTTCGACAAGTTCAAGGAGTTGACTACGATGTGACATTCTCACCCGTAGCGATGCTTAAGTCCGTCCGAATCATGTTAGCAATTGCTGCATTTTATGATTATGAAATTTGGCAAATGGATGTAAAGACTGCATTCTTGAATGGATTTCTGGAAGAGGAGTTGTATATGATGTGGGAGAGGAGTTGTATATGATGCAACCTAAAGGTTTTATCGATCCAAAGGATGCTAACAAAGTGTGTAAGCTCCAGCGATCCATCTATGGACTGGTGCAAGCATCTCGGAGTTGGAATAAACATTTTAATAGTGTGATCAAAGCATGTGGTTTTATACAGACTCTTGGAGAAGCATGTATTTATAAGAAAGTGAGTGGGAGCTCTGTAGCATTTCTAATATTATATGTGGATGATATATTGTTGATTGGAAATGATATAGAATTTCTGCATAGCATAAAAGGATATTTGAATAAGAATTTTTCAATAAAAGACCTCGGTGAAGCTACTTATATATTGGACATCAAGATCTATAGAGATAGATCAACACACTTAATTGGACTTTCACAAAGCACATACCTTGATAAAGTTTTGAAGAAGTTCAAGATGGATCAAGCAAAGAAAGGGTTCTTGCTTGTGCTACAAGGTGTGAAGTTGAGTCAGACTCAATGCCCGACCACTGCAGAAGATAGAGAGAAAATGAAAGGTGTTCCCTATGCTTCAGCCATAGGCTCTATAATGTATGCAATGCTGTGTATCAGACCTGATGTGTGTCTTGCTATTAGTTTAGCGGTGAGGTACCAAAGTAATCCAGGAGTGGATCAGTGGACAGCGGTCAAGAACATCCTGAAATACCTGAAAAGGACTAAGGATATGTTTCTCATTTATGGAGGTGACAAAGAGCTCGTCGTAAATGGTTACATCGATGCAACCTTTGACACTAATCCGAA
Organism: Triticum dicoccoides; assembly: GCF_002162155.2. Taxonomy (NCBI): domain Eukaryota; kingdom Viridiplantae; phylum Streptophyta; class Magnoliopsida; order Poales; family Poaceae; genus Triticum; species Triticum dicoccoides. The sequence continues at coordinate 607,490,105 of NC_041392.1, read as the reverse complement.
TGACTCTAAGTCACACACCGGATACGTGTTTATATTGAATGGTGGAGCTGTTAGTTGGTTCAGTTCTAAGCAAAGTGTCATGCCGGGATCTACATGTGAAGCGGAGTACATAGCTGCTTCAGAAGCAGCAAATGAAGGAGTCTGGATGAAGGAGTTCATATCCGATCTAGGTGTCATACCTAGTGCATCGGGTCCAATGAAAATCTTTTGTGATAATACTGGTGCAATTGCCTTGGCAAGGGAATCCAGATTTCACAAGAGAACCAAGCACATCAAGAGACGCTTCAATTCCATCAATGATCAAGTCAAGGAGGGAGACAAAGAGATTTGCAAGATACATACGGATCTGAATGTTGCAGACCCGTTGACTAAGCCTCTCTCACGAGCAAAACATGATCAGCGCCAAGACTCCATGGGTGTTAGAATCATTATTGTGTAATCTAGATTATTCACTCTAGTGCAAGTGGGAGACTGAAGGAAATATGCCCTAGAGACAATAATAAAGTTGTTATTTATATTTCCTTATATCATGTTAAATGTTTATTATTAATGCTAGAATTGTATTAACCGGAAACTTAGTATATGTGTGAATACATAGACAAACAAAGTGTCACTAGTATGCCTCTACTTGACTAGCTCATTGAATCAAATATGGTTAAGTTTCCTAACCATAGACATGAGTTATCATTTGATTAACGAGATCACATCATTAGATAATGATGTGATTGACTTGACCCATTTCGTTAGCTTAGCATTTGATCGTTTAGTATATTGCTATTGCTTTCTTCATGACTTATACATGTTCCTATGACTATGAGATTATGCAACTCCCGAATACCGGAGGAACACTTTGTGTGCTACCAAACGTCACAACGTAATTGGGTGATTATAAAGGTGTTGTAGAGGTGTCTCCGATGGTACTTGTTGAGTTGGCATAGATCAAGATTAGCAATTTTCACTCCGATTGTCGGAGAGGTATCTCTGGGCCCTCTCGGTAGTGCACATCACTATAAGCCTTGCAAACAATGCAACTAATGAGTTAGTTGTGGGATGATGTATTACGGAACAAGTAAAGAGACTTGCCGGTAACGAGATTGAACTAGCTATTGAAATACCGACGATTGAATCTTGGGAAAGTAACCTACCGATGACAAAGGGAACAATGTATGTTGTTATGCGGTTTGACCGATAAAGATCTTCATAGAATATGTAGGAAACAATATGAGCATCCAGGTTCTGCTATTGGTTATTGACCGGAGATGAGTCTCGGTCATGTCTACATAGTTCTCGAACCCGTAGGGTCCGCATGCTTAACATTCTATAACGATCGGTATTATGAGTTTATGTGTTTTGATGTACCGAAGGTAGTTTGGAGTCCCGAATGTGATCACGGACATAATGAGAAGACATAAATATTGATATATTGGACGGCTACATTCGGACACCGGAAGGGTTTCGGGTAATCTTGGACAAAACCGAAGTGCCCGAGGGGTTACCAGAACCCCCCTCCCTCCCGGGACTAATGGGCCTTATTGGGCCCTAGTGGAGAGAGAGAGGGGTCGGCCAAGGCAGGCCACGCACCCCCTCCCCTTGAGTCGGAATAGGACAAGGAAGAGGGCACTAGTAGAAAACAGGGCTTTGGTCCAGGGCAGTTTTCACATTAGTCCCGGTTCAGTCAAGAACCGGGACTAATGTGAGCATTTATCCCGGTTCGTGCGGCTAAGGCATTAGTCCCGGTTCACCTGGGCCCTTTAGTCCCGGTTCGTGCCACGAACCGGGACTAAAGGGTGCGATGCCCATTACTACCGGTTGGTGGCACCAACCGGGACTAAAGGTTAGACCTTTAGTATCGGTTGGTGCCACCAACCGGTACTAATGG
>NC_041392.1:607469081-607488079 GCF_002162155.2 Triticum dicoccoides | reverse complement strand
AAACAAAAGAAAATAATGGAAATGTCAAAAAATTAAAAAAAATTAAGTTTCCCATGTGATATGTGGTCTAGTTCTTGGGAAAATTTACAAATATGAATTTTGACTTTATTTGCAAAATTTCTCTGGAATTTAGTAAAATGGGCATAACTTTTGCATACGAACTCGGATTAAAAAGTTTTTTATATGAAAAATCATCTACTCGAAAAGTTACATCCGAATTTAACAGGGACCCCGTTAAACATTTTCAAAATCCTCAAAAAACTAACAAAAAAAGTTACGGGGCTTTTAAGATCTAGAGTGGAAAAAATCGAAATAATTATTCTAGAATATTAGTGTTACTAAATAATGGTCAAACTAATTATTCTAGAATATTAGTGCTACTAAATAATTATTTCAGTTATTTTGAATTTTGGTCAAATCTGGTCAAACTGTGGTCAAACAATGGTCAAACTAATTATTCAAGAAATATTAGTGTTACTAAATAATTATTGTTTTTTAAAACAATAGTTTCAAACTCAAACAGTGAAATGTGTCACTTCATGCTCAAGCAAAATTCATGAAGATTAATAGGATTGACATCTTACTATTGTCAGGAAAACAACAAGTGCAGACTTGGAAACGAGAGAGAATAGAACCCGGAAGTTAAGCGTGCTCAGGCTGGAGGAGTGGGAGGATGGGTGACCGTTCGGGAAGTTAGATGATTTGGAATGATGAGGGGTGATTAGAGGATAAATTGATCAGTGATGAGGGGTGATGATTACACACTAGAGGTTAAAATAATTCAGAAATTTGAAAATAAAAAAAAATCATAAAATTCAAAAAAAATCATAAAATTTTCTTTAGTCCTGGTTGGTGTTACGAACCGGGACTAAAGGTGGAGCTCCACATGGCCGCGCCCTTTAGTCCCGGTTCGTGTAAGAACCGAGACTAAAGGGGAGAGGCATTAGTACCGACCCTTTAGTCCCGGTTCGAAAACCGGGACTAAAGGGCCTTACCAACCGGGACAAAAGCCCCTTTTTCTACTAGTGGGGGGCGATGGCCCCCTTGCCTTTCCCCTCTCCCACTCCTTCCTTCCCCCTCCTAGTGGGACTAGGAAAGGGGAGTCCTACTCCCACTAGGAGGAGGACTCCTCCTCTTGGCGCGCCCTCCTAGGGCCGGTCGGCCTCCCTCCTTGCTCCTTTGTATATGGGGGCAGGGGCATCCCATGACACACAAGTTGATCATTGATCTTTTAGCTGTGTGTGGTGCCCCCCTCCACCATAATCCACCTCAGTCATATCGTAGCAGTGCTTAGGCGAAGTCCTGCGCCGGTAGCTTCATCAACATTGTCATCACGCCGTCGTGCTGACGGAACTCTCCCTCAAAGCTCTACTGGATCGTGAGTTCGTGGGACATCACCGAGCTGAACGTCTGAAGATCGCGGAGGTGTCGTACGTTCGGTACTAGGATCGGTCGATCATGAAGATGTACGACTACATCAACCACATTGTCATAACGCTTCCGCTTACTGTCTACGAGGGTACGTGGACGACACTCTCCCCTCTTGTTTCTATGCATCACCATGATCTTGCGTGTGCGTAGGATTTTTTTTTTGAAATTACTGCGTTCCCCAACAGTTGTTACCAAAATTGTTCCTACCAACAAAATTCACATCCATAGATTCATTATTATTCTCAATCAAAGTGGAAAAAGGCATATCATTAGGATGAGAAGAAGCACTCTTATTAGCAAACAATTTCATAAGTTCATCCATCTTTCCACTCAAAACATTAATCTCTTCAATCGCATGAACTTTTTTATTAGTAGATCTTTCGGTGTGCCATTGAGAATAATTAACCATAATATTATCTAGGAGTTTAGTAGCTTCTCCTAAAGTGATTTCTATAAAAGTGCCTCCCGCGGCCGAATCTAAAAGATTTCTAGAACAAAAATTCAATCCAGCATAAAAATTATGTATAATCATCCATAAATTCAAACCATGTGTAGGGAAATTACGTATCATTAATTTCATCATCTCCCAAGCTTGTGCAACATGCTCATGATCAAGTTGCTTAAAGTTCATAATATCGTTTCTAAGAGAGATGATCTTAGCGGGAGGAAAATACTTAGAGATAAAAGCATCTTTGCACTTATTCCATGAATCAATACTATTTTTAGGCAAAGAAGAGAACCAAGTATTCGCATGATCTCTAAGCAAAAACAGAAATAGCTTCAATTTAACAATATCATTATCCACATCTTTCTTCTTTTGCATATCACATAAATCAACAAAGTTGTTTAGATGGGTAGCGGCAGCTTCACTAGGAAGGCCAGCAAATTGATCTTTCCTGACAAGATTCAGCAAAGCAGTACTAATTTCACAAGATTCAACATCGGTAAGAGGAGCAATCGGAGTGCTAATAAAATCATTATTTTTGGTATTGGAAAAGTCACATAATTTAGTATTATCTTGAGCCATCGTGACAAACAATCAATCCAACAAACAGTCACACAATAGGCAAGCGAAAGAAGGCGAACGAAAAAAAGGCGAACAGAAAAGAGGCAAATAAAATGGCAAGGATGAAGTGGGGGAGAGGAAAACGAGAGGCAAATGACAAATAATGTAATGTGAGGGATAAGAGTTTGTGATGGGTACCTGGTATCTTGACTTGGCATAGATCTCCCCAGCAACGGCGCCAGAAATGGCTAGTTGTCGGGAGATCAAATATTGACTTGACTTGGTGCAAATCTCCCCGGGAACGGCGCCAGAAATCCTTCTTGCTACCTCTTGAGCATGCATTTGTTTTCCCTTGAAGAGGAAAGGATGATGCAGCAAAGTAGCGTAAGTATTTCCCTTAGTTTTTGAGAACCAAGGTATCAATCCAGTAGGAGACTACACGCAAGTCGCCTAGTACCTGCATAAACAAACAAGAACCTCGCAACCAGCGTGATAAAGGGGTTGTCAATCCCTTCACGGTCACTTACGAAAGTGAGATCTGATAGAGATAATAAGATAAATATTTTTGGTATTTTTGTTGTATAGATTGAAAAGTAAAGATTACAAAAATAAACGGCGACAAAAATAGCTAGTTGACGGGAAAATAATATGATGTAAAGTAGACCCGGGGGCCATATGTTTCACTAGTGGCTTCTCTCAAGATAACATATATTACGGTGGGTGAACAAATTACTGTCGAGCAATTGATAGAAAAGCACATAGTTATGATAATATCTAGGCATGATCATGAACATAGGCATCACGTCCGTGTCAAGTAGATCGAAACGATTCTACATCTACTACTATTACTCCACACATCGACCGCTATCCAGCATGTATCTAGAGTATTAAGTTCAGAAGAACAGAGTAACGCATTAGGCAAGATGACATGATGTAAAGGGATAAACTCAAGCAATATGATATAAACCCCATCTTTTTATCCTCGAAAGCAATAATACCATACGTGCCTTACTGCCCCTTCTGTCACTGGGAAAGGACACCACAAGATTGAACCCAAAGCTAAGCACTTCTCCCATTGCAAGAAAGATCAATCTAGTAGGCCAAACCAAACTAATAATTCGAAGAGACTTGCAAAGGTATCAAATCATGCATATATGAATTCAGAGAAGAATCAAATATTGTTCATAAATAATCTTAATCATAAACCCACAATTCATCGGATCTCGGCAAAGACACCGCAAAAAGAATTACATTGAATAGATCTCTAAGAACATCGGGGAGAACTTTGTATTGAGATCCAAAGAGAGAGAAGAAGCCATCTAGCTAATAACTATGGACCCGAAGAGGTCTATGGTAAACTACTCACAGATCATCGGAGAGGCTATGGTGTTGATGTAGAAGCCCTCCGTGATCGAATCCCCCTCCGGCAGATCGCCGAAAAAGGTCCCCAGATGGGATCTCACGGGCACAGAAGGTTTCGGCGGTGGAAAAGTGGTTTCGTGGCTCCCCTGGATGTTTTCAGGGTATAAAAGTATATATAGGCGAAAGAAGTAGGTCGGTGGAGCTGCGAGGGGCCCACGAGAGGGTGGGGGCACGCCTGGCCCGCTGGGCGCGCCGCCCTACCTCGTGGACGCCTTGCTGCTTCCTTGACGTCCACTCCAAGTCTCCTGGATTGTGTTTGTTCCAAAAAAGATCCTCGCGAAGGTTTCATTTCGTTTGGATTCCGTTTGATATTCCTTTTCCGTGAAACACTGAAATAGACAAAAAAACAGCAATTTGCACTGGGCCTTCGGTTAATAGGTTAGTCCCAAAAATAATATAAAAGTGCATAATAAAGCCCATTAAACATTCAAAACAGATAATATAATAGCATAGAACAATAAAAAATTATAGATACGTTGGAGACGTACCAGTACTGTAGCCACGCTAGCCCTGGTCAGCAGGTAGGTGGGGCGCTGTTTCCACGCCTCGGTTGACCAGAGGCGTTGGTGGGGCACTGTTGCCTTGCTCACCCTTGAATGGAGACTTGTCCCATCGTACAGCTGGGATGGGACGGGAGCTGACCCATGGCCGGGTTGAGGAACACGCCAAAGTGGGAGCTGGCTTGTTGGAGAAGTCTTGATATGTCGGGTTCGGCCATCCGGCGCCAGCCGTTGGGGCCGGGTTGAGGAGTTCGGCCGGGTCAAGGGGCTTGGCCGGGTTGAACAATCCGGCCAAGCGCGGGCCAGATTGAGAGGCATTGCTGATCCCGATGTTTTTGAAATGGATCCGGGTTTCGTTGCCTGGCCAGGGTTCGCCCCCGACAAGACCCGACCTACTAGTTTAGCAAGAACATGATTGTAGCCTAGTGGTAAGCGGCCCGTGCAACTAACCATTACAACAAGGTTCGAATCCCAAGCGCATTTCCTTTCGCTGACCTGTTACTATGCAGGTCGACGCGAGAGATCTGATACAGCTCAAATAGCTTTGAGTCATTTTTGTGGGATGTCCCTGATCTTGCACCGGCGCAAAGAGCTAGTAGAATATACTTGATCGGAAGTAGATGAACTAGAGCAGACGTGTGGAAGAGCTTGGACTAGATGGATCGGAAGTAGTAGACGTGGTGTAGTAGTACTAGAGCTAGACTAGATGGATAGATTATGCTAATGATGATCAGTGGCGGCGGCGACGGCGACGGAGTAATTAGCATATGAGAATTAAGCAGCAGCAGACGGAAGGGAAAGAGATGAGATCGATCCTTGCAGGTCAAGAACTGAACTAACTAGTGCCCTGGAAATCAAGTCGCCGGAACACAAGCAATCACAAACCAAATTATGGAACGCAGGAAACATACTGCCTTATCATCGAATGCATCTGAGAATATTTTCTATAAACTAAAACCTAACTTTTACATGGTCATATGGCCTTTATTTATAGGCACATGCAGGCACCTAGGCTAAGCCCGTAACTAACAGAATCACAAATCAGACTCAACAAGAAAACAAAATATAAAGCATCCAACTAGGATACAGCTGGGACAAAAGTCACAAAACTACAAACTAGGAGACTTTGACCTTCACGTAAGCTTGCTTTCCTGATTAGAGTTGTACAAGTAGTTGCATGGAGTTCTAAAACAAGGCTCCACTTCATCTGAAGGAATTAGCTTAATAGGCATCTCACCAATACTTGGACCCCTGAATAAAATGTCTTGTTTTTGACTTCCTTGGATATTTCGTGAGCAAGGAATGGAGCCTAATATACCTCTTTGATTTGTTGAATGCAACACTTTCCTTTGACGTAAAGCAGGCACAATATATTTTGATGTATTATCCTCACTATCAGAGTCTCGTTTCTAAGGTATCTTATTTAGCACCAATGGTGAAACAACAATATTACCTAGGGTAACCGCATCAAGATCGTTGTCTCTAAAATGCGAGATATAGTCGCTGCGCTTCGCAAGGGTACCCATCCCGGCCTTAAGGCTTGGCTTCGAGAAGCAGTCTTGTTCGATGACACGCCGAGGGTATGTACATAGCGCTATCTTAGAAGTGTCACATAAGATAAATATTGAGTTGGATAAGAAAGAAACCATAAGAAAAAACTTGTCTTTTTTTATTTAAGAGATGATCTATTAGCACAATGTGTCTCACTATGTTCTAAGAAATACTCCCTCCGTTCCGAATTACTCGTCACAGAAATGGATGTATCTAGATGTATTTTAGTTCTAGATACATCCATTTCTGCAACGAGTAATTTGGAACAAATGGATGTATCTAGATGTATTTTAGTTCTAGATACATCCATTTCTACGACGAGTAATTTGAAACAGAGGGAGTAGCTTTTATTGAAGATAATACTAACATATAACTCATTGTAGACATATTTTTTTTGTCATATCTAAATTACATGCAAGATTTAGATTTTTTAAGGTAAACTAGGGATTTTATTAAAAGTTCACGCCATCCGGAATACAGGCAATATCTGGCAAAACCCTTAGCCACACATGGCGGCCCACCGCGAGAGACGCAGCTCCCTTAACTAGCATGTGGGCCTGAAAATTATTGCATCTACTCTCAAAACGGAAATCGACAGAAGAAAAATTATTGCTACTAGTTTGAATCTCTCTAGGGATAGGAGCATAAGATGGAGATCCTGCAGATTTGATATTAGAAATCACTTCTGCACTATCTGAAGCTATGACAAGATCTTGTAGATTCAAATCCTGGGCTAGGGCAAGTGCTTCGCTACATGCATGAGCCTCAAGATTTGCCGAGTCAGTGAGGCCGTCGAACACCATCGCTGAAGCACCCAAAAATTTCCCCAATTTGTCACGGCATACCACTCCCACTGCGCCTTTGTCTCCTAAAGTTGACAAGCCACCATCACAGTTAAATTTTGCAGCCTCACCCGCATGCAGTAGCCAAACTTTAGCTCTCGGCTGGTTCGCTCGTTCTTCATTAGTCCAGGGTCTTCGCGAGGTAGCTATATCTAACTCCTCCAAAAACCTCTTGATAAAACTCATAGTGGAAAGTGGACTCTGAAACTCATTCTCATGTATAGCTTTCCTCCTTGCCCACCAGATTGCCCACATGGTCACTAGAATTCGGGCTAGATCTTGTTGCTTAGTGGTCTCAAAAAGCCAAAACAGCCAGAGCCTAGCATCATCGTTTTGCTTTGATATCACATGCTCGACCGGCTCTTCGTCCTCCAAGGCCCAAACACATCTTGCCATGCGACAACTTAATAGCGAGCAGCGCCAAGTGTCCTCCTCCGCCCCACAAATAGAGCAAGATGGAGAATCTGTCATGCGTCTACCATGTCTAACCGAGCCGGTTGGGATTGAAGTATGCGCTAAATGCCACACAAACACTCTGATTTTTAAGGGACTTTCACCTTCCACAGCTGGGTCCATGAGTTTTTATCAGCAGCAATGTTCGAATGGCATGGTCGATGTTCTAGCCAATCCTCTCTTTGTGTCTTGATAGCACAAATCATCCTGTATGCTGACCTTACCGAAAAAATACCTTGCTTATCGTAATGCCAAGCCCAGAAGTCCTCCTGTTGCCTTGTGCCGAGTGGTATATTGAGAATAACCTCAACATCAGCAGGTATGAAGTGCTCTATTAGGGCTAGTTTATTCCACGATTAGGTTGCAGGGTTGATAAGCTCCAACACCATCACTGGTGGGTTCGCTGAACGGGCACAGATGGGCCTCAGCTCATAATCTCTCAACATCTAGTTGTCGGACCAAACGTTAGTGCTAGCACCTGTGTCGATCCTCTTGATAAGCCCCAAGGACAGAATATCTTGGCCCTCCAGAAAAGATCGCCAGACCTGGGAAGGGGTATTTCCCAAAGTGGCGTTCAACAAATCGGTATCTGGGAAATACCGAGCCTTCAAAACGCGAGCGCTCAAAGAATCGGGTTGCTGCATCAACCTCCATGCTTGGCGAGCTAAAAGAGACAGGTTGAACAGCTCGATATCTCGAAAACCGAGGCCACCCATATACTTTGGTTTTGACATAGTTTTCCACGACACCCATGCTGTCCTCCTCTCGCCATTTTTACTACCCCACCAAAATTTCCGTATCAAACTGTTGATGTGCTTGCATAAACCCCGAGGTAACTTGAAACATGCCATCGAATATGTTGGGATGGCATGGGCGACAGATTTGATAAGGACCTCTTTCCCGCCTGCTGACAGACACTTCTCCATCCAACCTTGAACCCGTTTCCAGATTCTGTCTTTAAATATTTGAAAGATCCTTCTTTCGCTCTGTCCACATCCAAAGGCAAACCCAAATATTTCTCAGTTAGCGAGTCATTGTGTACCTCAAGGATATTCTTGATCGCTCCTTTGGTCGAGTCCGCTACCCCCTTGCTGAAGAAAATCGATGATTTATCCACATTTATTCTCTGGCCCAATGCCTGACAGTAAACTCTGAGAAGTCCATTAACACGTGTAGCAGATGCCTCATTTGCCTCAAAAAAATATTAGACTATCATCGGCAAAAAGGAGGTGATTAACCAAAGGGGCTCCCGGTGCAACTGCAATTCCCTGAACACCGTTTTGGGACTTCAACAAGCAAGAAAGTCCCTCTGCTGCAAGTAGAAATAAATATGGTGAGATTGGGTCTCCCTGCCTTAGCCCATGAGTCGGCCTGAAACCATCCAGACAACCACCGTTAAACAAAACCAAGAAAGAAACCGAAGTAACACACCTCATGATAGTCTCCGTGAATCTAGGGCTAAACCCTAATTTAATCATAACCGCTTTCAGATACGGCCACTCCAAGTGATCATATGCCTTCATCACATCCAGCTTAAGCACACAAAACCTGTTTCCCTTCATCCTCCTGGTTTTCATATAGTGCAAACATTCGTAGGCCGTGATAAAGTTGTCTGTAATGAGATGTCCAGGGACAAAAGTAGACCGCTCTTCGGAGATGATATCGGGGAGAAATAATTTCAGCCGGTTAGCTAAGACCTTTGATGCAATCTTATAGATTACGTTGCAAAGGCTTATAGGGCGAAGTTGTCCTAAAACTTTTGGACTGGAGATCTTGGGAATTAATACGATGAACGTGTTGTTTATCTCCTCCGAGGAATCAACTCCATCAAGCATTCGGATGATCATCCTTGTAACCTCATCACCACACAAATCCCAATGTTTCTAAAAAAAGTGCGCGGGAAATCTGTCTGGGCCAGGTGCCTTGGTTGGGAACATTTGAAACAGGGCCTCTTTAACCTCATCTCTGCTATAATCTGCATTAAAACGAGCATTCATATTTCCATCCACACGAACACGGATGTGAGACAAGACCTTCTCCATGCCAATAGTGCCTTCTGAGGAATACAAGTTTTTATAAAACTCTGTGGCTATTCCTGCCAGCTCGCTCGGGTCAGTGCACATCGTTCCATCAGCTCGTACAAGTTTGACGATCCTATTTTTTGCCCGGCGAGCACTCGCTTTCCGCTGAAAAAACTTTGTGTTGCAATCGCCTTCAGCTAGCCACGTGATTCGAGAACGCTGTTTTGCCATGATTTCCTCCCTTTACGCTATCTCAATCAAGCGATCCATAACCTTTCCCTCTTCCTGACCAGGGCCCGTCCGCAATGGATCCGCTCTAAGCTTAGCGAGCTGCCGGCGCAAAGCCCTCATCTCCTGACGTACAGATCCAAAGGTCCTCTTACTCCACCTTGTCATTGAGGCTGAGACATCTTGCAACTTGTTCGCCAAAACAGCTAGTGTCGTCGCCGGACCTTTTTCATTCCAAGCTTCGTCCACCGTCTCTCGGAAGCGCTCATCAGTCTCCCAAGCACACTCATACCGGAATGGTTTCCTCCCAATTGTCCGTTGGCAGCCTGTCTCTATGTCCGTCTTGAGCAGGATCGGGCTGTGATCACTCTTGGCTACAGTCAGGTGTTCTAGGGTTGCAAAAGGAAAAAAGGCAAAGACCAGCTCGGCGAGGCCAAAACTCGGTCTAGCCGGACCCTGCAATGTTGACCACCCGTCACTCGCTTTTCAAAAGTCCAATCAAGACCCATGTATCCAATATCCGACAAGCCACATACATCCACCTCATCTCTGAACCCCTCCATTTGTGCACTGTCACGGGTATTAGGCCCCATCTGTTCCTCCTGGCGAAGTATTTCATTAAAATCGCCGATGCATAGCCACGGCTGGGTACTCTCCCTCCTCAACCTCTTCATAGTTTTCCATGTTTTATACCGCAAGCTCCTGTCTTATCAACCATTGTGCCTAAGGCCGGCCAGACCTTTTTACGGTTCTAGTATGTAGGGTCTGCTCGACTGCAGCCCACGCCAGCCTGCAAAGCCGTTTTACCGCGAACTGTAAATTAGTTTTACGGGTCGACGATACACGGGTCTGATAGAGACGCTTAAGCGCGGCCTGTATGGCCAGGTTTGAGTGGGCGGCATATTTTTTCTTCTCGATCAGCATGCTCTCCACGTCCACGGCCCTATTTTCTTTCACCAAACCCTCCTGCGAACAAAAAAAACCTCCACTGCCGAAATCCTCTCCGGCTCTCCCCCTTCCTGCGATGGCCGGCGGCGGCGGTTCCCCTTCCCCGGCGGCGGCCGCCCCCGCGGCCGTCCAGGTGCGCTGCGCCGGCTGCCGCGGCGTCCTCGCCGTGGCCCCCGGCATGACCGAGTTCATCTGCCCCAAATGCCGCATGGCGCAGCGCCTTCCCCCGGAGCTCATGCCCTCCTCCTCCCCGCCCAAGGCGTCCCCTACCCCGCCTCCGCCCCAGCCCCCTCCCCTTCCTCCTCAGCCTCACTCTCAGCCGGCGCCTCCCCCTCCGCCTCTCCCTGCTGCTTCCCGCCGCTCCGGGCCGCGGGCGCAGGGCGTGGACCCCACCAAGATCCAGCTGCCCTGCGCGCGCTGCAAGGCCATCCTCAACGTGCCGCACGGCCTCGCCCGCTTCCGCTGCCCGCAGTGCGACGTCGACCTCGCCGTCGACATCTCCAAGCTCCAGCATTTCCTTGCCGCCGCCGCCCCTGGGCCGGGCTTCGTTCCTCCACCGCCTCCGCCCGCGCCCCCAGTCCCAATGCCGCACATGCCCTTCCTACCGATGATGCCTCCGCCGCGCATGCCGATGGCCCCAATGGTCCCGCCGCCCGAGCCGCCGGAGGAGATCAACGAGGTTGCGTTTGACGTTGAGCGCGAGGAAGACGAAGGTGACACTGTTGGTGAAACTTTCATGGACTATAGGCCTCCTAAGCTGTCTCTTGGTCTTCCTCATCCGGACCCTGTGGTAGAGACTTCATCTTTATCAGCGGTGCAGCCTCCTGAACCTACTTACAGCCTGGCTATTATGGATGAATTGGATGAGACCAGGGCATTGTCATGCTTACAGATTGAGACAATAGTGTATGCTTGTCAGAGGCATCTTCACCATCTCCCTACTGGTGCTAGAGCAGGTTTCTTCATCGGTGATGGAGCCGGTGTTGGTAAAGGGCGTACAATTGCTGGATTGATCTGGGAGAATTGGCAACAGGGGAGGCATAAGGCATTGTGGATTTCCATTGGTTCAGACTTGAAATATGATGCCCGCAGAGATCTGGATGATGTTGGTGCAAAATGTGTGCAAGTGCACGCGTTGAACAAGCTGCCATATTCTAAGTTAGACTCAAAGGCCACTGGGATCACAGACGGAGTTGTTTTTGTAACTTATAGCAGTTTAATAGCATCCTCTGAGAAAGGGTATTCACGTTTGCGGCAGCTGGTAGAGTGGTGTGGATCTGAGTACGATGGTCTTGTGGTGTTTGATGAGTGCCACAAGGCTAAAAATCTGATTCCTGAGGCAGGAGGTCAGCCCACTCGCACTGGTAAATCAGTTCTTGAGATCCAGGAAATGTTACCTGAAGCTCGAGTGGTTTACTGCTCAGCAACTGGTGCATCAGAGCCTCGGAATTTAGGCTACATGGTCCGGCTTGGTCTCTGGGGGGACGGAACATCATTTCAGAGTTTTCACCAATTTCTAGGTGCTCTTGAGAAAGGTGGTGTGGGTGCCCTTGAACTTGTTGCTATGGACATGAAAGCTAGGGGCATGTATGTTTGCCGCACACTTAGTTATAAGGGTGTTGATTTTGATGTTGTGGAGGCACCTCTAGAGGACAGAATGATGAATATGTACAGAAAGGCAGCTGAATTTTGGGCTGAGTTACGTGTTGAGCTCCTATCGGCAAATGAGTACTATGCAGAAGACAAGAGCAATTCGGCTCAGATATGGCGGTTATACTGGGCCAGCCATCAGCGTTTCTTTAGGCATATGTGTATGTCTGCAAAGGTACCTGCTGTTGTGAAGTTGGTGAAGGAAGCCTTAGCAGAAGAAAGATGTGTGGTGGTTGGTCTCCAGAGCACTGGTGAAGCTCGAACAGAGGAAGCTATCACAAAATATGGTGTTGAAATGGAAGACTTCATTTCTGGCCCTAGAGAGTTGCTTCTTAAGCTGGTAGAAGATAACTATCCCTTGCCTCCAAAACCTGATTGTTCTCAGCAAGGTGAAGACAAGGTTACGGAGGTCCAGCGTAAGCGGCATTATGGACCCGATGTATCCTTAAAAGGACGAGTTAGGAAACTCGCAAAAATGGAAGATAGTGATGATGGAATGGATGCGCACTCTCCATTGGAGTCAGACCATGAATTAACAGATTCTGAAGAGGAATTGCATATGTGTCAGATCTGCAATACCGAGGAGGAGAAGAGCCTGTTGCTTCATTGTTCCAATTGTGCTACAAGTGTTCACCCTGGCTGTCCAATTCCACCATGGACTGGAACGTTGACAGATGATTGGTTATGTTATGCATGCAAGGAGATAATAGAAGGCTATTTTAAAGAGAGAGATGCTTACATGGCTGAACTATCAAAGAGATATGACAGTGCAGTGGACAGGAAGTCAAAGATTTTAGAAATCATCCGTGCTTTAGATTTGCCTAATAATCCTCTAGATGATATCATTGATCAGCTAGGTGGTCCAGACAATGTTGCAGAAATAACTGGAAGGCGTGGCATGCTAATAAGAGCATCAGATGGAAAAGGTGTTGTTTACCAGGCGCGGAACACGAAAGAAATTGCATTGGACATGATCAATATGCATGAAAAGCAGCTATTCATGGACGGAGAAAAGTTCATCGCAATAATATCGGAGGCAGGATCAGCTGGTGTTTCCTTACATGCTGATCGAAGGGTAAAAAATCAGAGAAGAAGAGTACACATAACACTTGAACTTCCTTGGAGTGCAGACCGTGCAACCCAGCAGTTTGGGAGAACACATCGTTCTAATCAAACTTCTGCACCTGTATATAGGATTCTTTTTACCAACCTTGGTGGTGAAAAACGATTTGCATCAATTGTGGCAAAGCGACTAGAGTCTCTTGGAGCTTTAACACAAGGAGATCGAAGAGCTGGACCATCACTTAGTGCTTTTAACTATGACAGCAGTTATGGAAAAAAGGCCCTGACATTGATGTACAGGGGTATAATGGAACAGGATGCATTTCCAGTTGTGCCTTTGGGATGCTCTGAGAATCAATCTAGTCTCCAAGAATTCATCACTAGATCAAAAGCTGCGTTAGTGGCAGTTGGAATTATCAGGGATGCTGTAATCTGCATTGGAAAACATGGAGGAAAGCTTACTGGTAGGATTGTTGATTCTGATATGCATGATGTGGCCCGTTTCCTCAACCGTATTCTGGGATTAGCTCCAAACATCCAGAATAGGTTATTTGATCTCTTCACAAGCATACTCGACGTAGTAATTCAGAATGCACGAAGTGAAGGACGGCTTGATTCTGGTATTGTTGATATTAAAGCAAAAAGGGTTGAAATGAAAGAACCGCCGAAGACAGTTCACGTTGATAGCCTATCTGGTGCTTCCACGGTATTGTTCACTCTTACAATTGACCGTGGAGTTACTTGGGAGTCGGCTAAGGCAATGCTTGAAGAAAGGCAGAAAGATGGTGCGTGTTCTTCTAATGAAGGGTTTTACGAGTCCCGGAGAGAGTGGATGGGCAGAAGGCATTTCATACTAGCGTTTGAAGGCTCAACGGAAGGAATGTACAGAGTAACTCGCCCTGCCGTTGGGGAAGCTTCGAAGGAGATGCCTTTGGCTGAACTAGAAGGAAAGTACAAGAAGGCCTCATCGTCTGGCAAAACTGGGGAAGGCTGGCAGGAAGAATATGATGTGTCGTCCAAGCAGTGCATGCATGGGCCCAAGTGCAGACTTGGAAGCGATTGTACTGTGGGCAGAAGGTTACAGGAGATTAATGTTTTGGGTGGTCTAATACTTCCTGTGTGGGGCGCGGTAGAAAAGGCCCTGAATAAGCAGGCCCGACAGGCTCACAAGAGGATACGTGTCGTACGCCTGGAGACAACAGATGACAACCATCGGATTGTTGGGCTAGTCATTCCAAACACAGCAGTCGAGTCAGTGTTAGAAGGTCTGCAGTGGGTCCAGGACATCGACGAATGATGTGTAAACTACAGGTTATTTCTCTGCACATTCTTCGGTCTGGTGTTGTCTACCAAATTTCTGTAGCTAAGGAGGTAGCTTTCGAGGTTTAAGCTTTCTTCTTCTTTCTTCATGGGGTGGGAGAGCACAGCTTGGTGTGATGGATGATGGTTAGCTCCGAGATTAGGAAAGTAAATACAACATCTTCTGTTTATTGGAGTATTTCTTTTTCTTGCTCAAGTCTTGCTAAAAAACATATTCTGTCACCCACAAGTTGAAGGGCCATCAATGAATGAAGAATAGTGATTCCCCTGTCAACGGCATTTAGTAAACTGTAAAACTGCTTGTTTTTGGAAGATATATCGTTTGGAAATTCCCCATTAGCTAAACAGTTTGGGGACTTGCACTGTCTAGTTAATGAAAAGAACAAAACTGTGTTTGATCTCTGGGATGAGATACAGTTAAGATGTAGTACTCCCTACTAAATCAGCGCCAATTAATATGGATCGGAGGGTACCTTTCTGATAACCTTTTCAGTAGAGCTTATGAGTCTGTGGTATGATCCTGAGTCAATAGCTAAGTCTGGTTTAGTCGGAACAGGAAGATTCTTTAATTATGGCAATATGAATCTAAGGGGGTGTAGTCTTTGTGTGTCATTGTTAATTTTAGAGGTGTCCAACCTATCTTTCTTCCTGTTGTGTGGCATGTGAAGGTGCCACCCAAAATCCAAGGGTTTTTTGTGGCCTCTATCCCAAAATAAAGTGATGACATATGACATTATGGCTAAACCTCTTTAGTGTATCCACTGTACTGAAATTGAATCAATATGTCCTCTGTTTGAGTGCATTGTTTTTACTAGGACAGTTTGGGATGGTGTTAAGCAAGTGCTTTTAAAGGTGCCATTGTTGCGCTTAAACAATCTCTAGTTTCTGATTGAAAAACCTGGATCTCTCTGAAACAGGTTTGGCATCTGATACTGGGGGCTACCTGGTGGAGTGTCGAGGGATCTATCTACCACTCAAGAACTTAAGGTCACCCCTGCTACTAGAACCATGGATTCATTCATCTTGTGCGGCAGCCGTTGGCGATGCAGATCATGGAGTAGCTTCGCTCTAGTGATTGATGGAAGGAGGGGTGGGGCGACGAAATCCATGGCGTCGGATTCTAGTTGTAGCGTCTTCTCCTCCCTCCCTGGTGTGGGTGGTCTTTTGGTTGAGTCTGCAGTTTACTGCTTTGCTGTAATGGTGCTTGGGTGCCCTGAATTTGGTTGGCCTTTTATCCGTTTTGGCTGGGGCCTGGGGGTAGAAACATGTATGTAGGCTTAAAGTTTGGCTGCTTGAAAACCTGATAACATCTTGCACTTGGGGGGACGTTCTATGGCATGTGGGCCCCTGATGTGACTAGAGTTCAGTGCTGTGGATGCATCCTTGACGTTATGAGGTTCTAGTTGTGAGTTCCTTCATTTTAGATTGTCGTTGGAAACTTATTGGAAATGTGAACTCAGTGAAATGCTTTTGGTGTCCAACATACATTTAGCTGGTCAAGCTGAGAGCCTAAGAATATGTGCATGCATTTTATTTTTATTTTTTGGGGAATTGCATATGTGCATGCATTATAAACCCAGACAAAGCAAAGCTTTTGTCTCCATTTCAAAAAACAAAAGAAAAAACCCAGACAAATGGTTAATAATCAAATCAAAATCCCCCTAAATGACAATTTAAGCTTTCTAAATCATTCCAAATTTGTTTGAGCGAATTTTTCAAACAACTCCTAGTCATTCCTAGGTAAAAGCAATCAATCACAAAAAAAATAGTGAAAATTTTAATTCCCTGTGATTTTATTATCGACATTCCAAATTTGAAAAACTTGGGATGTGACAAGGTATTGGGAAGAAGCACTATCCTGAGGAGCTATGGTGCAGTGTGTGACATCAAGGTTCATCTTCTCCTCTCAGCCCCCACCGCGCTGTCAGAGAGCACCCTACCGTGTCATACCGTGCGGCAAACCGCGACCACCCAGAGCTCGGCAAAACAACCCACAACAATACAGAGTTACACCATGCTAATCTGTCTACCCACATAAATACACACACGATATTGAAAAAAGGGCATCATCGAGGTTGCCATCAAGCATCAAACTCCTCCACAGGGTAGCGACTCTGACTTCACCAATGATCACCACCAATGACACCTCGTTGTATCACACATGGAGACTCATGCCAACCTATGACGTTAGACCCTTGCAACCAACCAGGCGACCACCCACCATGTGTCATCGCCACTGCCAATGCACCTTGTTAGTAGCTCCGACTCGATGGGGACACGGCGAGGCACAAGGGCCCCTAGAATACGAGGGATGAAACCGACTACCAAAACCTAGCCGCAGCCCAAGTCATAGTAGATGTAATATTTATTATTTCTGGTGTTCGTTGTACTGTCATGATTGATGATGAATAGATCGAAAGTTTTTCTGCAAAAAAAAAGCATTGCTCTTGTGTCATACTCATGTATAATTATTTATTTTGCGAGGGAATACTCATGTATAATTGTCTTCGGTAATTGATGGAGATCGTAGGACTCTGTTGTGCATTTTGTACATTTTTTGTTTGTTTGTTTGTAAAGTATAAATGTACAAAAAGAACAACAAAATTAGGAGAAAAACATAGGGTCTGTCTAGGCCACATCTAGATGTGATATAACTATGTCACATCTAAGTATGTCATCAATGCCACCTCACCCTAGCATAAACACACCCCTCTTGTTTTTTGTTTGTTATTTTTTTTGTTTGAAACAATCTGTTTCCGCCTGGCACATATACGTGAAGGACTACAGGAGTTGTAGGTGTGTGTGCGGCTGCCTCGCTGGCGCCCCGCTGCTCACGATAACAGCATGCGTTGTGCTGCCGCCTTTTTTTCGCATGGTACGCATTATGCTGTCTCTGCTTCACTTCATGCACGCATTGTGCTACAGCTTTTTTGTGTGCATGATACGCATTGTGCTGCCGCTGCTTGACATGTATACCTTAAAGAATCACACATGTGTGTATCACTATACGTATGTATGTACGTACACGGGTGGGCGGCAATGCGAGGGTCATGTGAGTGGAAACTTATAAAAATGTCCATGAAACTTAAAAATTCATATATAGCTAAAACAACTTGTAAATTTACAAACATGAAAATGAGAACATCTATTAAAATTCTGAACAACTTTTGAAAACCTCAATATTTTCAAAATTCTAGATTTTGTTGAATTGATGAAAGCAATTTTTGAAAAACGTGAACATTTTTCGAATTGGTGAACACATTTTTTGAAAATGCTGTCATTTTTACAAAATTCCAAAACAAAATTTGAAAAATGCAAACAATTGTTGCATTGGTGAACAAACTAGCCTTATCTACAAAAGGATATGCCTAAAAAAGGATGTGTCTTATTTGTATACAACTATGAGATTTCAACGAAAGATGGGGAACTAACTCAATGGGCTGGAACTAAATATTATATAAATGGTGGCTTTTTCAAAAAAGAATACACATGAAAACTTGGTTCCCTCTCATTCGGTTGCATGTCTTAAAAAAGGGTCGAAAATGGGCTTACAAGTGGGACATTTGAAAAAAATGGTTTGGGTGGAAAAAATAAAAATGAAACAATGTTGAGCAGCTAAACAAAGAAAAAAAATAAAATATTAACTGTCAGGGTGAGGGCTCACATTTTGCGTATTGAAGATGGAATTGTACCTCGAATAAAAATTGGTCGCTCACCCCAGTTGCAAGTAGATGTGAACTTGTAAATGCGGCAAAAAAAAATAGGAGCCCAATTTCAAGTCAATGGTGGACTTGCAATTGGGGCGAAGAATAAAAAAAGGTCTGCAAGCCAAAGGTGGACTTGCAAA
Organism: Triticum dicoccoides; assembly: GCF_002162155.2. NCBI lineage: Eukaryota > Viridiplantae > Streptophyta > Magnoliopsida > Poales > Poaceae > Triticum > Triticum dicoccoides. Next base: position 607,469,798 of record NC_041392.1, on the reverse strand, counting down.
GTAGGACGAAAACCTACAAGACGAGTTGTGGGTCAAGGCTGGACTTGCAAATGGGAAAACTACACAAAACTACGAGACGAGTTGTGAGTCGCAGGTGGACTTGCAACTGGGACAACTATAAGCCTAGTTGCGAGTCGAGGGTGGACTTGCAACTAGGATGAAAAACAAACTACATGCCAGTTGCCAATCGAGGATGGACTCGTAACTGGGATGTAAAACAAACTATGAGTCTAGTTGTGAGTCGAGGGTTGCCTTGTCACTGGGACAACAACACAAATTTATGATACCGGTTGCGTGTCGAGAGTCGACTTGCAACTGTGATGAAAAGAATTAGGGCCTAGCTGCGAGTCAGAGGATGGTCTTGCAACTGGGACAACAACAAAACTATGGGTCTAGTTGCGAAGTCGAGGGTAGACTTGCAACTGTAATAATACGAAACTACGAGCCCACTTATCAACATGCAATTGGGGACCCTCAACACACACACACACATCCCCTAGTTGCGAGCTGATGGTCAACTTGCAACTGGGGGCCACGAATAAACACACACACACACACACACACTAGTTGCGAGTTGATGGGCAACTTGCAACTGGGGTCGTCAACAAACAGACACCCCCTAGTTGTGAGCTGATGTTTGACATGCAACTGGGGATCCCTTGACAAAAAGACACACACACACACCCCTACTTGCAAGTCGACTATCAACATGCAATT
>NC_041392.1:607467994-607468540 GCF_002162155.2 Triticum dicoccoides | reverse complement strand
TCAACAAACACGCACCGCCTAGTTGCGAGTCGATGCTTGACATGCAACAGGGAACCCCTTGACAAAAAGACACACGCACACACCTCTAGTTGCAAGTCAGTTATCGACATGCAATTGGGGACCCTCGACACACACACACATCCCCTAGTTGCGAGTTGATGGTCAATTTGCAACTGGGGGACACAAATAAAACACACATACAGACATGCACCCCCTAGTTGCGAGTCGATACTTGACATGCAACTAGGGACCCCTTGACAAAAAGACACACACACACACCCCTACTTGCAAGTCGGTTATCAACATGCAACTGGGGACCCTCGACACACACACACACACATCCCCTAGTTGCAAGTTGATGGTCAACTTGCAACTGGGGGCCACGAATAAACACACACACACATGCACCCCTAGTTGCGAGTCGATGGGCAACTTGCAACTGGGGGTCCTCAACAAACATGCACCCCCTAGTTGCGAGTCGATGCTTGACATGCAACAGGGGACCCCTTGACAAAAGACACACACACACACACACACCTCTAGTTG
>NC_041392.1:607444707-607466350 GCF_002162155.2 Triticum dicoccoides | reverse complement strand
CCCACACCCCCTAGTTGTGAGTTGATGGTCAACTTGCAACTGGGGCCACGAATAAACACACACACACACCCCTAGTTGCGAGTTGGTGGTCAACTTGCAACTGGGGACCACGAAAAAAACATACACACACTCTCTCTCTCTCTAGTTGCAAGTCGGTTATCGACATGCAATTAGGGACCCTCGACACACACACACATCCCCCTAGTTGCGAGTTGATGGTCAACTTGCAACTGGGGGCCACGAATAAACACACACACACACACACACACACACACACTAGTTGCGAGTCGGTTATCAACATGCAATTGGGGACCCTCGACGCACACACACCAGGATAATGATGAACTCCCTCAAGACAAACAAAAAACAGAGGAACAAACCAGCTGCGTACTAAGGGTAGACTTGCAACTTATAAAAAAGGCGGGCCATCAATTGCATGTCATATGTGAAGTTAGACTTGTAACTAAGACAAAAAAGGCTGGGCCTAGTTGCTTGTCGATGATGGACTTGCAACTGGGACAAGAAAAAATACGGACCCTCCAACTACATGTTGGGGGTGGAGTTGCAATTGGACAAAAAATGCTCGGCTCCTAATTGTGTGTCGAGGGTGGACTTGCAACTGGGACAAAAACGGGTCGGCAGTTGCGTATTGAGGGAGGATTGCAACTGAGGCAAAATTGGCCACACACACACATAGTTGCATACTGAGGGTGGACTTGGAACTGGAACAAGAAAAAAAGTGTCCCCTCAATTGCATGTCAGATGTGTAGTTGGACTTGCAACTAGGACAAAAATGAGTTGGTCCCCAGTTGCATGTCGATGGTGGAGTTGCAACTGGAACAAAAAATGTGCCCCCATTGCATGTCGAGGGTGGAGGTTCAACTCGGACAAAACTCTCCCCGGTTGCGTATCGAGGATGGACTTGCAACTAGGAGAAAAATGGGTCGGGCCCCAAGTTGCATATCGAGGGTGGACCTGCAACTGGGGTAAAAAACAATGGGGCCCCAATTGCATGTCAAGTGTATAATTGGACTTGCAAAATAGGACAAAGCTGGGCCGGGCCTAGTTGCATATCGAGGGTGGACATGCAATTGGGACAAAAAAGGATGTGTTCCCCAAATGCATGTCGGGGGTGGAGTTGCAACTAGGGACAAAAAAGAATTGTCACCCCTCCCCGAGTTGCATCTCGAGCATAGGCTTGCAACTGAGGGTGGGACCCAATTACGTATCAAAGGTCGACTTGCAACTGGACAATAAAAGTCCCCTCCTCCAGTTGCATGTCGGTGGTCGAGTGGCAACTAGGACAAATAAGGGCACCCAGATGTCTGTCAAGGATGGACTTGCAACTAGGGAAAATATGGGGTTTTGGGTCGAGTTGTGTATTGAGGGTGGACTTTTAACTAGGACAAAAAACAAGGCGGTCCCTCCCAATTTCATGTCAGGGATGGAGTTGCAACTAGTACATAAAAGGGTCGGGCCCCGCTGTGTGTTGAGGGTGAACTGACTGACAACTATACAAAAATAGGGTTTTGGGCCAGTTGTGTATCGAGGGTGGACTTTTTTGGGGAACGTAGTAATTTCGAAATTTTCCTACGCACACGCAAGATCACGGTGATGCATAGCAACGAGAGGGGGGAGTGCTATCCACGTACCCTCGTAGACCGAAAGCGGAAGCGTTAGCACAACGCGGTTGATGTAGTCGTACGTCTTCACGATCCGACCAATCAAGTACCGAACACACAACACCTCCGAGTTCAGCACACGTTCAGCCCGATGACGTCCCTCTAACTCCGATCCAGCCGAGTGTTGAGGGAGAGTTTCATTAGCACGACGGCATGATGACGATGTTGATGTTCTACCGACGCAGGGCTTCGCCTAAGCACTGCTACAGTACTAACGAGGTGGACTATAGTGGAGGGGGGGCACCGCACACGGCTAAGAGACGATCAACTTGATCAACTTCTGTAGAGGTGCCTCCTGCCCCTGTATATAAAGGAGCAAGGGAGGGTGCGGCCGGCCAAGGGGAGAGGCGCGCCGTAGGAGTCCTACTCCCACCGGGAGTAGGACTCCCCCCTTTTCCTAGTTGCATTAGGACTTGGGAGGGGGGAAGAAGGAAAGAGGGGGGCCGGCCCCCTTTGCCCTAAACCAATTCGATTTGGGCCTTGGGGGGTGCACCCCACACTTACCTTGCTTCCCTCCTTTTCCACTAAGGCCCATGTAGGCCCATTAAGCCCCTGGGGGTTCTGGTAACCCCCCGGTACTCCGGTAAAATCCTGATTTCACCCGGAACACTTCCGATATCCAAACATAGACTTCCAATATATCAATCTTCATGTCTCAACCATTTTGAGACTCCTCGTCATGTCTGTGAACACATCCGGGACTCCGAACAACCTTTGGTACATCAAAACATAAAACTCATAATATAACTGTCATCGTAGCGTTAAGCGTGCGGACCCTACGGGTTCGAGAACTATGTAGACATAACCGAGACACGTCTCCGGTCAATAACCAATAGCGGAACCTGGATGCTCATATTGGCTCCTACATATTCTATGAAGATCTTTATCGGTCAGACCGCATAACAACATACGTTGTTCCCTTTGTCATCGGTATGTTACTTGCCCGAGATTCGATCGTCGGTATCTCAATATCTAGTTCAATCTCGTTACCGGCAAGTTTCTTTACTCGTTCCGTAATACATCATCCTGCAACTAACTCATTAGTTGCAATGCTTAAGTGATGTGCATTACCGAGAGGGCCCAGAGATACCTCTCCGACAATCGGAGTGACAAATCCTAATCTCGAAATACGCCAATCCAACAAGTACCTTCGGAGACACCTGTAGAGCACCTTTATAATCACCCAGTTACGTTGTGACGTTTGGTAGCACACAAAGTGTTCCTTCGGTAAACGGGAGTTGCATAATCTCATAGTCGTAGGAACATGTATAAGTCATGAAGAAAGCAATAGCAACATACTTAAACGATCGTGTGCTAAGCTAACGGAATGGGTCATGTCAATCACATCATTCTCCTAATGATGTAATCCCATTAATCAAATGACAACCCATGTCAATGGCTAGGAAACTTAACCATCTTTGATCAACGAGCTAGTTAAGTAGAGGCATACTAGTGACACTCTGTTTGTCTATGTATTCACACATGTATTATGTTTCCGGTTAATACAATTCTAGCATGAATAATAAACATTTATCATGATGTAAGGAAATAAATAATAACTTTATTATTGCCTCTAGGGCATATTTCCTTCAGTCTCCCACTTGCACTAGAGTCAATAATCTAGATTACACAGTAATGATTCTAACACCCATGGAGCCTTGGTGCTGATCATGTTTAGCTCATGGAAGAGGCTTAGTCAACGGGTCTGCAACATTCAGATCCGTATGTATCTTGCAAATTTCTATGTCTCTGACCTGGACTAGATCCCGGATGGAATTGAAGCGTCTCTTGATGTGCTTTGTTCTCTTGTGAAATCTGGATTCCTTCGCTAAGGCAATTGCTCTAGTATTGTCACAAAAGATTTTCATTGGACCCGATGCACTAGGTATGACACCTAGATCGGATATGAACTCCTTCATCCAGACTCCTTCATTTGCTGCTTCCGAAGCAGCTATGTACTCCGCTTCACATGTAGATCCCGCCACGACGCTTTGTTTAGAACTGCACCAATTGACAGCTTCACTATGCAATGTAAACACGTATCCGGTGTGCGATTTCGAATCATCCGGATCAGTGTCAAAGCTTGCATCAACGTAACCGTTTACGATGACCTCTTTGTCACCTCCCTAAACGAGAAACATATCCTTAGTCCTTTCAGGTATTCCGGGATGTTCTTGACCGCTGTCCAGTGATCCACTCCTGGATTACTTTGGTACCTCCCTGCTAGACTTATAGCAAGGCACACATCAGGTCTGGTACACAACATTGCATACATTATAGAGCCTATGGCTGAAGCATAGGGAACATCTTTCATTTTCTCTCTATCTTCTGCAGTGGTCAGGCATTGAGTCTTACTCAACTTCACACCTTGTAATACATGCAAGAACCCTTTCTTTGCTTGATCCATTTTGAACTTCTTCAAAACTTTTTCAAGGTATGTGCTTTGTGAAAGTCCAATTAAGCGTCTTGATCTATCTCTATAGATCTTAATGCCCAATATGTAAGCAGCTTCACCGATGTCTTTCACTGAAAAACTCTTATTCAAGTATCCCTTTATGCTATCCAGAAATTCTATATCATTTCCAATCAGTAATATGTCATCCACAATAATATCAGAAATGCTACAGAGCTCCCACTCACTTTCTTGAAAATACAGGCTTCTCCAAAAGTCTGTATAAAACCAAATGCTTTGATCACACTATCAAAACATTTATTCCAACTCCGAGAGGCTTGCACCAGTCCATAAATGGATTGCTGGAGCTTGCACACTTTGTTAGCTCCCTTTGGATCGACAAAACCTTCTTGTTGCATCATATACAACTCTTCTTCCAGAAATCCATTCAGGAATGCAGTTTTGACATCCATTTGCCAAATTTCATAATCATAAAATGCGGCAATTGCTAACATGATTCGGACAGACTTAAGCATCGCTACGGGTGAGAAAGTCTCACCGTAGTCAATCCCTTGAACTTGTCGAAAACCTTTCGCAACAAGTCGAGCTTTATAGATAGTAACATTACCGTCAGCGTCAGTCTTCTTCTTGAAGATCCATTTATTCTCAATGGCTTGCTGATCATCGGGCAAGTCCACCAAAGTCCACACTTTGTTCTCATACATGGATCCAATCTCAGATTTCATGGCCTCAAGCCATTTTGCGGAATCTGGGCTCACCATCGCTTCTTCATAGTTCGTAGGTTCGTCATGGTCTAGTAACATAACCTCCAGAACAGGATTATCATACCACTCTGGTGCGGATCTTACTCTAGATGACCTACGAGGTTCAGTAACAACTTGATCTAAAGTTTCATGATCATCATCATTAACTTCCTCACTAATTGGTGTAGGTGTCGCAGAAACCATTTTCTGTGATGAACTACTTTCCAATAAGGGAGCAGGTACAGTTACCTCATCAAGTTCTACTTTCCTCCCACTCACTTCTTTCGAGAGAAACTCCTTCTCTAGAAAAACTCCAAATTTAGCAACAAAAGTCTTGCCTTCGGATCTGTGATAGAAGGTGTACCCAACAGTCTCCTTTGGGTATCCTATGAAGACATATTTCTCCGATTTGGGTTCGAGCTTACCAGGTTGAAGCTTTTTCACATAAGCATCAGAACCCCAAACTTTCAGAAACGACAACTTTGGTTTCTTACCAAACCACAGTTCATAAGGCGTCGCCTCAACGGATTTTGATGGTGCCCTATTTAACGTGAATGCGGCCATCTCTAAAGCATAACCCCAAAATGATAGCGGTAAATCTGTAAGAGACATCATAGATCGCACCATATCTAGTAAAGTACGATTACGACGTTCGGACACACCATTACGCTGTGGTGTTCCGGGTGGCGTGAGTTGCAAAACTATTCCGCATTGTTTCAAATGTAGACCAAACTCGTAACTCAAATATTCTCCTCCACCATCAGATCGTAGAAAATTAATTTTCTTGTTGCGATGATTTTCAACTTCACTATGAAATTTTTTAAACTTTTCAAATGTTTCAGACTTATGCTTCATTAAGTAGATATACCCATATCTGCTTAAATCATCTGTGAAGGTGAGAAAATAACGATATCCGCCACGAGCCTCAACATTCATCGGACCACATACATCTATATGTATGATTTCCAACAAATCTGTTGCTCTCTCCATAGTTCCGTAGAACGGCGTTTTAGTCATCTTGCCCATGAGGCACGGTTCGCAAGTACCAAGTGATTCATAATCAAGTGGTTCCAAAAGTCCATCAATATGGAGTTTCTTCATTCGCTTTACACCGATATGACCTAGACGACAGTGCGGCAAATAAGTTGCACTATCATTATCAACTCTGCATCATTTGGTTTCAACATTATGAATATGTGTGTCACTACTATCGAGATTCAATAAGAATAGACCACTCTTCACGGGTGCATGACCATAAAATATATTACTCATATAAATAGAACAACCATTATTCTCTGATTTAAATGAATAACCATCTCGCATCAAACAAGATCCAGATATAATGTTCATGCTCAACGCTGGCACCAAATAACAATTATTTAGGTCTAATACTAATCCCGAAGGTAGATGTAGAGGTAGCGTGCCGACCGCAATCACATCGACTTTGGAACCATTTCCCACGCGCATCGTCACCTCGTCCTTAGCCAATCTTCTCTTAATCCGTAGCCCCTGTTTCGAGTTGCAAATATTAGCAACAGAACCAGTATCAAATACCCAGGTGCTACTGCGAGCATTAGTTAAGGTACACATCAATAACATGTATATCACATATACCTTTGTTCACCTTGCCATCCTTCTTATCCGCCAAATACTTGGGGCAGTTCCGCTTCCAGTGACTAATATGCTTGTAGTAGAAGCACTCAGTTTCAGGCTTAGGTCCAGACTTGGGTTTCTTCTCTTGAGTAGCAACTTGCTTGTTGTTCTTCTTGAAGTTCCCCTTCTTCTTCCCTTTGCCCTTTTTCTTGAAACTAGTGGTCTTGTTGACCATCAACACTTGATGCTCCTTCTTGATTTCTACCTCCACAGCCTTTAGCATTGCGAAGAGCTCGGGAATTGTTTTATTCATCCCTTGCATATTATAGTTCATCACGAAGCTCTTGTAGCTTGGTGGCAGTGATTGAAAAACTCTGTCAATGACACTATCAACCGGAAGATTAACTCCCAGCTAAGTCTAGTGATTATGATACCCAGACATTCTGAGTATATGTTCACTGACAGAACTATTCTCCTCCATCTTGCAGCTATAGAACTTATTGAAGACTCCATATCTCTCTATTCGGGAATTTGCTTGAAATATTAACTTCAACTCCTAGAACATCTCATATGCTCCATGACGTTCAAAACGTCGTTGAAGTCCCGGTTCTAAGCCGTAAAGCATGGCACACTGAACTATCGAGTAGTCATCAACACGCAACTGCCAGGCATTCACAATGTCTGTAGTTGCTGGCGCAGGAGGTACACCTAGCGGTGCTTCCAGGACGTAACTCTTCTGTGCAGCAATGAGGATAATCCTCAAGTTACGGACCCAGTCCGTGTAATTGCTACCATCATCTTTCAACTTTGATTTCTCAAGGAACGCATTAAAATTCAACGGAACAACATCACATCATCTATCTACAATCAACATAGACAAGCAAGATACTATCAGGTACTAAGTTCATGATAAATTTAAGTTCAATTAATCATATTACTTAAGAACTCCGACTTAGATAGACATCCCTCTAATCCTCTAAGTGATCACGTGATCCAAATCAACTAAACCATGTCCGATCATCACATGAGATGGAGTAGTTTCAATGGTGAACATCACTATGTTGATCATATCTACTATATGATTCACGCTCGACCTTTCAGTCTCCGTGTTCCGAGGCCATATCTGTTATATGCTAGACTCGTCAAGTTTAACCTGAGTATTCCGCGTGTGCAACTGTTTTGCACCCGTTGTATTTGAACGTAGAGCCTATCACACCCGATCATCACGTGGTGTCTCAGCACGAAGAACTTTCGCAACGGTGCATACTCAGGGAGAACACTTATACTTTGATAATTTAGTGAGGGATCATCTTGTAATGCTACCGTCAATCAAAGCAAGATAAGATGCATAAAAGATAAACATCACATGCAATCAATATAAGTGATATGATACGGCCATCATCATCTTGTGCTTGTGATCTCCATCTCCGAAGCACCGTCATGATCACCATCGTCACCGGCGTGACACCTTGATCTCCATCGTAGCATCGTTGTCGTATCGCCAATCTTATGCTTCCACGACTATCGCTACCGCTTAGTGATAAAGTAAAGCATTACAGGGCGATTGTATTGCATACAATAAAGCGACAACCATATGGCTCCTGCCAGTTGCCGATAACTCGGTTACAAAACATGATCATCTCACTTCAATATAGCATCACGTCTTGACCATATCACATCACAACATGCCCTGCAAAAACAAGTTAGACGTCCTCTACTTTGTTGTTGCAAGTTTTACGTGGCTGCTACGGGCTTAGCAAGAACCGTTCTTACCTACGCATCAAAACCACAATGATAGTTTGTCAAGTTGGTGCCTTCGTAAGGACCGGGCGTAGCCACACTCGGTTCAACTAAAGTTGGAGAAACTGACACCCGCCAGCCACCTGTGTGCAAAGCACGTCGGTAGAACCAGTCTCGCGTAAGCGTACGCGTAATGTCGGTCCGGGCCGCTTCATCTAACAATACCGCCAAACCAAAGTATGACATGCTGGTAAGCAGTATGACTTATATCGCCCACAACTCACTTGTGTTCTACTCGTGCATATAACATCAATGCATAAAACCTGGCTCGGATGCCAATGTTAGGGAACGTAGTAATTTCAAAAAATATTCCTACGCACACGCAAGATCACGGTGATGCATAGCAACGAGAGGGGAGAGTGTTATCCACGTACCCTCGAAGACCGAAAGCGGAAGCGTTAGCACAACGCGGTTGATGTAGTCGTACGTCTTCACGATCCGACCGATCAAGTACCAAACACAAGGCACCTCCGAGTTCAGCACACGTTCAGCCCGATGACGTCCCTCTAACTCCGATCCAGCCGAGTGTTGAGGGATAGTTTCATCAGCACGACGGCGTGGTGACGATGTTGATGTTCTACCGACGCAGGGCTTCGCCTAAGCACTGCTACAGTATTATCGAGGTGGACTATGGTGGAGGGGGGCACTGCACACGGCTAAGAGATGATCAACTTGATCAACTTCTGTGTCTAGAGGTGCCCCCTGCCCCTGTATATAAAGGAGCAAGGGGGGTGCGGCCGGCCAAGGGGAGAGGCGCGCCGGAGGAGTCCTACTCCCACCGGGAGTAGGACTCCCCCCTTTTCCTAGTTGGATTAGGACTTGGGAGGGGGAAGAAGGAAAGAGGGGGTCGGCCCCCTTTGCCCTAAACCAATTCGGTTTGGGCCTTGGGGGGCGCGCGCCACACTTCCTTTGCTACCCTCCTTTTCCACTAAGGCCCATGTAGGCCCATTAAGCCCCCGGGTGGTTCCGGTAACCCCCCGGTACTCCGGTAAAATCCCGATTTCACCCGGAACACTTCCAATATCCAAACATAGGCTTCCAATATATCAATATTCATGTCTCGACCATTTCGAGACTCCACGTCATGTCCGTGATCACATCCGGGACTCCGAACAACCTTTGGTACATCAAATCATAAAACTCATAATATAACTATCATCGTAGCGTTAAGCGTGCGGACCCTACGGGTTCGAGAACTATGTAGACATGACCGATACACGTCTCCGGTCAATAACCAATAGCGCAACCTGGATGCTCATATTGGCTCCTACATATTCTATAAAGATCTTTATCGATCAGAACGCATAACAACATTTGTTGTTCCCTTTGTCATGTTACTTGCCCGAGATTCGATCGTCGGTATCTCAATACCTATTTCAATCTCGTTACCGGCAAGTCTCTTTACTCGTTCCGTATTACATCATCCCACAACTAACTCATTAGTTGTAATGCTTGCAAGGCTTAAGTGATGTGCATTACCGAGAGGGCCCAGAGATACCTCTCCAACAATCGGAGTGACAAATCCTAATCTCGAAATACGCCAACCAAACAAGTACCTTCGGAGACACCTTTAGAGCACCTTTATAATCACCCAGTTACATTGTGACGTTTGGTAGCACACAAAGTGTTCCTTCGGTAAACGGGAGTTGCATAATCTCATAGTCATAGGAACATGTATAAGTCATGAAGAAAGCAATAGCAACATACTTAAACGACCGTATGCTAAGCTAACGGAATGGGTCATGTCAATCACATCAAATGACAACCCATGTCAATGGCTAGGAAACTTAACCATCTTTGATCAACGAGCTAGTTAAGTAGAGGCATACTAGTGACACTCTGTTTGTCTATGTATTCACACATGTATTATGTTTCCGGTTAATACAATTCTAGCATGAATAATAAACATTTATCATGATATAAGGAAATGAATAATAACTTTATTATTGCCTCTAGGGAATATTTCCTTCATTAAATCCTAGCTGAGTCAAGTGATTATGGTACCCAAACATTCTGAGTATATGTTCACTGACAGAACTATTCTCCTCCATCTTGCAGCTATAGAACTTATTGGAGACTTCATATCTCTCAATCCGGGAATTTTCTTGAAATATTAACTTCAACTCCCGGAACATCTCATATGCTCCATGACGTTGAAAACGTTGTTAAAGTCCCGGTTCTAAGCCGTAAAGCATGGCACACTTAACTATCGAGTAGTCATCAGCTTTGCTCTGCCAGACGTTCTTAGCGTCGTCAGTTGCATCAGCAACAGGCCTGGCACTCAGCGATGCTTTCAGGACGTAATTCTTTTGTGCAGCAATGATGATAATCCTCAGGTTACGGACCCAGTCCGTGTAATTGCTACCATCATCTTTCAACTTTGTTTTCTCAAGGAACGCATTAAAATTCAACGGAACAACAACACGGGCCATCTATCTACAATCAACATAGACAAGCAAGATACTATCAGGTACAAAGTTCATGGTAAATTTAAGTTCAATTAATCATATAACTTAAGAACTCACACTTAGATAGACATCCCTCTAATCCTCTAAGTGATCACATGATCCAAATCAACTAATCCATGTCCGATCATCACGTGAGATGGAGTAGTTTCCATGGTGAACATCACTATGTTGATCATATCTACTATATGATTCACGCTCGACCTTTCGGTCTCCGTGTTCTGAGGCCATATCTGTTATATGCTAGGCTCGTCAAGTTTAACCTGAGTATTCTGCATGTGCAACTGTTTTGCACCCGTTGTATTTGAACATAGAGCCTAGCACACCCGATCATCACGTGGTGTCTCACCACGAAGAACTTTCGCAACGGTGCATACTTAGGGAGAACACTTATACTTTGATAATTTAGTGAGGGATCATCTTATAATGCTACCACTAATCAAAGCAAGATAAGATGCATAAAAGATAAACATCACATGCAATCAATATAAGTGATATGATACGGCCATCATCATCTTGTGCTTGTGATCTCCATCTCCGAAGCACCGTCATGATCACCATCGTCACCGGCGCGACACCTTGATCTCCATCGTAGCATCGTTGTCGTATCGCCAATCTTATGCTTCCACGACTATCGCTACCGCTTAGTGATAAAGTAAAGCATTACAGGGCGATTGTATTGCATACAATAAAGCGACAACCATATGGCTCCTGCCAGTTGCCGATAAGTCGGTTACAAAACATGATCATCTCATACAATATAGCATCACGTCTTGACCATATCACATCACAACATGCCCTGCAAAAACAAGTTAGACGTCCTCTACTTTGTTGTTGCAAGTTTTACGTGGCTGCTACGGGCTTAGCAAGAACCGTTCTTACCTACGCATCAAAACCACGACGATAGTTTTTCAAGTTGGTGCCTTCGTAAGGACCGGGCGTAGACACACTCGATTCAACTAAAGTTGGAGAAACTGACACCCGCCAGCCACCTGTGTGCAAAGCACGTCGGTAGAACCAGTCTCGCGTAAGCGTACGCGTAATGTCGGTCCGGGCCGCTTCATCTAACAATACCGCCAAACCAAAGTATGACATGCTGGTAAGCAGTATGACTTATATCGCCCACAACTCACTTGTGTTCTACTCGTGCATATAACATCAATGCATTTCGAGACTCCTCGTCGTGTCCGTGATCACATCCGGGACTCCGAACAACCTTCCGTACATCAAAACATAAAACTCGTAATATAACTATCGTCGTAGCGTTAAGCGTGCGGACCCTACGGGTTCGAGAACTATGTAGACATGACCGAGACACGTCTCCGGTCAATAACCAATAGCGGAACTTGGATGCTCATATTGGCACCTACATATTCTACAAAGATCTTTATCGGTCAGACCGCATAACAACATACGTTGTTCCCTTTGTCATCGGTATGTTACTTGCCCGAGATTCGATCGTCGGTATCTCAATACCTAGTTCAATCTCGTTACCGGCAAGTCTCTTTACTCATTCCGTAATACATCATCCCGCAACTAACTCATTAGTTGCAATGCTTAAGTGATGTGCATTACCGAGAGGGCCCATAGATACCTCTCCGACAATCGGAGTGACAAATCCTAATCTCGAAATACGCCAACCCAACAAGTACCTTCGGAGACACCTGTAGAGCACCTTTATAATCACCCAGTTACGTTGTGACGTTTGGTAGCACACAAAGTGTTCCTCCGATAAACGGGAGTTGCATAATCTCATAGTCATAGGAACATGTATAAGTCATGAAGAAAGCAATAGCAACATACTTAAACGATCGTGTGCTAAGCTAACGGAAAGGGTCATGTCAATCACATCATTCTCCTAATGATGTGATCCCGTTAATCAAATGACAACCCATGTCAATGGCTAGGAAACTTAACCATCTTTGATCAACGAGCTAGTTAAGTAGAGGCATACTAGTGACACTCTGTTTGTCTATGTATTCACACATGTATTATGTTTCCGGTTAATACAATTCTAGCATGAATAATAAAAATTTATCATGATATAATGAAATAAATAATAACTTTATTATTGCCTCTAGGGCATATTTCCTTCAGACTTTTAACTAGGAAAAAAGGTGGGCTCCGCCACAGTTGCATTTTGAAGGTGGAGTTGCAACCCAGTTTTGACTCGAAGGTGGACTTGAAACTTGGAGAAAAATGGGTTGGGATCAGTGGTGTATCGAGGTTGGACTTGCAACTGGTACAAAAAAAATATAGGCTCCCCAGTTGCATGTCGGGGTGGATTTGCAAAAATGGGACAAAAAAGGATCGGAACCCTAGTTGCGTGTGGAGGGTTAACTTACAACTAGGAGAAATATTGGCCGAGCCTAGCTGCGTATCGAGGTTGGACGCAGTTACAACCGGGACAACGACAAACTATGTGCCCAGTTGCGAGTCGAGGGTGGACTTGCAACTGGGACAACTAGGATACTACGATCCCAGTTGCGAGTCAAGGGTGGACTTGCAACTGGGATGAAACAAAACTATGATACCATTTGCGAGTCGAGGGTGGACTTGCAACCGGGAAATAACAAACAAAAGCCCAGTTGCGAGTTGAGCGTGGATGTGCAATTGGGATAACAAAACACATGCCCAATTTCTAGTTGAGGGGTGGACACCCAACTAGAAGAGCTACGAGCACATTTGTGAATCGGGAGTGGACATGCAACCGGGACAACTACAAAATACAAGCCTAGTTGCGAGTCAAGAGTCAACTTGCAATTGGGATAGACAAACTATATGCCCAGTTGCGAGTCAAGGGTGGACTTACAACTATGATGAAAAAAACAAAAAAAACACATGCTTCAGTTGCGAGTCAAGGGTGGGCTTGCAACTGGAACAACTATGAGCCTAGTCGCAAGTCATGGATCGAGTTGCAATAGGGATAAAACAAACCACAAAATACATTTGCGAGAGAGGGTGAACCTGCAATTGGGAGGAAAAACAAAATACATGTCGAGTTGCAAGTCAAGGCTGGGCTTGCAATTGGGATGAAACAAACTATGGTCCTAGTTGCGAGTCGAGAGTGGACTAGCAACAGGGACAAGTACACTGAAGTATGATACGAGTTGTAAGTTGAGGGTACACTTGCAACTGGGACAACTAGAAAAACTACGATACAAGTTGCGAGTCGAGGGTGGACTAGCGACTGAGATGAAACAAACTACGAGCCTAGTTGCGAGTCAAGAGTGGATTTGCATCCAGGACAACTACACAAAACTATAATACTAATACTATTCGTGAGTCGAGGGTGGAATTGCAACTGCGACAATAACAAACTACGAGCCCAGTTGTGAGTCGAGTATAGATTTGCAACTTCAATGAAATACAAAATACATGTCCATTGTTAGTCGAGGGTGGACTTGCAATTAGGACAACTACGAGAACAATTGCGAGTGGAGGGTGGACTTGCAACTGGGACAATAACAAATTATGAACCCAGTTGCAAGTCGAGTGTAGATTTGCAACTGTGATGAAAAACAAAATACATGCCCATTGCTAGTCGAGAGTGGACTTAGAAGACCATTTGCGAGTGAAGGGTGGACTCTACAAATTCTCCACCAGATCAAAATGCATAGCGAAAACGAAAAAAAGAGAAACGGGTCATGCCCCTCAAACAACAACATATATGGACTAGTGTAAAAAGAATCACAAGAACAAGGCAACACAAAACAAAATGGGGCGAAGAGGACACGCGACAAAAAAACAAGCTGATATCGGTGCGCATGATCAAGTTTGTGTGAATCTTAAAGCAAACAAATTGTTCGGTTATGGAGTTAGATGAGACATCACAAAGATGAGATTTAGCAAATTCGAAAGGAAAAAAAATATCTTCTCTAGCTACCTAGTTGAACCAAAATAAATAAAGACAGATAATAGAAAGACACGTGGCCCTAAAAAAGCCCACTAAAAAAGTCATATCAGGCATCACTGCTTCACAAGGGGCAAACAAAAAATACGACACGACGACAACGGCACAACTCAGGAGCACATATATCTAACAGAATATGAGTTAAATGAGACATTGTTAACTCCCATCTAAGTGAGAATTAACAAAACCAATTTGAAATAGGACCCCTAGATCGCGCCATGAAAACGTACCAACAAAAGATACAAACACGAGCAGACCGATAAGTAGACACAATACGCACAACACGGGACACACGCGACAAAACAACCCGACAAAGATTTGCACGACATTTAAATTGAATTGATAACATAGTGAAAAAAATCAGATTTAAAACAAATAAATAAAAAGAAAAAGGAAAAAGAAAAAGAAATGAAAAAAGAGAAAATATAAATAAAACAAACAAATGGGAGTGGAAAATCACTTACTTTCACTCCACCCTTTTCACTTCCAACCCACTCCTTACGTGAAGGATTGTAGGAAAAAAACAGCAACGTGAGAAAATGAATGAGCACCTCTCGAGAGAAAATAGGGACAACTTTCTCTAACTGTTCTCTTACCATGGTACTTTTTTTTTAGAAATTCCAACCATGGTACATGGAAGCCCACAACTGAGACAAACAGAAAAAAAACCACAAACATATCAAACGGTGCAGACCAGCCCGAGACAAAACAGAAAAAGCCCACAAACAAGACGGCTCGCCGCAATCTCGCGTGGAGACACAGGCTGACACGCACGTCAATGCGACGTGCACGAGCGTGCGAGGAACGATCACTTTGCGCGAGTTTTAAAGATATATATAATCTGACGGCCCTGGACTTAGATGTGACATCCTTAAATATCATCTAGATGTGAGTTAGCAATTTCCAAAAACATATCTACCATGCACGGGATATCCCATGCATGTAGTGGCCGTTGATCATGCATGACGGAGATTCGTGTTCATGCATGCATGTCAAATGGGTCACATCAACTGGTCACTCTTTTGCACACTGTCAACCTTCCTTTTTCATCTCACCTCTCTCCTCCTAGCATTCCATGCTTTTTCCTATCATTTTAATGTTAGAATCCATTTTATCTTTTGAACTGAAAATTTGATTTACAATTCGTTTGCATATTTGTGTTCCTTAAGATTAGGACTTTAAAAGAAGAACACTCTTGAGTATATTTAAAAAAATTAATATTGGTCTTGTTTTGACTATCATAGTGGAATAAACACATTTGTCCAAATAGAATGTAAATCAAACTTTTGTTTCACAAGATATCAGACATCTAAATTTACATAGAAAGAAATAAGAGAGGAGATATTTCTGGGATAGAGTTATAGAGAGAAAGGTGGAGCATGCGTGGACCTGATACTAATGGTTCTGACACACAACCTGACCACGGCGCTAGAACATGCATGGGATATCCCGTGCATGGTAGATAATCCGCTCTTGCTTTTTCTGTGCCCTGATTCCTCGTTGAATTTGAGCAAGACTACATGCTCTTGTTGATTGTTGATCGGGAGTCGGAGTCGTCAGATCGCTTCCCGTCCGACTTCATCTACTTCTAATCTCGAGTCGGATCCTGCCCTCCTGCATCTGCACATATATACGTACACATACACAGATCTTGGCTGGCGGCAAGGGAGGTTCATCGTTGCGTATGTAGGCTTGGCTACCTCCAAGCGTTTCTCAATCAACCATGAAGGCCACTACTAGAAAAACGACTATAATTAATATGGACATCAATGACACATCATGTATGTGATGCGCCACTACTATATAGCAGTGGCGCACCAGATATAAATACGTCATTATTGGCCACATTACTAATGGCACACCTGGTGTGTGGTGCGTCATTACTAGTTTTAAAAATAAAAAAATATTAGTAGTGGCGCACCAGTGGATGGCGCACTATCCACTGGTGCGCCACTACTAACATTTTTTTATTTTTATTTTTTAAAACTAGTAATGGCGCATTCTTAGATGGTGTGCCATTGCTAACCTGGGAGCAACTAGATATTTTTGACAGCCAACTACCACACTTATTTTCCCACTTCATTCTCTCCACCTCTACCAAGCTTGGTCTCGGCTGCCTCCTCCTCCTCACCTCATTTGCACCATAGATTGACCCAAATTAAGTGGTTAAATTTCCTTTTTTTGATAGGTAAGTAAGGGGAAAGCTTTCTTTATGTTCTAGATCTATTTTTTTCTCCCTCCAACAACGTACACACTTTTTATGGCCTAGATCTACGTATGTTTGTGGTGTTGCATATGTTTGTGTTTGCAGGTACCGGTATTTGAAATGCGATAGTTGCCAATATTTTGCCGGAATATTGATTCATTTCCGTTTCGGCGAGAATTTGGCACTATGCATTATATTTGGTCCTATTTTTAGGCAAAGTCATGCCAAAATTTTTTTTTGTTCTAAAATATCGTTTTGCTCTACCCCGCAGGCGACCATGGTCCGCACGATGACCGAAAGCATCGTGAATAGGTTTTTGAGCTCTGCGAAGGCCGAGATGCTTCAAAAGAATGAGACGGAGATAAGATGTCTGTGTCAAAGATGCAAGCTGAAGAGCCTTATGGACCCGGATTCCGGATAGGTGCGGGACCACCTGCTCTTGCGTGGTTTCATGGATGGCTATCGGTGGCAAGGTGATGAAGATGATTATGAAGTCGTCCATGGGGGCCGGGCAAGAAATAAGGAAGGGCAGCAAGACAACCGCGGCCAGGGCGGGCGAGAAGACGAAGAATCTCCAGGACATGATCACGAAGTAGATGCAGGACACAGTCATCATGTAGAAGATGCCGTACATGATGATGAGGAAGATCAAGACGAAGGGCATGATCATGAAGATGAAGATGCCGGAGCAGATGATGATGGACCATCGATGGGCCGGGTGCAGGACCCTCATATTCAAGAGGTGCTTCTCAAGCAGACGGGTAACGCAAGAGCTGTCGCCCGAGAGAAAACCAAGCTGGATCAACTTGAGATAGACGCGGTTACTCCATTGTATGAAGGATCCAGGCCCGAGGATACCCGCCTGAAAGTAACGTTCATGGCTCTGGAGATGAAGGTAAAACACAAAATGACCAACGCATGCTTCGACGAGAACATATCATTCTGGCACAAACATCTTCCCAAGGGGAACAAGTGCCCGACCAGTTTCGAGGAGGCGAAGAAAATTGTGTGTCCTCTGGATTTACCGCACGTGAAATACCATGTGTGCATGAACAATTGCATCATTTATCGGGACGAGCACGCAGAGTCTACCATATGTCTGGTGTGCGGCATCACTCGATACAAGAAGAGGAAGAAAACTCCTCGAAAAGTGGTGTGGTACTTTCCGATCACTCCTTGTCTGCAGCGATATTTCGCGGACCCTAAGCTAGCAAAACTCCTGCGTTGGCAAGCGGATAGGGAGGAGAAGAAGCGAGAAGATAACGGAAATGATCCGGAGATAAATAAAAAAGACAAGATAATGAGTCACCCTGAGGATGCGAGCCAGTGGCAAGCGTTGAACTTTGAAATCCCAGAATTTAGGGACGATCCAAGGAACATCGTGCTGGGCGCGAGCACCGATGGAGTTAATCCGTTTGGCAGCCAGAGAAGCATACATAGCACCTGGCCTGTGTTTGTGTGGATGTACAACCTTCCCCCCTGGTTGTGCATGGAGAGGAAGTACATTCATATGAGTATGCTAATTGAAGGGCCGGAACAACCAGAGAACGACATCAATCTGTATCTGGGGCTGCTGAAAGAGGAGCTAGACACGTTGTCGAAAACGCCAGCCAATACGTAGGATGCCGCAGTGAAAGAATATTTCCCTATGAGAGCCGCACTGCTCAAGACAGTGCACGACTATCTCGGTTATAGATATGTCGCGGGGCAGGTGGTCCACGGATTTTCTGCATGTGTCAGGTGCATGGATGACACAACTTATCGCCAGCTAGATAGAGATCCCGGGTCTTCGAAAACCGTGTTCATGGGACATCGAAGGTGGCTTCATGACGATGACTCATGGAGAAAACGAAAGGATCTGTTCGATGGTGAAACCAAACCCCGAAGACGCCCGCGTATGAGGAGCGGCGAGGAAATAGACGAGCTGTTGAAAAATTGGAAAAGAGTGCCCACCGCCAGGAAAGAAGCGAAAGGCGCCAGAGCCGCTGTTGAAGGTATGGAAAACGAGGTCTGTTTTCTGGGACTTGCCGTACTGGAAGATCCTCCATGTGCCTCACGGCCTTGATGTCATGCATATCACGAAGAACATGTGCGAGAGTCTGCTTGGTACCCTGCTCAACATGCCAGAGAGGACCAAAGATGGGCCGAAAGCAAGGGCAGACTTGAAATCAATGGGCATCAGGGAGGAGCTTCACGCTAATGATGTTGATGATGATGATGATGAGGCGAAGGACACAGAAAGTTGTCGCAAAGGCAAAAAGGCCAAGAAGATCAGAAATGACTGCCCTCCCGTGTGCTTCACTCTAAGTCAGGAGGAGATCGAGCAGTTTTTCACGTGCCTCATAGGAGTAAAACTTCCTTACGGTTACGCGGGGAAGATAAGCAGATACGTAGACTCAGCGAAGCAAAATTTCAGCGGGATGAAGTCTCACGACTGTCACGTGCTGATGACGCAGATACTTCAAGTTGAAATCCTTGGGATCATGGACGCGCACGTCCGTGAAACGCTATTTGGCCTATGCAACTTTTTCGACATCATCTCTCGGAAGTCGGTTGGCGTGAGGCAACTCAGAAGGCTATAGGAAGAGATCGTGGTGATACTATGCAAGCTTGAGATGTACTTCCCGCCCGCATTCTTCGACGTTATGGTGCATCTGCTAGTCCATATCATGGAGGATATCATCCAATTCGGGCCGACGTTCCTGCACAGCATGATGCCGTTCGAAAGGATGAATGGTGTCATCAAAAGATACGTTCGCAACATGTCACGTCAAGAGGGAAGCATAGCCAAGGGCTTTCTGACCGAAGAGTGCATCTCCTACTGCATGAATTATCTAGGCATCGAGAACCCCGTTGGTCTGCCTGTCAACAGGCACCTCGGTAGGCTCGCTGGATGGGGTCACCGCGAGGGTCACCGTGAAATGCATGTCGACTTCAAGGTTCGACTCGCCGACTTTGAAAGAGCAAACCTAGTCGCACTACAACACATAGACGTGGTCGATCCTTGGGTGGTAGAGCACAAAACCTTTATTGAGAAGACGTACAATGACCGAGGCCAACAGAGGACGGACGGAGATATAATCAAAGAGCACAACTCATGTTTCATGCGTTGGTTCAAGGAGAAGCTTCTGTCGTACCCTTTACATGAGGATTCTTCTGCGGAAGAAATACTCATATTCGCCTTGTCACAGGGCGCCGAGAACAACCTAATGACCTATGAGGCATACGATATCAACGGCTACACATTCTACACCGAGGAAAAGGACATGAAGAGCGATGATTACCAGAACTCCGGGGTAACGATGGAATCCTACACCGGTAACGACAATGACAGATACTACAGAAGAATCGAGGAGATCTGGGAGCTGAGCTACGCTGGAAAGAAGGTCCCGATGTTCCCTGTCAGATGGGCCAAGGGCGTCCTAAAAGAAGACCGGTATTTCACCACCATGGTTATACCCGAAGCCAAATCCAAGACCGCGGTCACAAACTTCACCGTGAAAAATGGGCCATGGGTACTGGCTTCCCAAGTGGACCAATGCTTCTTCATTACCGACCCGTCAAAGCCCAGTCATGTTGTCGTGGGGAGAGGCAAAAGGAAGATCATTGGAATGGATGGAGTCGCCAATGAGCAAGACTTCGACAAGTACGGCGACCCGAAGATGGAACATGACGACGACGATGAAGTACCATACACCACAAGAAGAAGCAGGACCACCCTACCTAAAGGACGTCCGTTTAAGAGAAGAACTCCATTTGCAAAAAAGAAGGGCATGAAGATTGTGAAAAGATAGCTAAGATCCAATCACGACCTGTCGGCCGCGCGTGTGTGTGTCAGTGGCAAGCTCAATTATTACATGCAACTAAATTATTACATGTATCATTTGATTTCAACCATACCATCGATCCAATTCTAAATGTTTGCACAATGATTTAAATTGTAGTCTTCATTTCTCGATTGTATTTCGACATATGGAAATGGCATTTCTTGTGTTCTAGTCCTCTATCCAGTAACCTCTTTTGTTCAAAATAGTGGGGATTAATGTTTTCTTCTGGCATTTTAATTGTTTTTATTTATGTTTATTCTGGTAAAATAAAAAAAGTTAGTAATGGCGCACCAAGAGAAGGTGCGCCATTGCTATCAAGGTATTTATGGCGCACCCCTAGGAGGTGCACCATTGATATACCGATTTTTATTTATGTTTATTCTGGTATTTTATTTTTCAGTGTTCCTTTTCCTACTTAAATTTGCAAACATTTTTTGAAAATGCAAACATTTTTCTAACTCATAAAAAGTATTGAATTTGTTAATATTCTTTGAACTCATGAATGTTTTTAAATTTCATGGGCACCTTTTGAATTCATGAATATTTTTTTCAAATTTGATGATATTTTTTCATATTCATAAATGGTTTACCAATTCACAAATGTTTTGCAACGCAAGTATTTGAAAATTAGTAATAACTACTTATATCATAACATTTTAAAATTTATGGTCATTTTCTAAAAAATTATTACATGCAACTAAAAATAAAAAAAAGAGTTAGTAATGGCGCACCAGGAGAAGGTGCGCCATTGCTATCACAGTGTTTATGGTGTACCCCTGAAAGGTACGCCATTGCTAACCCTCCCCCCACTAAATTATCCAAGACGACCCCCCGGTCATCCTTCTCCCCAATCGATCTGCATCTCGCCCCTCGCTGCCGCCCCCACCCACCGACGACCTCGCTCCCGGGCTCCGCCGCTCCCACCTCGTCCTCTACCTCCGGCCACTCGTCTCCGACGCCTTTGGATCTCGCCGAGCCGTCGCCATCGTGCCTCCTCACCG
>NC_041392.1:607377630-607444098 GCF_002162155.2 Triticum dicoccoides | reverse complement strand
TTCCCACCCCTCTCTCTCGTCCCCCGGCGCGCATGGGAGAGCAGGGGCTGCTCCTGCCCCTCTCCCCCTCATCCTCCTCCCATCTCCCCCTCCCCTAAGTCCTTCATTATTAACTTGATTTTCAGGTATGGTGCGAACTAAGGAGGGGTCGCACTCCCGCGCGAATGAAGGAGCTAGGGTTCTCCGCCACCGCCACTGCAGTCGGCCCTCCGGCGAACCTCCAGCCCGCGCTGCCGCCTCCCGGAGCAGCACTCCTCTGCTGGCCCAGGTACTCCCTCCCTCGATGATGCTGTTGAAGAACACAACACAAGGTCCAGCATGATCTTCAAGAAAATTTCACCCCTTCCTCCATTTCTTCCCAGCATGATCTTCCTTGGCCTCTTCGTCGTAGTCTCGGAGCGTAGTCCTGGCTGGGTCGCACAGTGTTGTGACTCGATTTGGAGGTCGAGCGCGTGTTTTCTTGCTACTAGTAGTCGCGATTTGTGGCTGTTCTATGTGAATTTGGTGGTGGTTTAGATCCGTCGGTGGTCAGATGTGGTGTAGATGATGCTTAGGAATCGAGTTATTCAGTTGTTTGTTGGTGTGAGGTTGCTAGTTGCTTTGCTGTACTGATACTGCATGGATCATTTTCCTCGCCAGTAATTAGATCCACTTTAGGGCCTTGAAACGCCTTGGAAGTGAACGTATCTATGAAAAATGGTGATACACTTGTTGCTAGATGTTTGTCAGTTCCGATGTGTTAAATTCATGCTTTGTTCGAGGTTTTACTCTGTTGTAAAGGAGCTATTGTGCATGATGCTTTCCTCCTGATTGTTTCATGGGTTGTGGAGTTGTTGTCTTAGATCTTGGATGGAGCATTAGGGCAGTTGCATCTCTCAGGTCAAGTGATTGTAAATTTTCTCAGTTGCTTGTGTTTATATTGGCTCGTTAAGTAGGTATAATCTCTGTTGTTCACTATACTAGTCAGGAGTACTTGTGATGCTGCTGCTGTACTACTTGTGATGATGTTGTACTACTTGTGGCTGCTACTTGTGACCTAATCTCTGTTATTCTCTCAGGTATTTCAGTGGCTGCTGCTGTACTACTTGTGATGATGTTGCTGCTGTACTACTTGTGATGCTGCTACTGTAGAGTTGATCATTATATTCACTGAATTTTGTCAACTTGTGATGCTGCTGCTACTATAGATCTTCTAAACTTGTGATCTTCTGAAATGACCCCTTGCTCCTAAAATGTTGATTAATTTTTGTTTTGGTTGAGAATAGGGCTCTCCTAGGTCAAGAAAATGAGCAAAGGTCATGCCCAATTTTCTTGACCTAGAAGGTGCCCGATTCTCAACCGAAACAAAAATTAATCAGCATTTATAGTTTTACGAGAAGATGCCCAATTTGTTAACTCTAGTAGTGTACTCCTGTTAATATTGCAAACATAACTGGAAGTTTTGAGACTCATAATGCATAATAGTAGAATCAGCCGATATTTTTGTATTTATTTTAGATCACATAGACAAAATAACCTACCAGTAATACAAATCTAGTTTCAGAAACATGTGATACATACATCCACTTTGATAAGCTAAAACTAGTAAGAGCAGCAGGGCAAAAAATAAATCTATGTACGATATAGGGGTGCTAGTCCTACTGCTTTGAGTTGCTACCGCTATATCCTCCATCCCGTCCAACCGGAGCAAGCAAACCTACAAGCTGCTCCTCATGTTTACCCCTCTACTAGTAGACTGGAACTTCCCAATGCTGGCTGGTTTGCAAGTTGATCAAACTGAATACATACAGTATAGAGCTGAATGCGCTTCAGTCCATGTGGTGGTTCAGTTTGAGAATTGGGTCCAGTCCAAAACTTTGAGATGGTTGGCTTTCTTTTGGTTCTCACAAATAACAAGTCAATAATGCATTATAGTAGAAACAACCTATACTTTCTAATTATTTTAGATTACATGCCGAATAACCTAATAGCCATCGAAATCTAGTTTGAATCAGAAAAATGTGAGAAAATCCATCGATTGAGGCGGACAACTAGTTGTAGATGAGGAAGGGCATTTGAGGCCACATCGAGTCTATGAAGATGTGATGGGTCCTGATATATTGACTTGTGGATTTATTTTTTCCTAGACTGCATTTAAGGAATAACTCTAGTAACCTTTTTTCCTATTTGGAGCGAACATGGCCAACAACGATGAGGCCGTCGGTTCAGGCAAGGCATTCTGGGAGCTGTCCCGGGAGATGGAGAAAGAACCTCATCGCTATGAGGACGCCGCGGAAGACACCGATCCCGACTACACAACCCCTAGTGGCGTCGGGGATGACACCACTGATGGTGCCGCCGAGGATGCCAGCACTGATGATGGCAGCACACGCACATATGACAGCCAACTGAAGAGGCAACGGAAGGACCGATGCTCAAACGTGCTCGGCACCATCAAGGAGGAATTTACTGAAGTGTCCTCCAGTGGGCATCCAACGGCGCCCAAAGAATTAGTAAGTGGGTACGCAGGACAACTCGGGTGCATTCTCCGGAGCACCGTCTCGATCAACACCAAGAACCTAAGGCATCGTGACCGAGGAAATTTGCGCAACCTCCTCTTCACGAAGCTGCACGAATGATACAAGCTCCCCGGTGACTTCGCAAACACACGCCTCTCAGGGAATAAAGTGAACAGTGCCGCCCTCACGAAGATGAGCACGACCCTGGCTACTTGGAGAGCCACGGTGAACAGAAGGATTCTAAGAGGTGATAGTTATGAGAAGATCAAGGAGACAAATCCTTCGATCAGCGAAGCTGACTACCCGAGGTTCAAGATCAAGTGCGAGAGCAACGCATCTGCGGAATCAAGTCAGTGGGGGAAGATATGCGGAACTCGAACTTAGGGGTCCACAAACTCAGTCCGGCGGTTACAGAGTGGCGGAACCTATATGGGCAAGGAGGACGTAGAGCATGCCGAGCAAGGCCTACCGCCCCTCTTCGATAAATACCGTGACAAGCAGACCAGGAACTATGTCAGGGCTTGGTATAAGGTGGACCCGGTAACAAAGGAGCTTACCATGGATCCGAAGACCAAGGCGCTTGAGCTTGTTCTGGTAAGGAATACACCCCCGTGTAATTAGCTCCATATGGTTGCATTCTAATTAATGAAGCCAAATTTCTAAATGGTTCATGTTCCTTCCGCAGGACACTGAAAGCAGTAGCGCGGGGTCGTCTCAGAGCTCCCCTTGGGACACCACTTTAAATAGGGCGTTGAACGTAATGAAACACAAGGATAAGTTCAGTAAGCTGTCGTCAGCTGGTCGTGTGGCCGGCAAAGGCTTGTCCACGAAATGGTCAGAATACTATAACGCTGGGCGAAAGGAGAGAAAGACCAGCTCGGAAAGCCAGGGGCGCGAGGTTCAAGAACTCAAGGCACAAGTGGCGTGGATTCCAGAGATAGTCGAAGAGAAAGTGCGAGACCAACTGGGAGAGACGATCACCGCCATTGTGTCTACCTTGATTGAGCGGCTGTAGGCGTGGATTGCGGGCGGCCAACAGGGGCCG
This sequence comes from Triticum dicoccoides, assembly GCF_002162155.2. Classification (NCBI taxonomy): domain Eukaryota; kingdom Viridiplantae; phylum Streptophyta; class Magnoliopsida; order Poales; family Poaceae; genus Triticum; species Triticum dicoccoides. The sequence continues at coordinate 607,440,555 of NC_041392.1, read as the reverse complement.
CCCTCGATTCCCAGCTTCACGGGCAGCAACTCGCACAACGCGCCAGCATCATTGGTGTCTCCAACGGAGGCGGCATTGGTGTCTCCGGCGTCGGTGTCGGCATTGGAGCTTAATGCACCCGGGCGTGGGAAGAATACTGAAAGGATCGAGAAGAGGTGTCTAAAGGGGGGTGATTAGACACTAAGTACCAAATTTGCAGTTTTTAATTTCTTTAAGTTGGAGTGGAGTTTTGGCACAAGTTTAACAAACACAATACATATCAAGCAAGCATGCAAAGAGTAAATGAGCAGCGAAAAGTAAAGCATGCAACTTGCAAGAATGTAAAGGGAAGGGTTTGGAGAATTCAAACGCAATTGGAGACACGGATGTTTTTGTCGTGGTTCCGATAGGTGGTGCTATCGTACATCCACGTTGATGGAGACTTCAACCCACGAAGGGTAACGGTTGCGCGAGTCCACGGAGGGCTCCACCCACGAAGGGTCCACGAAGAAGCAACCTTGTCTATCCCATCATGGACATCGCCCAGGAAGGATTTGCCTCACTAGCGGTAGATCTTCATGAAGTAGGCGATCACCTTGCCCTTACAAACTCCTTGGTTCAACTCCACAAACTTTGTCGGAGGCTCCCAAGTGACACCTAGCGAATCTAGGAGACACCACTCTCCAAGAAGTAACAAATGGTGTGTTGATGATGAACTCCTTGCTCTTGTGCTTCAAATGATAGTCTCCCCAACACTCAACTCTCTCCCACAGGATATGGATTTGGTGGAAAGAATATTTGAGTGGAAAGCAACTTGGGGAAGGCTAGAGATCAAGATTCATATGGTGGGAATGGAATATCTTGGCCTCAACACATGAGTAGGTGGTTCTCTCTCAGAAAATGTGTATTGGAAGTGTAGGTATGTTCTGATGGCTCTCTCCATGAATGAAGAGTGGGTGGAGGGGTATATATAGCCTCCACACAAAATCTAACCGTTACACACAACTTGCCAATCTCGGTGGGACCTAATTGATAAACTCGTTCGGATCGATTCAGCAAATCTAGTGACGGTTAGGGTTTTCGGTGGGACCGACTGGATCAACTCGGTAGGACCGATGTGCTAGGGTTAGGGTGAATCCAAAACTCGGTGGGGCCGATTGCATATCTCGGTGGGACCGAAAATATTACAACAGGTAACAGAGAGTTTGCAAGCCCATCTCGGTGAGACCGAGATCCCTATCGGTGAGACCGAACTGATTAGGGTTTCTGGCAGTGGCTATGTCAACTGAACTCGGTGGCTTCGGATAGAAAGAATCGGTGGGGCCGAGTTGGATATTTGGTGTGGGACATATTTGGAAGTGAGAAAGTGGTTGAGGGCTTTGAAGCATATCACTAAGCACTATGAAGCAAGAACCTCATCAAGCAACACCTCATTCCTTCTTGATAGTATTGGCTTTTCCTATAGACTCAATGTGATCTTGGATCACTAAAATGGAAAATGTAGAGTCTTAAACTTTGAGCTTGAGCCAATCCTTTGTCCTTAGCATCTTGAAGGGGTTTCACATCCTCTAGTCCATGCCACTTCACTGTTGAACTTATCTAAAACATACTAGATAAAAATGTTAGTCCAACAAGAGATATGTTGACATTAATTACCAAAACCACCTAGGGAGCACTTGTGCTTTCAATCTCCCCCTTTTTGGTAATTGATGACAACATACATCAAAGCTTTAGATAAAGATATAGAGAATAGCAAGTAAAGCTTTGGAAAGACATGTAACAAGCATAGGCTCGCCCTACATGTATGCAAACATGTGAATATGGAATATAGAAGCATGTGAGAGCATAACCATGACAGAGTAGCAAAGTGTTACATGTATCTTGGCTATATGCATCAGAGCAAATGATGAAAATATGAGAAATGTACCTTCATGCCCATGAGTCCTTCTTGCAAACAGTATGTACATCAGCAATAATTTCTCATACACATGACTATGATGCATATACTTGCCTTGTGGTCTTGAGTTGGCTAGGATGGAATGAGCCTGCGTAAACAAGGTTAGATAACACAGATGCACCCACTAGCTAGAGCAAACAAAAGAAACCACAAGAGTACCAAGACTGGGATGACATGTAGAGTGAGTACAGAGTATCACGATAGATATTGACATGTCCCCAAAGAGAAAGGTATGCAATGAATTTAATGAATTTCTTTCCCTTGGATGTCTTGCTCCCCCTGAATCTAGCATGGGATACTGGGAGAAGATAGGGAACAGAAAAACGGAGCTCAAAGAAGCAAATGAACAGAGCTAATGCAAATAAGCACATATGAAGATGTCTTTCCCCCAACAAGACATGTGGCATCTCTCCTCTTGAACATCAAGCATCTAGGATCCTTGAAGATCACTCTTTCTTGGAGTATTCCCTCCCCCTAGAGATATGATTAAGCTTTGATGCGATCTCTCTCTCCCCCTTTGACATCAATTTCCAAGTAGGGTCTTCTGGAATTTGTTGTGAATGGGTTCGGTCCTTGAATCACAGTACAAAGCATTAAGGTAAATGTGATGCTTGCAGAGGACAAGATTCATTGAGTGGAGCTGGATCAAGAATAAAACATGAATAAATGGCAAAATGTTTTTCCTTTATTGAAATCGGTGTCACCGAGTTGTATGCTTCAGTTGCTCCGAAAAGCTTCGGCTAGACTGGAGACATGAAACCGGTGGAACCGAGTTCATCACAGAGAAGAACACTTGTCACCTCAACTCACTGGACAAATAAGATCTCACAAAGATTTGCAATGAATTGGATGCAGAAAATGCAGAACAAAAAGCAAAGAAAAGAGACTAAGAGATCTAGATGAAGTTTTTTTTGAAAGGGGAAACAAATATGCATGAGACAAATGCAAGAACACAGAAAAGAACACAAGAGAACTTCATCTAGAGTTGGGCGGTGACAAAGTCACCTATGTTAGAGTACATTGACTTAGGAGTCAAGTGAGATCACTTGATCATAGGTCGTACTCATCGTTTAAGCTCAAAATGGAGTTACCATTTTTCATTTAAGTATCTTGATGTATTCACATCTTGTCAAGTTGCTTTGACTCATGACTTGGAGTAAAGCTACTCTAAGATGGAATAACATACCTTGGGTGGCGGTGTTGATCTTGATCATGTAGTTGAACTTGTGAGGGTTGCTCAAGGTTGATGTATCCCATCAAGAGTTGGGATCACCCTTTGGATTTTGAGTTCATCTACCTACATGGGTTAGTTTTTGCAAGGAAGAGCACTTGTGTATCCAACATGACAATTATGAAACTCAAGATAGAATTTGTCAAAGGATATGTTTGAAAGGTTTCGTGCTTCCTTGTCAGCAACCACCATTGTGTAGAGACTTGTTGATGTAGAGATTGCTCAAGATCTGAGTGAGTTGCAATCTCATAGAATTAGATTCATCCAAGTACCTAAAAGGGTTAGGTAACATGCAAGATGCAAATTTTCAAGACATAGGATAATCATCATAGGAGAAATATCAAGTGATTAGTTGTAAGCTCAAGTCTTGCATGTATCCAATGGAGTTCCTACTCCAAGTTTGAAGCATCAATGATGTTCAATTCACCTCTTAACCTACAAAACACTTTCTCATCAAGTGGTTTAGTGAATATATCCGCTAATTGCTTATCGGTGCGAACATGCTTAAGGTTTATGTCACCCTTAGCAACATGATCTCGAATGAAATGATGACGAACTTCAATATGCTTAGTTCGAGAGTGTTGCACGGGATTGTGAGCAATCTTGATAGCACTTTCATTCTCACAAAGTAATGGAACATGTTTCACATATATCCCATAATCTTTAAGACTTTGGGTCATCCAGAGTAATTGAGCACAACATGAACCAGCGGCAATGTATTCCGCTTCGGCGGTGGATAAGGATACCGAGTTTTGTTTCTTGGTAGACCAAGACACAAGAGATCTACCAAGGAATTGACAAGTACCCGAAGTGGACTTTCTATCAACCTTGTCATCGGCATAGTCCGAGTCGGAGTAGCCAACAAGATCAAAGGAAGCCCCCTTTGGATACCAAATGCCAAAATTTGGTGTATGTATTAAGTATCTCACTATCCTCTTCACGTCCTTAAGATGACATTCCTTAGGAGCAGCTTGATATCGTGCACACATGCACACACTTAGCATGATATCGGGACATGAAGCACATAGATATAACAATGAACCAATCATAGAGCGGTAAACTTTTTGATCAACCGGTTCACCATCTTTGGTCAAATCAAGATGTCCACTAGTAGGCATGGGTGTAGTCATACCTTTGCATTCTTGCATATTGAACTTCTTGAATAAGTCCTTGGTGTACTTAGTTTGAGAGACAAAGGTGCCTTCCTTGGTTTGCTTGATTTGCAAACCAATAAAGAATTTGAGTTCACTCATCATAGACATCTCAAACTTCTCCGACATTAGCTTCCCAAACTTTTCACTAAAATGAGGGTTAGTTGATCCAAATATAATATCATCAACATAAATTTGGCATACAAATAGTTCTCCATTAACCCTTCTAGTAAAAAGAGTAGAATCTATTTTTCCAATTTCAAAGCCTTTTTCAATAAGGAACTTGGTCAAGCATTTATACCATGCTCTAGGAGCTTGTTTAAGACCATAAAGGGCTTTGTGAAGTTTGTAGACATGATTAGGTTTCTTAGGATTGACAAAGCCGGGAGGTTGCTTAACGTAAACTTCCTCCTCAATTTCACCATTTAGAAAAGCACTTTTAATGTCCATTTGGTACAAAGTGATATCATGGTGATTAGCATAGGCAAGTAAGATGCGAATGGACTCAAGTCTAGCAACGGGAGCATATGTCTCACCATAGTCCATACCTTCGACTTGTGTGTACCTTGGGCGACGAGACGTGCTTTGTTGCGAACCACTTGTCCATCTTCATCTTGCTTGTTGCGAAACACCCATTTGGTACCGATGATGTTGTGGTTGTTGTCGGGCTTCTCGACCAATGTCCACACTTGATTTCTCTCAAAGTTGTGTAGCTCTTCATGCATAGCATTTATCCAGTCTGGATCCTCCAATGCTTCTTCAACCTTCATAGGTTCAATTCTAGAGATGAATGAGTAATGTTCACAAAAGTTAGCCAAACGAGTTTTAGAGCGAGTGATTCTCCCGGTTTGGATATCATTGTAGATTTGCTCCACGGGATGATCTTTAGCAATTCTTGCTCGAACTCGTGAAAGCTTTTGCTTGGGTCTTGGTTGAACATCTTCTTCATCTTGTTCTTCTTCTTGGCCTTTTTCATTGTTAGCATTATCGTTCTCTTGTCGTGGTGGAGAAGGAGGTTGTTGACGTTCGTCTTGGTGTACTTCCTCGTTTTCTTCATCTTGGTGTGTCCCACTCATGGATGCTTCCGTATCAACTCTTGGTTCACCTTGTCGTGAGGTAGAAGCTTCCACTTGGACGGACGAGGTACTCTCCTTTATCTTCGTTGGACGAATCTTGCCAATAGACAAGTCTTGGATTGCTTCCGAGGGATCTTTGTCTCCTACATCAATTGGCAATTGCTTTACTTGCGAGCCGTTAGATTCATCAAACTTCACATCTACCGTTTATTCAACCTTTCGGGTGAAATTGTTGTAGACATGGTATGTGTGAGAGTTTGAGCCATAACCAAGTAGGAAACCTTCATGAGACTTAGGAGCAAATTTAGAACGACGATGCTTGTCAAGAATGTAGCACTTTGAGCCGAATACTCGAAAGTATCCAACTTGGGGTTTGTTACCGGTGAGGAGCACGTATGCCCCTTGCCGAGTAGCTTGTGAAGATACAAGCGATTTGTTGCATGACAAGCTGTCTCAACCACTTCTACCCAAAAGTGTTTTGGCGTCTTGTACTCATCAAGCATCGTTCTTGCCATCTTGATAAGAGTCCGGTTCTTCCTCTCAACGACTCCATTTTGTTGAGGTGTGTACGTAGCCGAGAACTCATGTGTAATCCCTTCTTCGTCAAGAAAGGTGTCCACATTTGTGTTCTTGAACTCCGTTTCGTTGTCGCTCCAAACCTTCTTGATCTTCAAGTCAAATTGATTTTGGGCCTTCCTAGCAAAGTTTTTGAAGATCTTTTGGACCTGTGATTTGTCATCAAGAAAGAACACCCACGTAAATCTTGAAAATCATCAACTATGACTAGACCAAATGAGTTACCACCGAGACTCTTGTAGGCATTTGGACCAAAGAGATCCATGTGAAGTAGCTCGAGTGGTCTTATTGTGGTCATGATGTTCTTAGCGCGATGACTTCCTCCAACTTGTTTCCCTGCTTGACAAGCACTACAAAGTCTATCCTTGTCAAAAATGACATCGTTAACGCCAAGGATATGATTTCCTTTAATGAGTTTGTCAAGGTTTCGCATGCCCACATGGCCTAGCATTCTATGCCACAACCAGCCTTTAGAAGATTTAGCAATTAAGCAAGTTCTAGGTTGAGCCTTTTTAGTGTAATCAACAATGTAAAGATCTCCTCTACGTATACCGTTAAAGATCATTTTATGATTATCTCTCCGAAACACTTGGCAGTCTACTTCGGTAAATAGGACATTGAAACCGAAATTACCAAGTCTAGGTACTGAAAGTAAGTTGTAGCCAAGATATTCAACGAGCATGACATTTTGTATGGAGCTATCATGTGAGATGGCCACCTTACCAAGGCCAACCACCTTACCCTTTGAATTATCACCAAAAGTGACATACTTTCGAGGGTTGTCGTTTCCAGCAAGCTCACGGAACATGTCTTTATCTCCGGTCATATGATCAGTACATCCACTATCAAGGACCCATTCCTTTCCTCCAGCCATGTAGTCGCGAAGATTTGCCATAAGACCAAAGTGTCTCATCGCATCATCGAGATCATAGTCGCTATCATCCTCATCCTCATCAGAGTATCCATGTTCAACATCATCTTGTGATTGATCAATTCCTAGAGAGGGTAATTCATTAGATAAATGATCATTTCTATAGTTATCTTTATGAATTCTAATAGCTCTGGAAATGATATTGCTAATGATTCCAACATCTCCTTTGGCACTCGTAAGATTAGTAAGCTCAAATAAGCAGTCACCAAATTTGGGATCATTGGAATTCATCTTAATAAAGGCAATGGATTTATGGAGAATTTCATCTAGATCTTTCAAGGAATAATTTGGAAAGAGTTCCTCGAGAAATTTCCATATGGTGTAGGCACACTTAAGAGTAGGCAAACATCCAATCAAGTTTCTAGGCAAGCCTCTAGTGATAAGATTAAGAGTTCTAAGATTGTGAGTCATGTTAATAGACTCATCAAGGGTAGGATGCAAAGGATCAACAGGAGGTGCACAAGGGCTAGCTATACTTGTTCAAGTGATATTCATTGAAAATCTCAAGCATTTCATTTTTCCACTCATGAAAATATTCTCCATCAAGAATAGGCACTCTATGTCTAAGACTCCCCAAAGTGGACACATCCATCTTCCTCCAAAGGTGTTTAAACCAAGACAATGGAGACCAATTGTAACGCCCTAGATGCAGCTATATCTCCCACGTGTCGAAGCATGACTTAGAGGCATAACCGCATTGAAAGCAATGTCGCAAGTGAGGTAATCTTCACACAACCCATGTAATACATAAGGGAAAAAGATACATAGTTGGCTTACAATTGCCACTTCACACAATTACATGAATAAAGCATTACATCAACCAGATACAATCAAGGTCCGATTACAGAATCAAAATAAAAGAAAACTACCCCAAAAGCTACACAGATCCCCGATCGTCCCGACTGGGCTCCACTACTGATCAAATGGAAACGGAACAACATAAAGGACAAGATCTTCATCGAGCTCCTCCTGAGCTTGGTTGCGTCATCTGCACGGTTCAACGGCACCTGCAAGCTGGTTTTGGAAGTATCTATGAGTCACGGGGACTTAGCAATCTCACACACTCGCGATCAAGACTATTTAAGCTTATAAGAAGGGTAAAAGGTATGAGGTGGAGCTGCAGCAAGCGACTAGCATATTTGGTGGCTAACAACGCAAATGAGAGCGAGAAGAGAAGGCAAAAGCACGGTCGAACAACTATGATCAAGAAGTGATCCTAAAACAACCTACGTCAAGCATAACTCCAACACCGTGTTCACTTCCCGGACATCGCCGGAAAGAGACCATCATGGTAAAACACACAGTTGATGTATTTTAATTAAGGTCAACTTCAGGTTTTCTACAACCGAACATTAACAAATTCCCATCTGCCCATAACCGCGGGCATGGCTTTCGAAAGTTCAAATCCCTGCAGGGGTGTCCCAACTTAGCCCATCACAAGCTCTCACGGTCAACGAAGGATATTCCTTCGAGCGGGAAGACCAGATCAGACTCGGAATCCCGGTTACAAGAAATCCTCGACAATGGTAAAACAAGACCAGCAAAGCCACCCAAATGTGCCGACAAATCCCGATAGGAGCTGCACATATCTCGTTCTCAGGGCACACAGGATGAGCAAGACATCGGGTGGGCCATCCCAGAGTTGCCCCTGGTAGCTCCAGACATTGCTCAGTTGGACCTACACTTAGAGAAGCACTGACCCGGGAGGGTTAAAATAAAGATGACCCTCGAGTCTGCAGAACCCAAGGGAAAAAAGGCTAGGTGGCGAATGGCAAAACCAATGTTGGGCCTTGCTGGAGGAGTTTTATTCAAGGCGAACTGTCAAGGGTATAACCCAACCGCGTAAGGAACGCAAAATCCGGGAACATAACACCGATATGACGGAAACTAGCTAGGGCGGCAAGAGTGGAATAAAACACCAGGCATAAGGCCGAGCCTTCCACCCTTTACCAAGTATATAGATGCATTAATTAAATAAGAGATATTGTGATATCCCAACAAAATATCAATGTTCCAACAAGGAACAAACTTCAATCTTCACCTCCAACTAACAACACTATAAGAGGGGCTGAGCAAAGCGGTAACATACCCAAACAACGGTTTGCTAGGACAAGGTGGGGTAGAGGCTTGGTTTAATAACATGGGAGGCATGATAAGCAAGTGGTAGGTATCATAGCATAGGCATAGCAAAAGAGCGAGCATCTAGCAAGCAAAGATAGAAGTTATTTCGAGGGTATGGTCATCTTGCCTGAAATCCCGCAAGGAAGAAGAACGAGTCCCTGAACAAGACAAACAAACGTAGACGAACGGGTCCTCACAAACGCGACGTTAACAGAACCAACCCGAAGAAGCAACACCGGAAAGAAGCACACAACATAGTAAACAACCAACACACGAGCATGGTATGATGTACACCCAAGTATGATGCATGTCCAGTTTAATGAGGCATGGCAAGGCATGGCAAAGAGCACAAACAATCCTACAAATTAAGTGGAGCTCATTATGCAACGGAGTTGCATATTGAAGAAAACACCACATGACTTATTTAGTTCTCTCTCGTTTATGTACCCAACAAGATTAAATGTTGTTAGCATGGCAAGAGGTGAAGCATGATGAAACTATCTAATCTAGGCAAGTTTAAATGAGGCGGGAACAACAAAACAACAAGTCTGGAAACTCCTCATATGCATATATTAGGTTTGGTACTGTTCTGCCCTAAACACAATTTTAGGGTTGTTAAACATTCAAGATTAAAGCACCATGTTAAACTAGGCATTTTTCTACCGCATTTACATATAAAGTTTGTTTGAAACTGAGCTACGGTTAATTAGTTATGAATTAAATCATTTTAACATGGCATAGGGGCAAATATATGCAAACAGCATTTTAAATATTTTAAATATGGATGAAAATGACATATTATGAAACTAGACAAAATTCTAAGCAAGTTTCATGTATAAATTATTTAGATCCGATGCACGGTTGTGAAGTTATTAAATGCATGAAGTTTAAGGACTTTTCTGTAAAACTGCACTCTCTGAAATATTAGGAAAAACCTCCTGAACTGAAAAAAAAACATAACGGGCCGGAAACTGAACTGGCCCAACAGGCACAAAGGGCTGGAGGGGGGTGCTGCTCACCCATGGGCCTATTGGGCCGGCGGATCTGGGCTGGGGCGTGGTCAACGCTCAACAAGTGTGGCTGTGCCCGTTCGATCGAAGAAGGGCCATGGCCGCCCTGGTTTCTTGTTGCTAGCGAGGTAGATGGCCGGCGCGGGCTCGCGGGCTAGCGAGGTAGATGTCGGGATTTGCTAGCGAGGTAGACTCGGAATCCCGGTTACATGAAATCCTCGACAATGGTAAAACAAGACCAGCAAAGCCACCCAGATGTGCCGACAAATCCCGATAGGAGCTGCACATATCTCGTTCTCAGCGCACACAGGATGAGCAAGACGTCGGGTGGGCCATCCCAGAGTTGCCCCTGGTAGCTCCGGACATCGCTCAGTTGGACCTACACTTAGAGAAGCACTGACCCGGGGGGTTAAAATAAAGATGACCCTCGAGTCTGCAGAACCCAAGGGAAAAAAGGCTAGGTGGCGAATGGTAAAACCAATGTTGGGCCTTTCTGGAGGAGTTTTATTCAAGGCGAACTGTCAAGGGGTTCCCATTATAACCCAACCGCGTAAGGAACGCAAAATCCGGGAACATAACACCGATATGACAGAGACTAGCTAGGGCGGCAAGAGTGGAATAAAACACCAGGCATAAGGCCGAGCCTTCCACCCTTTACCAAGTATATAGATGCATTAATTAAATAAGAGATATTGTGATATCCCAACAAAATATCAATGTTCCAAAAAGGAACAAACTTCAATCTTCACCTGCAACTAACAACGCTATAAGAGGTGCTGAGCAAAGCGGTAACATAACCAAACAACGGTTTGCTAGGACAAGGTGGGTTAGAGGCTTGGTTTAATAACATGGGAGGCATGATAAGCAAGTGGTAGGTATCGCAGCATAGGCATAGCAAAAGAGCGAGCATCTAGCAAGCAAAGATAGAAGTTATTTCGAGGGTCTGGTCATCTTGCCTAAAATCCTGCAAGGAAGAAGAATGAGTCCCTGAACAAGACAAACAGACGTAGACGAACGGGTCCTCACAAACGCGACGTTAACAGAACCAACCCGAAGAAGCAACACCAGAAAGAAGCACACAACATAGTAAACAACCAACACACGAGCATGGTATGATGCACACCCAAGTAAGATGCATGTCCAGTTTAATGAGGCATGGCATGGCATGGCAAAGAGCACAAACAATCCTACAAATTAAGTGGACCTCATTATGCAACGGAGTTGCATATTGAAGAAAACACCACATGACTTATTTAGTTCTCTCTCGTTTATGTACCCAACAAGATTAAATGTTGTTAGCATGGCAAGAGGTGAAGCATGATGAAACTATCTAATCTAGGCAAGTTTAAATGAGGCCGGAACAACAAAACAACAAGTCCGGAAACTCCTCATATGCATATATTAGGTTTGGTACTGTTCTGCCCTAAACACAATTTTAGGGTTGTTAAACATGCAAGATGAAAGCACCATGTTAAACTAGGCATTTTTCTAGCGCATTTACATATAAAGTTTGTTTAAAACCGAGCTACGGTTAATTAGTTATGAATTAAATCATTTTAACATGGCATAGGGGCAAATATATGCAAACAGCATTTTAAACATTTTAAATATGGATGAAAATGACATATTATGAAACTAGACAAAATTCTAAGCAAGTTTCATGTATAAATTATTTAGATCCGATGCACGGTTGTGAAGTTATTAAATGCATGAAGTTTAGGGACTTTTCTGTAAAACTGCACTCTCTGAAATATTAGGAAAAACCTCCTGAACTGAAAAAAAACATAACGGGCCGGAAACTGAACTGGCCCAACAGGCACAAAGGGCTGGAGGGGGGTGCTGCTCACCCATGGGCCTATTGGGCCGGCGGATCTGGGCTGGGGCGTGGTCAACGCTCAACAAGTGTGGTTGTGCCCGTTCGATCGAAGCAGGGCCATGGCCGCCCTGGTTTCTTGTTGCTAGCGTGGTAGATGGCCGGCGCGGGCTCGCGGGCATGGGGGAAGGCACGGCTCCGGTGAGCAGGGGCCGGAGACGGCACGGGGAGCGGCTTGCGGAGGCGCTGGGGACTCCGGGACGGCGCGGCAGCGGATCCGGGCGAGGAACTGCATGGGGAAGGAAGGCTGGCCGCAGGTCCATGGTGCGGGGCAAGCGAGGATCTTGTCGAGGCTTCGGCAGCGATGTTCGAAGGGGAAGCAGGGGAACTTGGCGCCGTGGAACTCTCCAGTGAAGCAGCAGCGGTAGAAGGGCCAGGAGGGAGCGGGGGTTGGCGAAGGCGGAGCCTCTCCGGCAAGGCGCGAGCGAGGCGAGGAGATGGCGGCGAGCCGTGCAGGAGGCGGCGCGGCGAGCTTCGGCTCCGGCGGCCGGTGAGCTTCGGTGCTGGAGCTCCCTGTACGAGCAAACAGAGGGAGAGAGATGTGAGGGAGGGGGAAGAAGAATGGAAGGAAGGAGAAGAGATGGGCGCGAGGCACTCATCTCCGGTAGGGCGGCGGCCCAAACAGCGGCGGTGGCGCTCGTTCTGGTTGGAAGAGGAGTTGGGTTCAGCTGGGGTTCTCGGGCGCGAGGACGAGGTGGATCGGGAGGAGTGGCTGGTTGGCTCGGTGGAGAGATTGGGGGGAGATGGATCCCGAGGTGGGAGATGCTGGCGGTGGGGATTGGACACGGAGGATCCCTAGAAAATAGGGTTTTTGTCCAGATTTAGACTGGGGACTATATATAAGGAAAAAGGAAGAGTTTAGGGGCTAATCGTCCCTCCAATTAAAATCGAGAGGTCGAGAAAAATACACTAGGAAGTCCAATTAACAAAATGGAGATGTTTTGTAGATGTTTGGGGATGATCCGGACACAACGGTGACGACTGCCCGGATCGGGTCCGGGACAACTTTCGAACGCGCGCGAGGGGGGCTGCGGGCTGACGAGAGAGGTTAGGTTGGACCTGGCGGTAGGTAGTGAGCTGTGTAGACGGTCTCGAGCTGAGAGAAGAGAAGAGAGGGAGGCCCGGCGGCTGTTTCCGGAGACCAAAAACGTCCGACCTTAGACCGGCTATACTGCCGCTATAGTTTAACGGTTGGGCTATCAAACAAACTCCGAATGCGATGAAACTTGGCACGCGACCTACTAACACTAAAACAACACCGCATGCCAACTTTCACCCCAATCAGAGAGCATTTTCCGGCCACTTATAAAATAATATTTCGGAGGTGCCGCGGGCGCGTGCAAGTGTGTCTGGGCTCAGAACGGACAACGGACGGAACTGGGGAACCCGGACGGATGCAAGTTTTGAAAACATGATGATGCAATGCACATGATGACATGACAAGATGCAACACGCAAGCAAATGACATGGCAACGACGGTGAATAACTGGGAGACAACTGGCACATCGGTCTCGGGGCGTGACAACACTCCACCACTACGAGAGGATCTCGTCCCGAGATCTAGAATGGCACCGGAGGGGAAAACGGAAGAGAAAGAGAAGAGGTAAAACTAAGTTGCTTCTTTGAGCAATGAGTGAAAGCAAAGAACCTTGAAAATGTTAAGCCATTTCGAGAAAAGAATACAACGGAGATGACTAAGTTGAAAACACTCTGTTAGCAAAGAGGAACAAGGAAGAACAACTTCGGTCAGCACTCCGGTTGAAAAGTGATACAAGACTTGATAAGATGAAAAGAACTTGAGCAAAGGACACGACACTCCGGTTAAATGGATAAGCAAAAGAAAGAAGCATGATCTTGACAAAACAAAATGATGGGTTGGAAAGAGCAACATCGCAATGCCTCCGGAAGAGAGAAATAGAAGATAGATCATTGAGATAAAAGAATGTAGAAGAAAATGACAACTTCTGCCACAAAAGAGCTTGAAAAGGCATCCTTAGAAGAAGGTTTGAACGGAGTTGTTGGAAAAACCAACAACGAAAAGAACAAGGTTGTAGTGGACTTATGGAGAACATCTCAAAACTAAGAGGTGAAATTCTGCCACTAACGGAAACAATAGATTGGATTGATATAAACAAAGAGACGAGACTATATTTCACCGGGAGGATAGATGAAGAACTTGGGTCACTTATAAGCACCATAATTAGCAACAATCCTTAGGGAAGGCTTTAGGTGGAATATAACCCAAGATAGCTCCAACGAAGAGGTTGATGGATTTAATATATCTCATTCTTAACAACATGTGAATCATGAAGCATGAACTCAAATTATCAAGAATGACATAATACCACCTCCAATGATATGGACGAAAGAAATGCACTTCAGAATGCGAGATGAAGAATGCTTGAGCTCCTTAAAAGGAATCTCGATGAAAACTTGGAGAAGGAATTAAATCCTTGATGAACCATCATGTAGAACCTCCATGAAGAACTCCGGTAACAAAAGAATGATCAAACGAAAGGAAAAAGACGTTGAAAACACAAGGTGAATCCTTGTAATGATTAGATGGATCTTCGCGATGAAATAATTGAGAAAAAAACTTGGAACTCCGGGAAAAGAAAGATGAAACAATTGAAACCAAGAATTTTGATGAGGCTCCGTAATAAGGAATTAATCACTTGGATGAACAAGAATAAGAATTATGTTATGCTTGTCCTTCATCAATTAAATTGATGATAAACAATGGATTTGGCACACTACTTATTCCCGTTGCAAAGGATTGAAGAGAGATATAGCATAAACTTGAGAAAGGTCTTCCACGAACCACCGGTAGGATTCGAAAGAACGAATGAATTGATATGATAAACGAAGGAAGAGGAACTCTTGAACGAACCACCATAAGAATTGAAAATGAACGAAGTAAAGGGATGAATCACCGGGAAGAATTATAAAAAGCACAAAGATACTTGAGAGGATTTAGATACAAGGGAACGGAGAGATCATGAATTGATTAAAGAATATTTGAATGATGCACCGGTAAGATTTGGAGAATGAGAGCTGCCAGCTGAAATGAATAATAATGAGATGATGGCCTCCAGAGAAAACAAACTGAAATACTCTTGAAATGCTCTAGATTGGTGAAAAGAAATTCTCACAACCGAAACAATTATGAGAGGATAGCACGAAGCTAGAGCCATGAATCTTGAAGAGAATGGAACAAGATTGAGAGAAAAAAATCTTCTTCGGTCTTCAAAATCTGAGAATGACGACGAGAAGCACCACCATGAATTGTTGAAGCACTCCGGAATGAAGAATGGAAAGGTTGAGCCAACCAATAAAAGAATTTGACAGATCTTGGAGAAACACATCTGACTGATGATAAATCATTCTTATGTCAAACTTTGAGATGAATTTGAAAAGCTCCGGGAGAAATAAGAAGAGTCAGGTAAGATCCTAGGAAAAGACCTGTGGGTTAGGGCCCACTGAAAAAGAAGCACCGTTGAAATGATTTAAAAGAGAGGTTGCGCCAGTTGAATTAAATGGCTTGAATGAGATAACAATCTCGAAAGAGCTTGAATGAATGCGGAGTGGAAACATGAACCTTCGAGATATCTTCAGCAGACCCGAACAAATGAAGAGGTGCACCGGCATGTAAAAATGTTTGAAACGAGGAAAGGATATGGTCAACACCAAAACTAGAATTCAACCCACCGGAGAAGAAAAAGAACGAATAATGATGAACTATAAGCTCCGTTAGAATCTTCATGAGAAACACCGGGTAAGAACATTGAAAGGAAAGAAAGAAGAGACTTCACATCAATAAAATGATACTTGATTAAGACATCCAAGTCCTCGAAGAAAGAGGGTGGGAGGGTGGGAAAAAATAAAGACAACTTGGGATGGATGAAATGAACAATGTTGAGAAAGCTAAGATTGAATCTTGCGGATGTTGAAAATGAACGGATCCGCTTGAAGAGAAAACACACCGGTTGAACAGGATTTACATGACAATCTTGATTATCAAGAAGGATTAGTATTCACATAGGAATATGAGAACACCACTTAGGAAAGGTATGGAATCAACATTTGACTTCGAAGCAACTCGAATACCACAATCCAAAACAAAACAAAGGATTGGCTTGCGGAATAAGCCGGAACAAACATATGATAGAGATTTCGTCCGATGTTTTCGTGGTGGGGCCTACACGGGCTCGATCGTACAGCACCATCATGTACAAGGCAGTGCACATGACATACGAAGCATCCCCGAGTCGGCATAGCCAAGGACTCTTCAAGACACAACGAGACCACTGTAAAACCAACCGTGAATAGGCGGACCACTAGACGTCGAATCCCAATTTCATATCATACATGTGTCGAAAAGATATCCTACGAGCTACTTGAATTCCCACTTATAAACTCCCGAAATTTTCCGGCTATGCAATCGGGTGTTGGGGGGTACAAGGGAAGCATAATATCTCACCCAAACTAGCAAATCCTACATCCAGCTGTATACATCTTTCAACACATAACCAAGAAACCTTCGAAAATCGTTTACCTCAACCTTCAAAAAGCATCCGTTATACGAGTTATGGCAATACTCCCGAACTCCCGCCCCAGTACTAGGTGGTGTCGAGGTTATCTCACCAACAACTGCATAAAAGAGATTTTCGATGTCGGCGAAACTAAACTCAGGTATTCCAGAACTGCAACGATAAAATTGTGATGACAACACCTCGGAGCTCAACTCCCCGGGACACTGCCACAACCCCTAAATGTCAGGAGGCACCAAGAACAATGTTCTCGTCACAAAACCATCGGAACGATTCCAAGATACCAGCGTGATCCTAAATTTTTTTAGTGAAATTTGAGAAGAGAAGAGTCAAAACTCTACGTCAGGATGCCTCACTAGAGAGACGAAGGGACTGAGGAGTAAAAAGAATTCCTAACTCTCCGATATATAATTCCTAAATGACTCAAAACATTTTTCTAGACTCAAATACGCCAGCGATTCGATCAAGCAGGGGGCTCCTAAGGTCGGGAAAGGCTCTGATTACCAACTTGTAACGCCCTCGATGCGGCTATATCTCCCACGTGTCGAAGCACGACTTAGAGGCATAACCGCATTGAAAGCAATGTCGCAAGTGAGGTAATCTTCACACGACCCATGTAATACATAAGGGAAAAAGATACATAGTTGGCTTACAATCGCCACTTCACACAATTACATGAATAAAGCATTACATCAACCAGATACAATCAAGGTCCGACTATGGGACCAAAATAAAAGAAGACTACCGCAAAAGCTACACAGATTCCCGATCATCCCGACTGGGCTCCACTACTGATGAACTGGAAACGGAACGACATAAAGGACAAGATCTTCATCGAGCTCCTCCTAAGCTTGGTTGCGTCATCTGCACGGTTCAACGGCACCTGCAAGCTGGTTTTGGAAGTATCTGTGAGTCACGGGGACTCAGCAATCTCACACCCTCGCGATCAAGACTATTTAAGCTTATAGGAAGGGTAAAAGGTATGAGGTGGAGCTGCAGCAAGCGACTAGCATATTTGGTGGCTAACAACACAAATGACAACGACAAGAGAAGGCAAAAGCACGGTCGAACAACTATGATCAAGAAGTGATCCTAAAACAACCTATGTCAAGCATAACTCCAACACCGTGTTTACTTCCCGGACACCGCCGGAAAGAGACCATCACGGTAACACACACGGTTGATGTATTTTAATTAAGGTCAACTTCAGGTTTTCTACAACCGGACATTAACAAATTCCCATCTGCCCTTAACCGCGAGCACGGTTTTCAAAAGTCCAAATCCCTGCAGGGGTGTCCCAACTTAGCCCATCACAAGCTCTCACGGTCAACAAAGGATATTCCTTCTAGCGGGAAGACCCGATCAGACTCAGAATCTCGGTTACAAGAAATCATCGACAATGGTAAGACAAGACCAGCAAAGCCACCTAGATGTGCCGACAAATCCCGATAGGAGCTGCACATATCTCGTTCTCAGGGCACACCGGATGAGCAAGACGTCGGGTGGGCCAGCCTAGAGTTGCCTCTGGTAGCTCCAGACATCGCTCAGTTGGACCAACACTTAGAGAAGCACTGGCCCGGGGGGGTTAAAATAAAGATGACCCTTGAGTCTGCAAAACCCAAGGGAAAAAGGCTAGGTGGCGAATGGTAAAACCAATGTTGGGCCTTGCTGGAGGAGTTTTATTCAAGGCGAACTGTCAAGGGGTTCCCATTATAACCCAACCGCATAAGGAACGCAAAATCCGGGAACATAACACCGATATGACGGAAACTAGCTAGGGCGGCAAGAGTGGAACAAAACACCAAGCATAAGGCCGAGCCTTCCACCCTTTACCAAGTATATAGATGCATTAATTAAATAAGAGATATTGTGATATCCCAACAAAATATCCATGTTCCAACAAGGAACAAACTTCAATCTTCACCTGCAACTAACAACGCTATAAGAGGGCCTGAGCAAAGCGGTAACATAGCCAAACAACGGTTTGCTAGGACAAGGTGGGTTAGAGGCTTGGTTTAACAACATGGGAGGCATGATAAGCAAGTGGTAGGTATCGCAGCATAGGCATAGCAAAAGAGCAAGCATCTAGCAAGCAAAGATAGAAGTGATTTCGAGGGTATGGTCATCTTGCCTGAAATCCCGCAAGGAAGAAGAATGAGTCCCTGAAGAAGACAAACGGACATAGACAAACGGGTCCTCACAAACGCGATGTTAACGGAACCAACCTGAAGAAGCAACACCGGAAAGAAGCACACAACATAGTAAACAACCAACACACGAACATGGTTTGATGCACACCCAAGTATGATGCATGTCCAGTTTAGTGACGCATGGCATGGCAAAGAGCACAAACAATCCTACAAATTAAGTGGAGCTCATTATGCAACGGAGTTGCATATTGAAGAAAACACCACATGACTTATTTAGTTCTCTCTCATTTGTGTACCCAACAAGATTAAATGTTGTTAGCATGGCAAGAGGTGAAGCATGATGAAACTATCTAATCTAGGCAAGTTTAAATGAGGCCGGAACAACAAAACAACAAGTCCGGAAACTCCTCATATGCATATATTAGGTTTGGTAATGTTCTGCCCTAAACACAATTTTAGGGTTGTTAAACATGCAAGATGAAAGCACCATGTTAAACTAGGCATTTTTCTACCCCATTTACATATAAAGTTTGTTTAAAACCGAGCTACGGTTAATTAGTTATGAATTAAATCATTTTAACATGGCATAGGGGCAAATATATGCAAACAGCATTTTAAACATTTTAAATATGGATGAAAATGACATATTATGAAACTAGACAAAATTCTAAGTAAGTTTCATGTATAAATTATTTAGATCCGATGCACGGTTGTGAAGTTATTAAATGCATGAAGTTTAGGGACTTTTCTGTAAAACTGCACTCTCTGAAATATTAGGAAAAACCTCCTGAACTGAAAAAAACATAACGGGCTGGAAACTGAACTAGCCCAACAGGCACAAAGGGCTGGAGGGGGGTGCTACTCACCCATGGGCCTATTGGGCCGGCGGATCTGGGCTGGGGCGTGGTCAACGCTCAACAAGCGTGGTAGGGCCCGTTCGATCGAAGCAGGGCCATGGCCGCCCTGGTTCGTTGTTGCCAGCGAGGTAGATGGCCGGCGCGGGCTCGTGGACATGGGGGAAGGCACGGCTCCGGCGAGCAGGGGCCGGAGACGGCACGGCGGAGCGGCTTGCGGAGGCGCTGGGGACTCCGGGACGGCGCGACAGCAGATCCGGGCGAGGAACTGCGCGGGGAAGGAAGGCTGGCCGCGGGTCCATGGCGCGGGGCAAGCAAGGATCTTGTCGAGGCTTCAGTAGCGACGTTCAAAGGGGAAGGAGGGGAACTTGGCGCCGCGGAACTCTCCAGTGAAGCAGCAGCGGTAGCAGGGCCAGGCGGGAGCGGGGGTTGGCGAAGGCGGAGCCTCTCCGGTAAGGCGCGAGCGAGGCGGCAGAGATGGCGGCAAGCCGTGCAGGAGGCGGCGTGGCGAGCTTCGGCTCCGGCGGCCGGCGAGCTTCGGCGCCGGAGCTCCCTGTACGAGCAAACAGAGGGAGAGAGATGTGAGGGAGGGGAAGAAGAATGAAGGGAAGGAGAAGAGATGGGCGCGAGGCACTCATCTCCAGTACGGCGGCGCCCCAAAGGGCGGCGGTGGCGCTCGTTCTGGTTGGAAGAGGAGCTGGGTTCAGCTGGGGGTCTCGGGCGCGAGGACGAGGTGGATCAGGAGGAGTGACTGGTTGGCTCGGTGGAGAGATTGGGGGGAGATGGATCCCGAGATGGGAGATGCTGGCGGGGGGGATTGGACAGGGAGGATCCCTAGAAAATAGGGTTTTTGTCCAGATTTAGACTATGGACTATATATAAGGAAAAAGGGAGAGTTTAGGGGCTAATCCGTCCCTCCAATTAAAATCGAGCGGTCGACAAAAATACACTAGGAAGTCCAATTAAATAAATGGAGACGTTTTGTAGATGTTTGGGGATGATCCGGACACAACGGTGACGACTGCCCGGATCGGGTCCGGGACAACTTTCGGACGCGCGCGAGGGGGGCTGCGGGCTGATGAGAGAGGTTAGGTTGGACCTGGCGATAGGTAGTGAGCTGTGTAAACGATCTTGAGCTGAGAGAAGAGAAGAGAGGGAGGCCCGGCGGCTGTTTCCGGAGACCAAAAGCGTCTGACGTTAGACCGGCTATACTGCCGCTATAGTTTAACGGTTGGGCTATCAAACGAACTCCGAATGCGATGAAACTTGGCAGGCGACCTACTAACACTAAAACAACACCGCATGCCAACTTTCACCCCAATCCGAGAGCATTTTCCGGTCACTTATAAAATAATATTTCAGAGGTGCCGCGGGCGTGTGCAAGTGTGTCTGGGCTCAGAACGGACAACGGACGGAACTGGGGAACCCGGACGGATGCAAGTTTTGAAAACATGATGATGCAATGCACATGATGACATGACAAGATGCAACACGCAAGCAAATGACATGGAAACGACGGCGAATAACTGGGCGACAACTGGCACACCGGTCTCGGGGCATGACACCAATGCTCTGATACCAATTGAAAGGATCGAGAAGAGGTGTCTAGAGGGGGGTGATTAGACACTAAGTACCAAATTTGCAGTTTTTAATTTCTTTAAGTTGAAGTGGAGTTTTGGCACAAGTTTAACAAACACAATACATATCAAGCAAGCATGCAAAGAGTAAATGAGCAGCGGAAAGTAAAGCATGCAACTTGCAAGAATGTAAAGGGAAGGGTTTGGAGAATTCAAACGCAATTGGAGACACAGATGTTTTTGTCATGGTTCCGATAGGTGGTGCTATCATACATCCACATTGATGGAGACTTCAACTCACGAAGGGTAACGGTTGCGCGAGTCCACGGAGGGCTCCACCCACGAAGGGTCCACGAAGAAGCAACCTTGTCCATCCCATCATGGCCATCGCCCACGAAGGACTTGCCTCACTAGCGATAGATCTTCACGAAGTAGGCGACCTCCTTGCCCTTACAAACTCCTTGGTTCAACTCCACACTTTGTTGGAGGCTCCCAAGTGACACCTAGCCAATCTAGGAGACACCACTCTCCAAGAAGTAACAAATGGTGTGTTGATGATGAACTCCTTGCTCTTGTGCTTCAAATGATTGTCTCCCCAACACTCAACTCTCTCTCACAGGATATGGATTTGGTGGAAAGAAGATTTGAGTGGAAAGCAACTTGGGGAATGCTAGAGATCAAGATTCATATGGTGGGAATGGAATATCTTGGCCTCAACACATGAGTAGGTGGTTCTCTCTCAGAAAATATGTATTGGAAGTGTAGGTATGCTCTGATGGCTCTCTCCACGAATGAAGAGTGGGTGGAGGGGTATATATAGCCTCCACACAAAATCTAACCATTACACACAACTTGCCAATCTCGGTGGGACCGAATTGATAAACTCGGTCGGACCGATTCAGCAAATCTAGTGACGGTTAGGGTTTTCGGTGGGACCGACTGGATCAACTCGGTAGGACCGATGTGCTAGGGTTAGGATAAATCCAAAACTCGGTGGGGCCGATTGCATATCTCGGTGGGACCGAAAATATTGCAACAGGTAACAGAGAGTTTGCAAGCCCATCTCGGTGAGACCGAGATCCCTATCGGTGAGACCGAACTGATTAGGGTTTCTGGCAGTGGCTATGTCAACTGAACTCGGTGGCTCCGGATAGAAAGAATCGGTGGGGCCGAGTTGGATATTTGGTGTGGGACATATTTGGAAGTGAGAAAGTGGTTGAGGGCTTTGGAGCATATCACTAAGCACTATGAAGCAAGAACCTCATCAAGCAACACCTCATCCCTTCTTGATAGTATTGGCTTTTCCTATAGACTCAATGTGATCTTGGATCACTAAAATGGAAAATGTAGAGTCTTAAGCTTTGAGCTTGAGCCAATCCTTTGTCCTTAGCATCTTGAAGGGGTTTCACTTCCTCTAGTCCATGCCACTTCACTATTGAACTTATCTGAAACATACTAGATAAAAATGTTAGTCCAACAAGAGATATGTTGACATTAATTACCAAAACCACCTAGGGAGCACTTGTGCTTTCAAATACGCCGGCCGACACCTCGGCAGCAAGCGGCCCCTCCGTCACTTGCACGCCCGTCATTGGCGGAGCCTTGACATTAGCCGAGCTCGACGCCATCACGGTAACTAAGCCTCTTGGCCGATGATTTCATCTCCTTGCCTTTGATTGGGCATCCCTGACGCCCTACATGTTTTCGCAGGACGCCGACGACGTTCCATGCACTCTCCTGCACTTCGTGGATAGCGAGTTGATCGATGTCGCCAAGGCCGGAATCGTTCAACCGGGCAACCGCGTATTCCACGGTAATCCGATGCCACCCACCATGTACAGGGTTCAACTAGTTCAGGTGCTGCGGGGCTGCGACGACTTGTTACCTCTGTATCGACCGCCTAGGGCCGACGAAGATGATGTGATGACCCTTAGCGCCTGCATAAGCTGGTCCATGCTTTGGCAGAAGAGCCAGATTCGTTTGGGGGCGGGGTACACCACCCCATAGACAACACCGCCAGTCGTGCCAGCGCCAAGCCATGGGAAGACCGCCGCAATGCTACCGCCGTCAGCTGATCCAGACATGCATATGGCACAGGATCCGGACGACGATGGTACATTTACCAACATCGATAAGTACTTCAACGAACATGGGTACGGTGACGAATTCTTGGGGCCTCCTTCTCAAGAACCCAACCCTGCAAAAGACGATCGCGATCTAGCTGGTACCACAGAGAAACCCAATTGCAATAGGTGTCGTCTGGCGTTCAGTTCTCAAGAGACGCCTCCAGCTGCCGCCTTCACCAAGCCTCAGATAGCCGAGGTGCGAAATATTATCAGCCCCAACACACTCAAGAAGGTAGTCTCTGAGCAGAACTCGATCCCATTATAGTAGAAGAAGCAGAAGGGATGGAAAAGAAAAAATAACAAGGGTGCGAGCCAGCCGGCACCGAGTATGATCCGTGCTCAGGACGGGCCACCTTCACCTAAGGATATCTCGAGGAGGGTGCATGTGGCGGGTAGGACGATGCTACCGACTAATCTGCTCAATGCTGCAACCGGTGCTATGCGGAGTCTACATGATAGTGTTCTTTCTATGGAGAAGCGGCGTATCTCCGAGAATGATGTGGCATACCCGGTTTTCGTGGCCAAGGTGCCAGAGGGCAAGGGCTTTGTCGATAGCACCATCGGGGGTATGGTCGTCCAGCGGTTTGATGACATCTTCGCTATGTTTAACCTTCATCCGCTGCACTACACCTTCATTCGGCTATTTTCGCTGAGTATGGAGATACGGATCATTAGAGACAAGACCCCGGACATCGTGATAGTCGACCCCTTCTACATGTGTTCCAAGATCTTGGGCAGCGCTAGGGACCAGCAAGTCGCGAGTTCATACCTCGGAGGTGTCATTCTGGCGAACCCAAATAAGGATAACTTCCTCGTGCCTTACTTTCCCGAGTAAGTCATCCCCTCACCGCCCCGTAACATATGATTTCTTAGATTTCTATCGTTCCCTTTTTCTAACATTCCGTGTTTTGTGCAGTGACACACATTGCACACTCATCCTCTTAAGTTCTTGATGATGCTCTCCCCGGCTATGCCAAATCTGGAGGCACCTTCAGGAGGCCAATTTGTAGGTACGGCAAGCACGTGTTCACCCATGTAATGATGTTCCCCTGCGTCAAGCAGCCGCCTGGCGGTTAGAAGGATGCCTACTACACCCTCCATCACATGCGGGCGATCGTATGGGACCATAATCACCGTCTGCTACCAACTAATCTCAAAGATTGGGCCGCACGCTTGTCGGCAATCCAGGACGCGGACATCAGACAAGAATTCTTTCGCATCCAGTCGGAGTTTGCGGAAATCATCCATCAAGATGTCCTTCGTACCTCGGGGCAGTTCTACCTCAAATATCAACCGTCCAATAGTGAAATAGAAACAACTCTACAAATGCTGGCTGACAATGATCGCGATTTCATGACCATCATGAAAGATGGCGGCTTCATCCATGCTCCGGTCCCTGAGTCGAGTCGAAAGTAATGATGCTATGTAGTTCTGAAATATCGATTAGCTCATGTTGTAATTAAACTTTAATGAACTTGTATATCTATTTAGTTTGGACAGTCGTTCAACTTATATGTAATCAATGCTATTTATTAGTAGGACCATGGATCGTGCTATTAATGTGTTGCTTTTCTCTTCCGATCCTTTTGTTGCATACTTATATATTGCTTATATATTGTCTGTGAATTGCTACTAACGTTTTGTTTGTCTAGTGCATAGAGATGTCATCATATGTCATGTACAAGGATAAGGTTCCCGGAGTCTACAACGACTGGGAGGAGTGTCAGAGACAGGTTCACCGTTTTAGCGGTAACAGTTACAAAGGGTACACCACTAGGACGGAGGTGGAAGCTAGATACGCGCACTATCTAGCGGGAGAGAGGAGGGAGCGGGGGAGGAACCGGATGAAGACCAGTTTCATCGCGATGATGCTCATCGTGACTGCAGCTCTCTTCTATGTGATGGTAGTTTAGATGATTGATATCGTCTTTGTAATGTGATGACAAACTCGGCTAATATATATGATGAACTTTGCTAATGTCTCGAGACCTAAACTTGGCTAATGGTTGAACTTTGTTCGCTATTTCGAATTTGGAGACTAATATGATGAATTCTATTGTGTGATGTTTATATTCTGTGTTGTGTAACATGTATTTTGTAACCTGTGCAAATACCAGATATTTTGTAACCTGTGCAAATACCAGAAAAGCAAAAAATTATAATTCCTAATATTCATAGTAGTAGCATACCATATTGAGCATTAGTGCGCACCAGGGATAAATACCAGTGGCGCATTATGGGGCATAGTAATGGCGCACTTGGGGGCATACGTGAAGGTAAATATGGCCCCCTCGGAGGCATAGTAATGACGCACTGTTGGACATAGTAATGACGCACTACCAGGTGCGCCACTATTATCTGGGATACTAATGGCGCACTAGAGATGCACCATTACTATTTGTTACTAGTGGCGTGTTAATAGTGGCGCACCTATAGTGCGCTGTTAATAGCAAAAACAGGTGCGCCATTAACAGCCTTTTTTCCAGTGGGCAGCGGCGTTCATCGTCTGCCACTTGGTCCGTCGGCAACCGAGCCCGATGGCCGACGCCCACGACGCAGCGCTGGTGCGGCTCTCATGCTTCCACGGCGACGGCAGGTGGACGGACTTCGTCCAAGGCAGGTGGGTGGCGGACCCGTGCGCTCCCATCGAGGCCACCTACGTCGACGCGCTCAGCCGGCTCCCCGTCGAAGAGATGTCGGACCTCTTCGACTGCCTCTACCACGGCGGGCACTACGTCGGCCTCCTCGACCCCGCCTCCAATGTCATCCTCAACGGCCTCATCCTCCTCTGCCGCCGCCGCAGCGATGCTGGCGCTGGCTCGTCGCCGGAGGAGGACTGCCTCCCGCTCCCACCGGATCCTCGACACATGGGCGTCTGGGGGTTCGTCGCCTACAGATCTTACAATGGCCTCCTCGCCTTCATGCACACGTACTTCCGGTACCTCACCGAAGACCAAGCTCCGTTCTACCTCCACCTCTCCGGCGGGGACCTCCTCGTCGCCATCCGGATCGTCGAGCTCGAGCAATTGGCCGCCATCGAAGGGGTCGTTGATCAAGCCATCGTAGGCCGCCACCCGGACCTCCCCCGCGAATGGGCCCAGTTTGCTCTCGCCGTTGCTGGCATCAAAGCAAAGCACCCCATGCCCGACGACCTCCTGCTGCTCTGCCAGCCAGCGCTGCAGGAGACGGCCGACGACATGAAAGCCGTCCTCGCCACCTTGGCGGAAGGGCGGTGCCTCACCGTCCATGACGTCGATGCCATCCTCGGCGTTCTAAAATCGCAGCTGCGTCATCGCACGGACTGCCCCGGTCTGCAACTCACCTCCACACAACGAGGATGCGGCGAGACCTTGCACTACCACCTCAACGGCCTGCAGTTCCAGCAGTGCGCGCCGTTCAGCCTCGACAGCCTGCGCTCCCCAAAGGCCATGCGGCGTAAGCTCAAATCCTGCCTCACGCTCATCCTCGAGCACACCCCGCACACGCCGGAGGAGGTCGCCGACGCGGCCCCAACATGCAGGCACGTCAACTACCTCAAGATGGGGCTCCTGGGCGTCATCCACGCCATGTACATGGAGGTGCTCGCCAGACTGCCGCGCATCGCGCTCCGGCGTCTCCTCCGCGGTGTCCTAGTCACCACTGCTACGGGCCCATGGACCCCGTGTCCAACATCATCATACACGCCGCTTGGTACAGCGTCATCGCGCCCCCGTTGCGCCCCAGCAGCGAGATGGACATGCTCGGCGTAGACGCCCTGCTCTGCCTCGAGGTCCCCTCCCTCGACGGCCTCGTCGTCGTCGTCCGTGCCGCCACGGGCTTCTCGGAGCACCAGGCCATGGAGCACCTCTGCACCAACCACTGCGACATGTCTTCCATGCTTCGGAGG
The DNA here is from genome assembly GCF_002162155.2 of Triticum dicoccoides. Classification (NCBI taxonomy): domain Eukaryota; kingdom Viridiplantae; phylum Streptophyta; class Magnoliopsida; order Poales; family Poaceae; genus Triticum; species Triticum dicoccoides. The sequence continues at coordinate 607,413,507 of NC_041392.1, read as the reverse complement.
GCGGCACCGGAGACACGCGGCCAGGCCTTCCATCACGCCAGCGAGGCCGCCAAGCACCCCTTGGGAGAGCGCCACTCGTCGTTCCTCGCATCCCTGGCCTCCAAGGGGCCAAAATTTCTAGACACCTTGAGCTCCTTGCTGCACTCCAAAGAAGACAAAGCGCCGCGCCATTTGATCTCTGATGCCAGCGTCATGGAGTTGTGATGACCCACAAGTATAGGGGATCTATTGTAGTCCTTTCGATAAGTAAGAGTGCGTAACCCAACAAGGAGTACAAGGAAATGATAAGCGGTTTCCAGCAAGGTATTCTCTGCAAGTACTGAAATAAGTGGTAACAGATAGTTTCATGATAGGATAATTTGTAACGAGCAACAAGTAAGAAAAGTAAATAAAGTGCAACAAGGTGGCCCGATCCTTTTTGTAGCAAAGGACAAGCCTGGACGAACTCTTATATGATGTAAAGCGCTCCCGAGGACACATGGGAATATCGTCAAGCTAGTTTTCATCACGCTCATATGATTCGCGTTCCGTACTTTTATAATTTGGTATGTTGGTGGACCGGTGCTTGGGTGCTGCCCTTACTTGGACAAACATCCCACTTATGATTAACCTCTATTGCAAGCATCCGCAAATACAACAAAAGTATTAAGGTAAACCTAACCATAGCATGAAACATATGGATCCAAATCAGCCCCTTACGAAGCAACGCATAAACTAGGGTTTAAGCTTCTGTCACTCTAGCAACCCATCATCTACTTATTACTTCTCAATGCCTTCCTCTAGGCCCAAACAATGGTGAAGTGTCATGTAGTCGACGTTCACATAACACCAGTAGAGGAGAGACAACATACATCTCATCAAAATATCGAACGACTACCAAATTCTCATGACTACTAATAGCAAGACTTCTCCCATGTCCTCAGGAACAAAAGTAACTACTCACAAAGCATAAACATGATCATAATCAGAGGGGTATTACTATGCATATAGGATCTGAACATATGATCTTCCACCAATTAAACCAACTAGCATCAACTACAAGGAGTAATTAACACTACTAGAAACCTACTAGCACCAATCCCGGTCTTGGAGACAAGAACTGGATACAAGAGATGAACTAGGGTTTTGAGATGAGATGGTGCTGATGAAGATGTTGATGGAGATTGCCCTCTCCCGATGAGAGGAGCGTTGGTGATGACGATGACGATGATTTCCCCCTCCGGGAGGGAAATTTCCCCGGCAGAACAGCCCCACCAGAACCCTAGATTGGTTCCGCCAAGGTTCCGCCTCGTGGCGGTGGAGTTTCGTCCGAGAAGATGGCTTATGATTATTTTCCCATCGAAAGAGTCCATATAGCAGAAGATGGTCACCGGAGGGCCACCAGGGGGCCCATGAGGTAGGGGGCGCGCCCAGGGGGTAGGGCACGCCCCCCACCCTCGTGGGCAGGGTGTGGCACCCCTAGTGAAGTTCTTGCGCTCAATGTTTTTTATATATTTGGAAAACATCATCCGTGAAGTTTCAGGACTTTTGGAGCTGTGCAAAATAGGTCTATAATATTTGCTCCTTTTCCAGCCAGAATCCCAGCTGCCGGCAGTCACCCTCTTTATGTAAACCTTGTACAATAAGATAGAATAGGCGTAAGTACTGTAACATAATGTGTAATAACAACCCATAATGCAATAAATATTGATATAAAAGCATGATGCAAAATGGACGTATCAACTCCCCCAAGCTTAGACCTCGCTTGTCCTCAAGCGAAAAGCCGAAATCGAAAAATATGTCCACATGTTTAGAGATGAAGGTGTCGATAAAAATAAAATACTGACATGAGGGCATCATGATCATTCTTAGAACAGCAACTTATATAATTCTTGTCATATGATTTCTTATGCTAGAGTAATAATTCAATCACAATATCAAGTATGAATCGTAAACTTCATTGAAAACTAACAAACTATAATCTTAGTCATTGAAGCAATTGCAATTTATCATAACATAGGAAAGACTCAATGTATAAGAGCTTTTCAGCAAGTCCACATACTCAACTATCATATAATGTTTCACAAATAATGACACTCACACAATACTTATGGGTATGGAGTTTTAATCGGACACAGAGAAAGATAGGGACTTATAGTTTTTGCCTCACAACGTTTTACCTCAAGGGTAATGTCAACAGTAATAGGTCATGAAAACCCACATCCAATTAGCCATATATACCAGGATCTTTCCAACATATTGTGCTTGCCAAAGGATAAAATGTAAAAAGGAAAGGTGAAGATCACCATGACTCTTTTGCAGTGTAAGAGATAAAAGTAAAAGATAGGCCCTTCGCAGAGGGAAGCAGAGGTTGTCATGCGCTTTTATGGTTGGATGCACAAAATCCTAATGTGAAAGAACATCACTTTATATTGCCACTTGTGATATGGACCTTTATTATGCAGTCTGTCGCTTTTATTACTTCCATATCACACGATTGTATAAAGCTTATTTCTACCACACCAATCAATCATACATATTTAGAGAGCAATTTTTATTGCTTGCACCGATGACAACTTACTTGATGGGTCTTACTCAATCCATAGGTAGGTATGGTGGACTCTCATGGCAAAACTGGTTTAAGGGTATTTGGAAGCACAAGTAGTATCTCTACTTGGTGCAATGAATTTGGCTAGCATGAGGGAGAAAGGCAAGCTCAACATGTTGGAGGATCCAAGACAATATAATTTATCTCAGATGTAAGAAAACATAACCCATTATGTTGTCTTCCTTGTCCAATGTCAACTCTTTAGCATGTCATATTTTAATGAGTGCTCACAATCATAAAATATGTCCAAGCTAGTATATTTATATGTGAAGACCTCTCTTTCTTTATTACTTCCTATTAATTGCAACAATGACCAAAACTATTTTTTTCAACCCTCAACAACTTTTATTCATCATACTCTTTCTATGTGAGCTCATTACTCTCCATAAGACTCACATGATCTCTTTGTTTCTTTTTATTTCTTTCTCTTTTCTTTTATTCACTTAGGATCGTGGAAAAAGAATCAAGCCCTTGACTCAACACTAATCTTTATTATATAGCTCAAGGACTCGATTACATAGAAGGATAATAAAGCAAAACTCACGATTAGATCATACTAAGAACTTTTATTCTACGAGATCAAAATATTACCAAAAGGATTGAACTAAGAAAAACGATAAAGATAAAAGTGATGGTGATACGATACCGGGGCACTCCCCCAAGCTTGGCAGTTGCCAAGTGGAGTGCCCATACCAGATACTCAATTCTTCTTTGTTGGAGGAGACGGTGGTGATGTTGTTGATGACGTAGGCTTATCGTCCTTCTTCCAAGGCATAGGCTCACCATCATAGAAGGATGACAGAGTCTCCGGGATCCTCAAATCTGCAGCCAAACTCATCCTTTTGAATCTATATTCATACTCACAGTTTTGGTTTTGTAGGTCATAGGTTTGAGCTTGGAGGTGCTCAATTTTCTCGTGAAGCTTGAAGATGGTCTCCCCGATGTTGTCAGCATCCAGCTTGTGTTTGTTGGTGAACTCTGCGATCATCATGTAATTGGAGTTGAGTCCATGCTCCACCATCCCTTGACACTTGAAAACTTGTTGCTCCATTGCTTCGAGCCTCATCTCCACGCTTCCGGTCCCCTTCGGTCCCTCAGCATCACGGATGTGCAGCAACCCATCACGCATCTCAATGGTTTGAGGGTGTCGCTGCACCTCCGCTAGGTAAGGGTTGATGACCTTCTCGAAGAACATGTCCTTGGGTGTACTTGGAGACGTCATGATAATCTAGATCTGTCAGAAAAACAACTTGAAACAAAGACAAGATATTTTTGCGTGATACGGGAGTCAAAACCCCCGGGAGGTTATATAATGAATTTTTACCGACCAAAATATGTGTCCTGTAAGAAAACGAAGTCCGAAGAGCACACGAGGTGCCCACGAGGTAGGGGGCGCGCCCAGGGGGTAGGGGGCGCCCTCCACCCTCGTGGCCTTTCCGGACTGCTGCTTATTTTTCTATTTTTCTAAATATTCCAAAACAGAGAATTATTGCCTTAAAACTGTTTTGGAGTCAGTTTACTTACCGTACCACATACCTATTCCTTTTCGGAGTCTGAAACGTTCCGGAAAGTGTCCCTTATGTATTCCTCTGGGGTTATGGTTTCAATAACATTGGTTTCAACATTTATGGGATTACCTGGGATATAATGTTTGATTCTTTGACCATTCACCACCTTGCGGATTTGTGCCTTCGAAGTTGTTGATTTTTATGGCACCGGGACGGTAGACCTCCTCGATAACGTAAGGACCCTCCCATTTAGAGAGAAGTTTTCCTGCAAAAAATCTTAAACGAGATTTGTATAGCAATACATAATCACCTACATTAAACTCACGCTTTTGTATTCTTTTGTCATGCCATCTTTTAACTTTTTCTTTAAACAACTTGGCATTTTCGTAGGCTTGGGTTCCCCATTCATCAAGTGAGCTAATATCAAATAACCTCTTCTCACCAGCAAGTTTAAAATCATAATTAAGTTCTTTAATAGCCCAATAAGCCTTCTGTTCTAGCTCGAGAGGTAAGTGACATGCTTTTCCATAGACCATTTTATACGGGGACATACCCATAGGGTTTTTATATGTAGTTCTATAGGCCCATAATGCATCATCAAGTTTCTTGGACCAATTTTTCTAGACCTATTAACAGTATTTTGCAAAATTAACTTGAGTTATCTATTACTCAATTCTACTTGACCACTAGACTGGGGGTGATAAGGAGATGCAATTCTATGATTAACATCGTATTTAGCAAGCATTTTACGGAAAGCGCCATCAATAAAATGTGAACCACCATCAGTCATTAAATATCTAGGGACTCCAAATCTTGGAAAATAACTTATTTAAGCATTTTAATAGAAGTGTTATGATCATCACTACTAGTTGGAATAGCTTCTACCCACTTAGTAACGTAATCAACAACAACTAAAATATGTGTATAACCATTAGAGGAAGGAAAAGGTCCCATATAGTCAAAGCCCCAAACATCAAATGGTTCAATAACAGTGAATAATTCATAGGCATTTCTTAACGTCTACTAATATTACCAATTCTTTGACATTCATCACAAGTAAGACAAACTTACGGGCATCCTTGAAGAGAGTAGGCCAATAAAAACTAGATTGTAGTACCTTATGTGCAGTCCTATCTCCAGCATGGTGTCCTCCATAAGCTTCGGAGTGACACTTGCGTAGGATCTGTTCCTGTTCATGCTCAGGTACACAACCTCTAAAAACACCATCTACTCCTTCTTTATAAAGATGTGGGTCATCCCAAAAGTAATGCCTCAAATCATAGAAGAACTTTTTCTTTTGCTGGTATGTGAAACTAGGTGGTATAAACTTAGCAACAATGTAATTAGCATAATCAGCATACCATGGAGTAGTATGAGAAGCATTTATAACATTTAATTGCTCATCAGGAAAGCTATCATCAATAGGTAGTGGGTCATCAAGCACATTTTCTAACCTAGACAAGTTGTCTGCAACGGGGTTCTCAGCTCCTTTTCTATCAACAACATGCAAATAAAATTCTTGTAGCAAGAGAACCCATCTAATAAGTCTAGGTTTAGCATCTTTTTTTCCATAAGATATTTAATAGCAGCATGATTAGTGTGAATAGTTACTTTAGAATCAACAATATAAGGTCTAAACTTATCACAGGCAAATACAACTGCTAAGAATTCTTTTTCAGTAGTAGCATAATTTCTTTGAGCATTGTCTAGAGTTTTACTAGCATATTGAATAACATTTAGTTTCTTATCAACTCTTTGTCCTAGAATAGCACCTACAGCATAATCACTAGCATCACACATAATTTCAAAGGGTAAATTCCAATCAGGTGGCTGAACAATAGGTGCAGAGAACAATGCTTTCTTAAGTATTTCAAATGCTTCTACATAATCATCATCAAAGACAAATGGTATATCTTTTTGTAATAAATTAGTCAGAGGCCGAGAGATTTTTGAGAAGTCCTTAATGAACCTCCTATAAAAACCGGCATGACCAAGGAAACTTCTTATACCTTTGATGTCCTTGGGACATGGCATCTTTTCAATAGCGTCAACCTTGGCTTTATCAACTTCAATACCTCTTTCAGAAACTTTATGCCCCAAGACAATACCTTCATTAACCATAAAGTGGCACTTTTCCCAATTCAGGACAAGATTAGTTTCTTCACATCTCTGCAAAACTCGATCAAGGTTGCTCAAGCAATCATCAAAAGAAGATCCATAGACGGAAAAGTCATCCATGAAAACCTCACAAATCTTTTCACAAAAGTCAGATAATATAGCCATCATGCATCTTTGAAAGGTAGCATGTGCATTACATAAACCAAAAGGCATACGTCTATAAGCAAAAGTACCAAAAGGGCATGTAAAAGTAGTCTTTTATTGATCTTTGGCTGACACGGGTATTTGAGAGAAACCAGAATAACCATCTAGAAAGCAAAAAATGTGTATGTTTGGATAATCTTTCTAGCATTTGATCGATAAAAGGTAAGGGGTAATGATCTTTTTTAGTAGCCTTATTTAATTTGCGGAAATCAATTACCATCCTATAACCAGTAACAATTCTTTGAGGGATCAATTCATCTTTATCATTAGGAACAACAGTAATACCTCCCTTCTTAGGGACACAATGGACAGGACCTACCCACTTACTATCAGCAACGGGATAAATTATACCTGCCTCAAGGAGCTTTAGTGTCTCCTTTCTTACCACTTCTTTCATTTTAGGATTCAGACGGCGTTGATGATCACGAACTGGTTTAGCATCTTCTTCCAAATTAATTTTATGTTGACATAGAGTGGGACTAACGCCCTTAAGATCATCAAGAGTATACCCAATAGCGGCACAGTGCTTCTTCAGAATTTTCAATAATCTCTCTTCTTCATGTTCTGAAAGGCTAGCACTAATAATAACAGGATATATCTTTTTCTCATCAAGATAAGCATATTTAAGAGTATCCGGTAAAGGTTTAAGCTCAAACACGGGATCACCCTTGGGTGGAGGAGGATCCCCTAGGATTTCAACAAGTAAATTGTGTTTCAGAATAGGTTCCTGTTTAAAGAATACTTCATCTAATTCCCTTCTTTCATTCATAAACATGTCATTTTCATGGTCTAGCAAATATTGTTCTAAAGGATCACTAGGAGGTACGGCAATAGAAGCAAGACCAATAATTTCATCTTTACTAGGTAATTCTTCTTCACGGTGTTGTCTACTAAATTTAGAAAAATTAAATTCATGAGTCATATCATCTAAACCGATAGTAACAACATCCATTTTGCAATCTATGGTAGCATTAACAGTATTTAAGAAAGGTCTACCAAATATAATGGGACAGAAGCTATCTTGTGGGGAACCAAGAACAAGAAAATCAGCAGGATATTTAGTTTTCCCACACAAGACTTCAACATCTCTAACAATTCCCATTGGTGAAATAGTACCTCTATTAGCAAGTTTAATTGTGACATCAATATCTTCTAACCCAACAGGTGCAATGTCATGCATAATTTCTTTGTATAAGTCAATAGGTATTGCACTAGCACTAGCACCCATATCACATAAGCCATGATAACAATGATCTCCTATTTTAACAGAAATAACAGGCATGCCTATCATAGGTCTAGGTTTACCGGTATCACAAGGTTTAGCAATTCTAGTAGTTTCATCACAGAAATAAATAACATGCCCATCTATATTATCAGACAAGAGATATTTAACAATAGCAATATTAGGTTCAACTTTAACTTGCTCAAGAGGTGTATATGTTTTAATATTGCTTTTACGAACCACAGTTGAAGCTTTAGCATGATCCTTGATCCTAACAGGGAAAGGCGGTTTCTCAACATAAGAAGTAGGAACAATAGGATCATTATAAGTAATAGTATTTTCTTCAACTTTAATAGGTGCAGATACTTTTACTTCTATGGGAGGATGATATTTAAACCACTTCTCCTTGGGGAGATCAACATAAGTAGCAAAAGATTCACAGAAAGAAGCTACTATCTTAGAGTCAAGTCCATATTTAGTGCTAAATTTACGAAAAATATCGGTATCCATAAAAGATTTAACACAATCAAAACTAGGTGTCATACCTGACTCCTTACCATTGTCGAGGTCCCAATCTTCGGAGTTGCGTTTAATTCTTTCCAATAAATCCCATTTGAATTCAATAGTCTTCATCATAAAAGAGCCAGCACAAGAAGTATCAAGCATGGTGCGATTGTTATCAGAAAGTCGAGCATAAAATTTTTGAATAATCATTTCTCTTGAGAGCTCATGATTGGGGCATGAATATAACATTGATTTAAGCCTCCCCCAAGCTTGAGCGATGCTTTCTCCTTCGCGAGGCTAAAAATTATATATATAATTGCGATCACGATGAACAAGATGCATAGGATAAAACTTTTGATGAAATTCCAATTTCAATCGTTTGTAGTTCCAAGACTCCACATCATCACATAGCCTATACCATGTCGATGCATCTCCCCTCAAAGATAAAGGGAAGACCTTCTTCTTAACAACATCTCCGGGTACACCTGCAAGCTTAAATAATCCACATACTTCATCCACATATATTAGATGCTCATCAGGATGTTTTGTTCCATGTCCCAAAAAAGGATTAGCTAGCAGTTTTTCTACCATACCCAAAGGAATTTCAAAGCAAGCATTTTCAATTTCAGTAGGTTCAGTAGGTTGAGGAGCAAATCTTTGCTCTACTGGTCGGGGTGAAGATACCCCGAACAAGCCCCTCAGAGGATTACTTTCCATAGTAACAAGTGACAATAAATTTCAGCAAACTATATAAATTTTTCCTTACCAAATTCCACCTACCAAAGGCGCTTCACTCCCCGGCAACGGCGCCAGAAAAGAGTCCTGATGACCCACAAGTATAGGGGATCTATCGTAGTCCTTTCGATTAGTAAGAGTGTCGAACCCAACGAGGAGCAGAAGGAAATGATAAGCGGTTTCCAGCAAGGTATTCTCTGCAAGTACTGAAATAAGTGCTAACAGGTAGTTTTGTGATAGGATAATTTGTAACGAGCAACAAGTAACAAAAGTAAATAAAGTGCAGCAAGGTGGCCCAATCCTTTTTGTAGCAAAGGACAAGCCTGGACAAACTCTTATATGATGTAAAGCGCTCCCGAGGACACATGGGAATATCGTCAAGCTAGTTTTCATCATGCTCATATGATTCGCGTTCGGTACTTTTATAATTTGGTATGTGGATGGACCGGTGCTAGGGTGCTTCCCTTACTTGGACAAACATCCCACTTATGATTAACCTCTATTGCAAGCATCCGCAAATACAACAAAATTATTAAGGTAAACATAACCATAGCATGAAACATATGGATCCAAATTAGCCCCTTACGAAGCAATGCATAAACTAGGGTTTAAGCTTCTGTCACTCTAGCAACCCATCATCTACTTATTACTTCCCAATGCCTTCCTCTAGGCCCAAACAATGGTGAAGTGTCATGTAGTCGGCGTTCACATAACACCAGTAGAGGAGAGACAACATACATCTCATCAAAATATTGAACGACTACCAAATTCACATGACTACTAATAGCAAGACTTCTCCCATGTCCTCAGGAACAAAAGTAACTACTCACAAAGCATAAACATGTTCATAATCAAAGGGGTATTAATATGCATATAGGATCTGAACATATGATCTTCCACCAATTAAACCAACTAGCATCAACTACAAGGAGTAATTAACACTACTAGCAACCTACTACCACCAATCCCGGACTTGGAGACAAGAATTGGATACAAGAGATGAACTAGGGTTTTGAGATGAGATGGTGTTGATGGAGATTGCCCTCTCCCGATGAGAGGAGCGTTGGTGATGACAATAACGATGATTTCCCCCTCCGGGAGGGAAGTTTCCCCCGCAGAACAGCCCCGCCAAAACCCTAGATTGGTTCCGCCAAGGTTCCGCCTCATGGCGGCGGAGTTTCATCCGAGAAGATGGCTTATGATTTTTTTCCCATCGAAAGAGTCCATATAGCATAAGATGGTCACCGGAGGGCCACCAGGGGGCCCACGTGGTAGGGGCGTGCCCCCCACCCTCGTGGGCAGGGTGTGGCCCCCCTGGTGAAGTTCTTGCGCTCAATGTTTTTTATATATTTGGAAAACATCATCCGTGAAGTTTCAGGACTTTTGGAGCTGTGCAGAATAGGTCTATAATATTTGCTCCTTTTCCAGCCAGAATCCCAGCTGCCGGCAGTCTCCCTCTTTATGTAAACCTTGTAAAATAAGAGAGAATAGGCATAAGTATTGTGACATAATGTGTAATAACAGCCCATAATGCAATAAATATTGATATAAAAGCAAGATGCAAAATGGACGTATCAAGTTGCAGAAAATGCTGGGACGCCGGTGCTCGCCCATCACCCCACTCCCAGCACCAAATCACTTGAGTTAATTGCATGGAAGCACCACACTTAGGGCAGCGGATCAGTACCATTATTCAGATTTTTTGCAAGTCAGTACCATGTTTGAGGCTAGTCATTGCAATACGGGCTAAGCCGCGTATAAATCTGTATTGACGATGTATCTGACAGCCCGGCCCCACCAGTCAGTTGACCAGCCGCCGAACCGGTGCATCTGGCTAGGAAAACCCGGCTCGGTCGGTCTTGGCTCGGTATACCTGGTCGAACCGAACTCCCTCGAACCCAAGCCAGTCACTCTCCATGAACCCTAGCCCTCGCCCCGCTCGAGCTCTCGCCCGCTGATTCACCGCCGACCGCCGCGCATTCCCCCGCCACCACCACACCATGGTTCACGAGGATGAGAGCAGCGACTCCTGCTCCAGCCTGCAGTACATGAACTCCTCCGACGATGACAGCATGTTGTACCGGGTGAGTGGTGTAGCTAGGGTTAGGGTTAGGGTTCCTGCTTTGGGGATTTGATCTTTGATTTCGGGGGTTTTGGTTCATTTTTCTCCGGCAGATCCGTGTCAGCATTGAAGACCAAGACTACATGGGCATTGAGACTGGAACCATTGTTCCCTGCCAGCACCATGGGCTTCCATGTGAGAGGCGTGTAGCCTTGAGGGATTTGAGACGGGCAAGAGGTTCTTAGCATGTCCTCTGAAAGTAAGATTCCGCGCTTTCTATGTTTTGTGTATTAAAATGAGTTGGTAGTAGCCCCACAGTATTTTTAATTGGTAGTAGTTTGGTCCAAGTTAGATTATGTTCTTGTGATTGCCATTCTTTATCCAATTACTAGTACTGATGCACTAATGCTGGTCATTGGAGTAGGCATGTGTTAATTTAATATGTGGCCAAGAGCTTAGTTTCCAGTGCACAACATTCTTTAAGCTTTGATCCTGATAGTTTAGTGCTTTATGAGTGCTTTATAGTTGTTGTACTTTTTGTTATGATTAAATAATGTGGCTATGTGATTTGGTTATGGTGCACATGATGTGTTGTTCTTCAGTTAGTTAGTTCTGTTGTTCTTTAGTTCTTTACTTAAGATCATATTCTTTAATTATAATATTTAGTGTAGCTGTGATGTTCTTTACAATCAATCCTTTAATAAATATAGGTGTTGAATATATTGCAGGAAGGTCAGAACTGTGGTTCTGTTGAATGGGTTGACCCAGAGTGGCCTCCTACACTGCAAAATGCATTGTTGAAGCTATGGGAAATGTATCAAGACAGTAGGAGTGATAGGAGGAAGGATAACCTGGAGAGTTCACTCACTATTCACCATTTGACAGAAGAAAAAATAAACTGGAGGCCAACTATGACAAATTAGTTGAAGATGTTCATCAACTTTTGAATGCCCAAGAGGATAGGGTGCTGGATTTCAGATATTTGTAGTCTAAGATGGAGAGTGCAGAGGAGAGGAAAGCTGAGGTGACCAACTGAGTTGTGTCAGATATGAAGACTGAGATGGAGAATAAAGATGCAGAGATATTCAAGCTGCAAGGGAATATGCAGTCCTGATGAACCTGACAAAAGCCCAAGGAACTGTCATCAGGAACATGAAGTTCAACCATTTGAAAGAGAAGGAAGTGCATAGTGCAGCCATGAGGAACTTGCAGTTCCAGGTTGAAGAACTAACTAAGTCTGTGGAGAAGCTCAAGCAAGAGAATCTGAAGCTGAAGCAGGTTGATGAAGTCACTAAGTCTCAGGAAGAGCTCACCCAAGAGAATCTGAAGCTCATCCAAGAGAATCTCTAGTTGAAGGGTCACATGGGTGATCTCAAAAAGGGACATGACAAGCTCACTAAAGACAGGGCTCAGGTCAAGCTTCAGATTGCTGATATGTTGAAGGCAGAGGAGAAGAACAAGCAGAAGATGAAGGGGATCCAGGCCATCTTGGATGAATGAACAAGATGAAGAGGCTGCTTAGCTGACCTTTTGTGAAGTAGTATCAATGGATCTGTTTTGTATGTGTGTATGGTTCTGTAAGAATCTATTAAGTATGTTGAACTCCAATTTGAATTATGGGTCTGTTAGAAGTTATGAACTATATTGAACTCCAATATGTTGCTGTAAGAATCTATTATGGTTATGTTTTGTGTGGATCTATTAGTTGGAATTATCTTGCTTTCATAGATGCTTCATAGAACGGTGAAGCTATGTTGGGTTCCGTCGACATCGACAACCCCTAAAGACTAAATCTTTGGCTATGTTGGGTTCCGTCGACATTAACAACCCCTAAAGACTAAAACTTTGGCTATGTTGGGTTCCGTTGATGTCGACAACCCCTAAAGACTAAAACTTCGGCTATGTTGGGTTCCTCGATGTCGACAACCCCTAAAGACTAAAACTTTGGCTATGTTGGGTTCCATCGACGTCGACAACCCCTGAAGACTAAAACTTTGGCTATGTTGGGTTACGTCGACGTCGACAACCCCTAAAGACTAAAACTTTGTCTATGTTCAGTTCCGTCGACGTCGACAACCCCTAAAGACTAAAACTTTGGCTATGTTGGGTTCCGTCAACGTCGACAACCCCTAAAGACTAAAACTTTGGCTATGTTGGGTTCTGTCGATGTCGACAACCCCTAAAGACTAAAAGGGTGTTTGTTTCCAGGGACTTTTTGTGTAGGGACTAGAAAAAGTCCCTCTTAGAGACTTTTTACCAAATAGGAGGGACTTTTTAGGGACTAAACTAGGCATTTGGGACTAAATGAAGAAGACTCTCAAGGAGAGTCTTTTTGGGACTTTTCCAACAATGCCCCTCCATGCACCCATTGGCCCGCCACCCATGGTGTTGTTTGATTGTTTTTTTCTATATACTAGGGGCAACATGGTCATTTAATAACCTCTAGGAAGGGACTAGGGACTTTTTAGTCTCTGGAAACAAATAGGGAGGGACTTTTTAGGGACTACAGACTTTTTAGTTGGGAGTAGGAAAAGTCCTAGGGCTAGAGAACGAAACACCACCTAAAACTTTGGCTATGTTGGGTTCCGTCGACGTCGACAACCCCTAAAGATTAAAACTTTGGCTATGTTGGGTTCCGTCGACGTCGACAACCCCTAAAGACTAAAACTTTGGCTATGTTGGGTTCCGTCGACGTCGACAACCCCTAAAGACTAAAACTTTGGCTATGTTGGGTTCCGTCAATGTCGACAACCCCTAAAGACTAAAACTTTGGCTATGTTGGGTTCCGTCGACGTCGACAACCACTAAAGACTAAAACTTTGGCTACATTGGGTTCCGTCGACGTCGACAACCCCTAAAGACCAAAATAACAGAAAGAGTACACACATAACCCCCTCATCTCTTGGGGCATTTGTGGACATAGTTTAGATTCATGACTAATAATAGAAAGAGTACTCTAACATATAGAATACATAACTTTCCCCCTCATCTCTTGGGCATCACTGACATAGTTTAGAAACATGACTCGTACATAATAGAAAGAGTACTCTAATAGAAAGCATGTCAACCTAAAATGATAACTGTTTTGAAACATACATAACTTGCCCCCTCATCTCTTGGGCATAACTGACATAGTTTAGATTAGAAACATGACACATGACACTCAGGTATTTCCACTTGTAGTAAAAAAGGCCATCCAACCAGTATGACTTGTAGGGTCAGTGCTACCTCTTGAGCACTGCGTTGGTTTTCCCTTGAAGAGGAAAGGGTGATGTAGCAAAGTAGCGTAAGTATTTCCCTCGGTTTTTGAGAACCAAGGTATCAATCCAGTAGGAGATCACTCTCAAGTCCCACACAACTACACAAACAAATAAGAACCTCGCAACCAACGCGATAAAGGGGTTGTCAAGCCCTACACGGTCACTTACGAGAGTGAGATCTGATAAATATGATAAGATAATATTTTTGGTATTTTTATGATAAAGAGAAAATAAAGATGCAAAGTAAAATAAACAGCAAAAGAAATAACTAAGTATTGAAAGATTAATATGATGAAAGATAGACCAGGGGGGCCATAGGTTTCACTAGTGGCTTCTCTCAAGAGCATAAGTATTACGGTGGGTAAACGAATTACTGTCGAGCAATTGATAGAATTGAGCATAGTTATGAGAATATCTAGGTATGATCATGTATATAGGCATCATGTCTGAGACAAGTAGATCGACTCCTACCTGCATCTACTACTATTACTCCACACATCGACCGCTATCCAGCATGCATCTAGAGTATTAATTTCATAAGAACAGAGTAATGCTTTAAGGAAGATGACATGATGTAGAGGGATAAACTCATGCAATATGATATAAACCCCATCTTTTTATCCTCGATGGCAACAATACAATACTTGTCGATTCCCTTTCTGTCACTGGGATCGAGCACCGCAAGATTGAACCCAAAGCTAAGCACTTCTCCCATTGCAAGAAAGATCAATCTAGTAGGCCAAACCAAATTGATAATTCGAAGAGACTTGCAAAGATAAACCAATCATACATAAAAGAATTCAGAGGAGAATCAAATATTGTTCATAGATAATCTGGATCATAAACCCACATTTCATCGGATCTCGACAAACACATCGCAAAAGAAGATTACATCGAATAGATCTCCAAGAGAATCGAGGAGAACTTTGTACTGAGATCCAAAGAAAGAGAGAAGAAGCCATCTAGCTAATAACTATGGACCCATAGGTCTGAAATGAACTACTCACACATCACCGGAGATGCCATGGAGTTGATGTAAAGGCCCTCCGTGATCAATGCCCCCTCCGGCGGAGCTCCGGAAAAGGCCCCGAGATGGGATCTCTCGAGTACAGAAGGTTGCGGCGGTGGAATTAGGTGTTCGTGGTGCTCCCGGATGTTTGGGGGTACGTGGACTTATGTAGGAGGAAGAAGTACGTCGGTGGAGCAACAAAGGGCCCACGAGGGTGGAGGGCGCGTCCAGGGGGGTAGGCACGCCCCCTGCCTCGTGCCTTCCTCCCTTGTTTCTTGACGGACAGTCCAAGTCTCCTAGATCACGTTTGTGGAGAAAATCACGTTCCCAAAGGTTTCATTCCGTTTGGAGTCCGTTTTATATTCCTTTTCTTCGAAACCCTAAAATAGGCAAAAAAAACAGCAATTTGGGCGGGCCTCCGATTAGTAGGTTAGTCCCAAAAATGATATAAAAGTGTAAAATAAAGCCCATTAACATCCAAAATAGATAATATAATAGCATGGAGCAATCAAAAATTATAGATACGTTGGAGACGTATCAGTTAGCAGAAGTGGAAGCCCCAGAAAGGCCTTGAATGCCTTGCAGCACCATGCCTTGCATAAGGATGTGCTCTTGCTGGTGCAGCCTGTGCTCTTGCTGGTGCAGCATGTGCTCTTTATGGTGCAGCATGTGCTCTTTATGGTGCAGCCTGTGCTTCATCAACATTCCTTGGTCTTCTAGATGCCTTGCAAAAATGAAGGAAACATGAAGAGAAGGAAACATACAATAAATACAAAACATAGTACTAGTTAACAAGGTGCTTACCACATGCTTATTTTTTCTCAAAGCCAACTCTGGTTTCAATTGTTTACTGCAGCTTGTGTATCTATGGCCTTGGAGCCCACAGTTACTGCATGTTATAGTGGCCATTCTTGAACTCTCCTTTGGCTTTGGAACCTCAAATCTGCCCTTTATCCTCTTCTCTTTCCTTCTTCCCTTCTTCACATGAAATTTAGGTGGCTCTATGTCTTGTCCTTCTATCTTTGTCCACTCATGTTCACCAGGAACAGGATATATCATTGGTTCATATGCTGCTAGGTAAAATAGTTTTTTAAAGAATTTGCACACATAGTCCTCTGGAAACCTTTTTGCCTTGTTAATTGCTGATATTGCATGGTGTGCCACTTAGGTCCCACTTTCTGTAACCACATGTATGAAGTTCCAAGTTGACAGCATGTGTTTGCTACCCACTAGTTACTTGCCATAGATTAACACCAGCTTGAATGGGTTTACAGAATTTGGCCCTTTCCTTTTCCACCTCTAACTTCTCAGCATAATGGGGTGTGATCTCCCACAGAGCTACCTTTCCACTCTCTCTATTCCTATGCCACCTCACCATCTGCTTATTCTTAATACCATCAATCATAGTCCTAATAGGTTTTTTTCTAAAATCAAGGATGTACTTGTTGAACACCTCAGATAGGTTGTTAACAACCAAGTCTGTCTTACAGTTTGTGTCAAAAGCATGCCTAGCCTAGAATCTTGCAGGTATTCCACTCAGCCACTTCCAAGCTTCCTCACTCTCATTTTTTAGATCATTCATTGCAATGTCAAACTTGTGTTGGTTATAAGCATAACTAGCATTATCCATGCATTTCTTAAGATTTTCTCCCCTAAAGCCAACATTTTGGAAGTTTGCATACAAGTGCCTAAGGCAAAATCTTTGGTGGCAGTTTGGAAATACTTGATTAATTACATTTAGTAGGCTCTGTTGACATAGCATATCATACTAAGCTACTGACATCATAGTATAAGGACCAAATTTGCATAAAGATAAACAAGGGGATGCATTCATACCTTCTGTCTATCAGACATGATAGTATAAGGACCAAAGTGTCCAACTTCTCCTCCTATACATATCTTAAGTTGGTGCAGAAACCAACACCAATTTGCTGTATCCTCTTGTCCAACAATACCAAATGCCAGTGGGAAAATGTTGCTGTTGCCATCTCTGCTAGTGGCAGCAAGTATTTGAGCTCCAGTGGTGAGCTTAATAAAGCAGCCATCGACACCTATATTGCATTTGTAAGACCAAATTCAGTAACTACATGAAACTATCAAACTATTCTATATATGTCATCTACAAGAATTTATACACAATTCTATATATGTCATACAAAAGCAAGGAGCAAGTTTATTCACTATATAACACTACTAAACATACTTAAGTTGTACATGTCACTAACCTACTACAAGAATTTATACACAATTCTATATATGTCATACAAAAGCAAGGAGCAAGTTCATTCACTATATAACACTACTAAACATACTTAAGTTATACTAAATAAAGCATATAAAATAAAGCACTAAAATAAAGCATATAAAACATGTCACTGGCCTATGAATGGTATGCATCCACTGAGAAAGCCCTCCCTTGCTCCATTGATGCAGAAGAACATAGCATGAAATCTTGGTCCTGGATGTGGTGTTTTTGTAGTAGGTTTTGGAGTTACAATTGTAACTATAACTCTACTCCCAGGGTTTGTATCCATGATTGTTTGAGCATAGTCCCTCAGCCTCGGATACTGTTTCTTGTGCTCTCCTAAAACAGCCTCTACAGCATAGGTTTTTGGCCCTATAGGCCATGTGCTTGGGCACATTAACACCATACTTCTCATTGCAGTTGTCAATTAGAGTCAAAATACTTGTGTTTGGATCAGACCTGAACAGTGACTCATATGTCTGTGCAAGCCACTTTGCACTAACCCTTGATGTCTCTGTAGTGCTAGGGCAAGTGTGCTGCAGCCTCATTTTTTATTGCAAATGTCTTCTCCCCTTTGATAACTTCTGCAACTATGAAGAACTGACAATGCTCTTGTTTGCAGCAAACAATGATCCTTTTGTCTGAGTTTCTATGATACCTGAAATTTCTGGCTTGTGTAATGTGCAAGCTCAACAGAGCATCTCTGAATTGCTGCTGGTTTTTGAAACACATGTGCATACATAACTGTTGATGTGGTTGCTCCAGTTTGTCATTATACCATATCCTTGCTGGCCTGTTAATGGCCCTACTCTTCCTTCCTTTTGGTAGGACAAATGCTAGTGGCTCATATCCATCATCTTCACTATCCAATAGCAACCCAGTATCTTCTTCATATGATGATGATCTGAAATCTGGTTTCATGTCCTCTAACACATTAGAATGTGTCCTAGTGGTGGGCCCTCTCCTAACTGGCAGCTTTTGCCTCTTTTTACCAGCTGCTTTCATAGGTGGTTCATTCTCCTTCTTAGAATCTTTCTCCTCATCCTCCTCAATCTCAAACAACTCCTCAACCTCAGTGTCACCCTCATAGTGTAGTTGTTCCTTATCTGAATCTTCATCTATTTCTTCCTCTGAATCTTCATCCTCTTCTAGTTCTTCCTCTGCTAGCCTCTTTTCCTCTATTATCTTTGTGTCTTCAGCAATCCTGTACTTATTCATGCAGAATGGGTTGTTGTCACTATCATATGCCCCCTGAGAGTCATCATTACTCTTATATCCCTCCTCTTCTTCCATCACAGATTTGAGCTTCCTCTTGCTGACATTTCTGCTCTCTTGTGTGCACATACCAGTAGGTTGTACTATTGCACTACTGTTGCTGCTTTGACTCTCAAAAGCAGCACCATGATCATTAACAGCAAGCACAGGAGGATCTCTCAGATCATACACAACAGGTTCTTGATATAAAACGGTGGCTAATCGTTCCTCACTAACATGAGATGCAGTACTGACAAATGATGTGGCCCTGACTAACAAGTTCAGAACTAAATTGTCCTCATTCTGCTTCTTAATTTGCTGCAACTTGATGTTTGTATCTATCAAATCTAGGCCATGCTCTCTCTGCACTCCTATGCTTGTATTCCCCATGTGGTACAGTTCATCACTGAAGTTAAATCCTTGTGTTCGCATCAGTGCATACAAATTCAAATATGTGACATATGAGTTGCATATCTTCCTATCCAAATTATGCTGAGCATCGAAGTGAATCCTAACATCCCAAACAGCATCATCCAAACTACAATGGACAGCAAAATTGCACATTTTTCAGTTCAGTAAACCTAACCCTAGCCCAAATCATGGCACAAAGGAGAGAGTACAGATGGAGAGAAGAGGGCACTCACAGCAGGCCACCCAATCCATGGCTCCAGTGATGGCTCGTGGTAGGGTTGGCCATCCAGATCTCAGCCAGCCGCAGCCACTGCTCCATGGCTAGCGGCACCTCCATGCCCTCGTCATCATCGCTATAGTAAGCTGACGAACTGGACTCCCCGTTGTCGATTTCGATTCCTCTATGCGCATCGCTCCCGAGTCCGGGGAGGTCTCCGTACCCGCCCACAAAGCCACCGCTGCTCCGGCCACCGCCACCGCCGCCGCCTGGAGTAGCCATCGCGAGGAGAGGGACATGAGAGAAATGCTAGGGTTCGACCGAGCCAAGACCGACCGAGCCGGGTTTTTTCTAGCCAGACGCATCGGTTCGGCAGCTGGTCAACTGACTGGTGGGGCCGGGCTGTCAGATACAGCGTCAATACAGAGTTATACGCGACTTAGCCCGTATTGCAACGACTAGCCTCAAACGTGGTACTGACTTGCAAAAAAACTGAATAATGGTACTGATCCGTTACAACTGCCCCAAGTGAGGTACTTCCATGCAATTAACTCAAATCACTTGGATAGTAGTCTTCCAGCAAGGAAGCAATGGCTGGAGAAGAGGCGGAGGTTTCTACGGACAGAGCTTGAACAGCTCCTCCGCGGCTACGCCGATCAGCGCCCGTGGGAACCAACATTTGAGCTGGAAACCATCTGCGGCGTGGCGAAGGAGAGCCCCTATCTCTCCTCCCATTGCTACCACATCAACTTCCTCGCCGCGGCATCCGACGGCACGCGGATGCTCTTCTTCGCTCAGGTTTGGGAATTGGGAGGAGAAGAGAGCCGACATGACAACACCGAGCCATGCTGCCGTTTAGGGGTTCGTTACAGCGACAAAGAATCGGAGGTCTCTTTCTGCTGTCCCCTGCCCTACTACAGCCCAAATGATGCATATCTTGGTAAGTGCCTTGCAATTTGCTTAACAACATCGCTCTTGGTATTTTTGGGCTGTTTTTTTTGCCCACAATATATATATAATGGCTTCGAAAGTTTCAAATCGAATGGTGAAATGGTTTAAGTAGCTGAGCAAACTCGTTTTTCACGTGCAGGGCGATGCACCATTTGCGAGTTTGGCGTAAGTAAGATTGCAAATCCACCTGTTGGTCTGCATATCGGAGCAGCGCACACTGATTTTGGAAAGACACGTCCGCGCTTGCCTCAAATTTGAAGAAGGTGTCCTCTCGTGCGGACGGCATCGTAGACACGGAGTTGATATACTGTTATGACCCAACAGATTCTCATTTCGCAAATGCGCTTAACGAGAGCCGCCCTTCGGCAAACCTGGACAAGAACCTTCGGATTATGAGCCTCTCGTGAGATCAAGAAGTTCTCAAGCACTTCTTTTTTACGTGAGCAGCAGGAGTTCTGCTTTTCTTTTTCTATCAAGTACGTAGAGGGAAGAATAGAGAATGAAACAGATATGAGGTTAGACGTACAAAAAGAATAAAACATCTTATGAGAAAACTCCTCTCGGCTATAAGAAATGCCGTGAGTTTGTTCCTTTTCATAGAATACAACGTACGGATGTATATATCTAGCCTATTAGGGCTCCTTTGATTCAAAGAAATTTTATAGGATTTCTGAAGGACTGAAATTCTTAGGATTTTTTTCTATGTTGATCCTTTGATTTATAGGATTAGATCTCATAGAAATTTTTTTTATGAAATCTTTTGTACTACATTTTTATAGAAAATCTAACATCCACTCCAATATCTTTTTACAATTTCTTTGTTTTTTCTGTGGCATCTCAAATACTCATTGCTTATCCTATAAGATTCAAGTGGGCATGCCACTCCAACCCTATACTTTTCCTATTGCTATGTTCTCAAAATCCTACAAATCAAAGAGGCCCTTATTGTGCAATTTAGCATGGATGTATTTGTTGGCATTATATTCCATGTCTCACACACACATGTGCCACCACTATTAGCTTCTCTACAAACAGAAGAAAAAGGGAAAGTGTAGAGAATAGAGAGTAGAACATAGCCAACACGTTTCAGTCCAACCACTCAATACGAGGTGGCTTAACATATACCAGAAGGGTTGGGCGCGGTTTGCTACGTTGTTGGTGTTGTTTGGGTTTCTTAAAAAAATTACTCACTCTGTTTTAAAATATATAAGGTGTATTACTTTTTGAAAAGTCAAATCTCTTCAAGCTTGATTAAATTCATAGATAAATATATCAAAGTCCATAATATCATATCAGTAACATCAGATCCATCATGAAATGAATTTCCATATTTTCTTGTTTAATATCGTGGACGTCAATATTTTGGCTCTTAACTTGATCAAAGTTAAAAATTTTGACTTTTCAAAAAACTATTACCACTTATATTTTGGAACTGGTGGAATATTTCATTTAGAGGGTGAGGGCGGTGATGGTGTATCTTTTATTTTTATTTATAATATATTGCAATGATTTGATGTTGTGTGATTTTGTGTTATCTAATCAACTAACATTTCTTTGGCAGCATGTACTATATTGGTGCTACAATATCACATGGTGTGTTTCCTTTTTCTAGATGGTGGGAGGCTGCACGAGATTGATATGTTTCTGTAGGTCGATTGCTGCTGATTGATTTGAAAAATCATTGGCGCAATCAAAATTGTAAAAATAAATCCAAAATTAGATATCTCAATTGAATGAAAGACTTTCAAAATTAGAGAACATAATCTTTCCCTAATAATAAAGCACGGATTGATTCCGTGGGTTCATCGTCACAATACGCTTCTTCCTATTAATTTATGCTTTCAGTTTTTCTCATCAACACGTCTATATTTATTTTCTATATACAAGGTGGTACTAATCACCGGTAATTTGTAGAAAAGCCCTCGCATTTTATAGAATCAACCCGCAGTCTGTATAGAATCAACCCGGAAGAGAGAAAAATCCCACGATGTCCGTCTCCCACACACGATGCAGAGCAGTTGATTTTCTCTATAAAATCCGACATCGCTACTTCAAAATTAATTTCATCAGTTCATATACGTGCGCCTTGATGATTCTAACAAGAGGCAATGGAAATCAGCGGAGCAACGAATCCAGATAGGTGTGCAGCGAAGGAACCCAACGGAACCCAGAGAGATGCGGAAGAAATTGGGATGATGCTGATAGAAATTGGCCCGCTAGCAAAGGTTGGGCCTGCTCCGGGAAAAGGAGAGGCCGGACGGAGGGGAGCAACCCTGGCCTTGCTCGTCCACGAGCTTCGTGGTGGGGCGGCGTTGTGGCCCTCGTCAGCCGATGGCAGCGGCTATGGCGCCTCCATGGTGCAAGCAGTGGAGCCGAAAGCAGCGGCTACGCCGCCTCCACGACGCAAGTAGGGGGGAGGCGAAGCGGGCGCGCGAGGAGGCGAAGGGCGCAGTAGGAGAGGATGGAGCGGTGGAGGCTGTGCTCGCCGGCAACGGGCCCTGGCCGGCCGGCCGCCAGATCTTGGCTACCAACGGAGCCACTGCACACCGCGGCAGCGCAGACCTGCAGCCCCCATCGCCACCAGCCACCTCCACAGGTTGGAGAGGGGCTACACCACCACGACACGCGGGGGGAGGGGGGGAGGGGACGTGGCGGGATCACGGCCAGCGGGCGCATCCGCGGGGGGAGGTCGGGATGGACTTGCCTTGGCGAGGGCAGTTAAAGGAGGAGAAACGGAACGGACAGTTGATGAAGTACGTGGGAGAGAGACAAGGATGATAAGGTTGGAAGGGGACAACGGTGCATGGGGATCCCGATTAATATTTTCAACAGAGGAATCCCGATTGTGTTAGATCTTTCTCATAGCAGTACATACATTTGTATGCTTCTCTAAATCTACATGCACACAATTTTTCTTCTTCTTGAAGTTGGATTTGCATACGTTTGTACTTTTTTAACGTATACTCATACTGACTACATAGGCCAACACACACGGCGGAAACATATATGCCTGGACACCCAATAAAATAAAGTAGATTTTCTCGTCTTAGGATGGATAACATTCAAACGTATTGTGATTGCGTGAATATTGAGATCACAACGAGAATAGGGAGGAGGATAAGTAACAACACAGATGGGACGCCATGCGTTGAAATAAAGGACGGACATATTGTGGTCTCGAGTCATAATTATTGTGTTAGGAGAGTGTGGTATTTTTCCCGTTGCAACGCACGAACTCTTTTGCTAGTGAATTAAAAGAATTGAATAGGAGAGCTCCTTGAGAAATTTTTGACCAATCAAAATCTGATGACCCAAATCTAAAACAAAGGCATCAATTAATTGTCAGAAAATATAGTGTATAGTATAAAAAACTGAATGAGAGAGTTTTAAAAAATTGTTGACCTGGTCAAAATTGGATGACTTAATTTCAGTTGGAAACCTTATTAATTGACTCTGAGACCTCTAAAATTAGGGAGTATAACATTATAGAGGATTCCATTTTTAGATCACCAAAGAGGGAGTGCTATAAAACACACACAAATACGGTTTCTTATATTGCTTCAAGACACAAAGCCCGCTTCTTGTTGCTCCAAACAAGATCTAATCAGGCTCCCGTGGCCGCTTCTTTAGTCCCACGGCTCGTCATAATCGGGCCTGAACAAGTCGTCCCGTGAGAAGACCCGTCGAAGGAGTGTGGTGACCCTGGCGACGCCAAGCATCCACCCGGCCGCCATGACCGCGCAGACCTGGGCGGCGAGGGAGCTCCAATGGCGGAGGCAGAGCGCCGCGAGCACGAACACGGCAGCCAGCACGACGTAGAGCGTCCAGTACTTGGCAAGACGCTCGAATTCCTCGCATCTCTTCTTGTACCTGGCCGCCTCCTTCCGATGCTTCGAGCTCCGCTGCCTTCTCTTGTGCTTGGCCGCCGCCGCCGGTGACCGCGTCCAGACCACAGAGCACGGACACGGTTCTTTCCCCGCGGCCGCCGTGGCCTCCGGTTTCGCCGCCATGGCGGCGCTTGACCGAGGGTTCGTTGTACTCCTTACTTCGTTGTACTCCTTCCGTTTCAAATTACTCGTCACAAAAATTGATGTATCTAAAACTAAAATACATCTAGATACATCTATACCCATGATAAGTAATTCAAAATAGAGGGAGGGACTAGGTTTGTTTTAGCAGGGGTCTATCCTGTGATCCGGGCGCTTATATTGGAGCCGGACAGGGCCGGGAGGTTTCCATATATCTAGCCCGGCCTGTTCAACTCCTGGGGCGGCAGGTGCGGCCCACACGGGTATCACCTTTCACCTCGGCCCCAAGATGGGCCGGCCCGCTCAGACCCAACAGGTGTAGATCGGGTCCGTTCGCCGCCGAAAAACTTGGTAGCATCCTGTTTCTGTGGCTCCGTCTGATCTCGCCATCGAGCAAGCACGGAAACTGCGGCGGCAACGTGCGCCGGAGCCCGGAGGTAGTTGGCCTCCCGTCCCCGCGTGGCCGCCGACGCGGTGCGCGACATCCTCGAGGTGGAGGGACGCAGTGGCGCAGAGAGAGAGCACCCTGCCGTGTCGCACCGTGCGTGCGTGCGAGTTGTCTTGTGCCACGCGCTGTCGGGCACGGCCGCCGCCCGGCGCGCCGCGGCCGCTCCTTCCTGGTTGATCCGAGGCGAGGGGGCGGGGGGCCACGTCGACCCCACGAGACGGCGCGTCGGGGCGGGGGCCGCGGCACGCGCCGGGCTATTCTGCACGTCAATTATTGCATGCATGCGTCCTTTCTTCGGTCCCGTCCCGTCCCGGCCATGTGACGCGAGAGGACAGGGACCTGGCGATCCACGCGCTCCGCGGGTCTGGCCACCGCCGCGCTGCCACCCGTCTGTCTGGCTGGGAGGGAATTGCACGAACCACCACTTATTGGAGCTAGTGTTGCACAAAACACCTACTCCCTCCGTTCGGAATTACTCGTCGAAGAAATGAATGTATGTAGATGTATTTTAGTTATAGATACATCGATTTTTGTGACAAGTAATTTCGAACGGAGGGAGTATTATACAGGTTTGTTGTAGAAAGCACCACATATTGGTGTAATGCATTGCAGATAGGTCTAATCTAGTGTTTAGCTATATTAACATAATTTCAGACAAATGGATCCCGCTTGTAAGTCAATTCTAACTGGCTGATGCAAAGGAATGTGATTTTTATCCGTTTGGGTCGGCCGAGCAGACATGCATGTCCGGGTTTTCTGGGTCGGCTGGTGCACCCACCGTGGCCGACGCATTTGTCCGCGTGGTCTTAGAAAAACTAAATAGGCACAAAAAATATTTAAATTTAAAACATGAATATTAATAATACATGATTAAACATTAAAACCGCTGGCCAAAGTCCCCTTCAAACATAACTAAATATAATAAAACATAATAAAAACAAAAAGCCTCACAGCAGTTCTCGCCCACAGCCGTAAGCGTCATCCTCATCGTTGGAGCAGGTAAAGTCAAAGAACTTTGGCGGCTGTGCCCAGGGGAACGCTGTCTGGTAGGCCGTGAGCGCGGCCTCCTCCGACGTCTGCTACTACGCCATGGCTGCCTGGCGCCGCTTGCCTCCTCCTGCTTCCGCCGCTCCTTCTCCTCCTCGCGCGGCTAGTGCTATCGGTGCTCCTCCTCTCCGCGCTCGTGTCTCATGCGGTGCTCCGACCAGTCCACTTATCCTCTAGCGTGCGGCAGCGCCGCTGCTCAAGGTAGGCCGCCTCCTCCTCCGATGCACCAAGCCACACCAGTGGTGTGTCGACCCTCCCGCACGATGCCCTGCCACTGCGTATGTCTCGGTGACTGTGAGCGGTGCCGGCGTGGGTGTATGTGGTGCTGGTAGCGATGGCGGCGGCAGTGGCGGGTAGATGCAATTGCCGGCCACAGAGAGCCGGAGCGCCTCCTCCAGACCAAGTATGCAAGACTAGTCATATTATTTTGTGATGGTTGTATTGGCCACATGACAACTAGTTTGCTGTAGTGGCCATATAGCAAATACTTGGATGCTAAAATCTAATGGCAACAATATCTACCATGTTTTTGGTGCTAGTGATCACATGCCGAACTTGTTTCATTTAAATTTTGGTTCAAATTTTAACAATTTCAGAAAATATGAAAAATTCCAGTGAATTTCACATGTCTACAGTACCATTCTGGGAAAGTTTTATCCCATTTGGATCAATGGGTTGAAGATAATGAAAGTTTTGGTTAGCCCGTACAATTTTTTGGTTCAATTTTTGACATTTTTCAGAAAAATGAGAAACAATTCCAGTAAATACTACATGTATTCAATACTAATTTGAGAAAGTTTGGCTCAATTGGACCACAAGTTTGGGAGATAATGGTGATCTAATATGTTGGCTGATGTGACCGGTTTTTATTGTCACATGTGCACTTACAAGTGGGACCCATCTGTATAAAATTATGTCAATGTATCCAAACACTAGATTAGATCTAGTTGCAATGTATTACACCAATATGTGGTGTTTTCTGCAACAAACCCGTATAGTAGGTGTTCTGTGCAACACTAGCCCCAATAAGTGGTGGATTATGCAATTCCCTCGTCTGGCTGGCGGTCTCTCTCCCCATCACCGCCGTGATGTGACGACGTGAAAAGATCGGGCGATTAATTCTGTAGTAGTAAAGAACGGGAGCGAGGCAAGAAAATTTGAAGTGGCTTCCACGCCAAAACTACGTACACTTGTGACTTTGTGGTTGTGTTTGAGAAACGAGTAGTAACACTGTAGACAAACTGGCCATCATGAGTAGAATGGCTAGGTGGGCAGGACGTGGAGCTTCTATACTCGCGCTCATATTGCACACCCTCGTCAGACAGTAAAATCATAAAAACTAGAGAGAAAAAGATCTCGCGTGTAAATTTCGTGATGAAATTACATTTATGGATGTCTGGGCAAAAATAAATAAATCAACGATTTAAAAAAAACACTCCACAAATTCTGGAGTATTTTTAGAAGCACTTTTAGGGTTATTTTTAAAGCATTTTGGAGTGTTGATTTAGTTATTTTTGCCCGCACATCCACTTATGCCATTTCATCACAAAAATAGGCAATAATTGGTAAATAAGTATAGTAACTATAGAAGAAACTAAGTACCCCCCCCCCCTCCTCTCCTAAATATAAGTCTTTTTTAGAGATTCCGAGATTCCAATATGAACTATATATCAAGCAAAATGAGTGAATCTACACTCTAAAATATGTCTATATACATCCGTACGTAGTTTCTATTGAAATCTCTAAAATGACTTATATTTAGAAACGATGGGAGTAATATTTTGTTGGGTTGATCCGGAGTATTGGTTTTTTAATAGATTTTTACGAGTATTGTTCTTGTATCATAATGCTCGTGTGGTTATTTTGTTGGGTTCACCTGGAGTATTGGGGTTTTAATAGACTTTTATGAGTATTGTTCTTGTATCATAATGCTCATGTATGATGTCTTTGATATTATTTTTCTTTACCTTGTGGAGCGAAAAGGTAGGCGTCAAACACATGTGTGAATGCACACCCGATGGAGCACGAGATTGATGACTTAGTCTTTTTAAGCAATATATCTGTACTTCTGATTCATTAGTGACTATCAAGGACTTAGCCTGACACCATATATTAATCATACATGAAGATATATCTAATAGCCAAATGGTCAATCATACTAACCTTAACGTGTGCAATTTAAACACATGTTCATTGCGTGGGGCACCATTACTTGGTGTCACCGTCATCAACATCGATGGGCTGATATAAGGACGAGGAGAAGGGAAGGGGCACCAGCTGCCTATCAGAGCACGAGCAACCTCATGCAACGGGCGAGAAAAGTGTGAGATGGTGACAATGGAGAAGAGGCAATCAAAGGAAGATTAGATGTCGGATTGGCGCGGACAGTTTTCACGTTGGAAGGATATGCCATGGCGAGTTACCTACCCTTACCTGAATCTTGTATTAGTAGTTATGGCAGCACACCTTCGGCTCGTCTTAGTGTTTGTAGTCGTCGCTAGGTGGTCTACAAATCTGAATGTAAGTTTTATTATTTCTGGTGTTCGTTGTACTGTCATAACTGAAAATGAATAGATCGAAAAAAATCCGGAAAAAAAACTTTTTCTATAAAGAAATATAAAACTTTTCAGATCACT
Organism: Triticum dicoccoides; assembly: GCF_002162155.2. Taxonomy (NCBI): domain Eukaryota; kingdom Viridiplantae; phylum Streptophyta; class Magnoliopsida; order Poales; family Poaceae; genus Triticum; species Triticum dicoccoides. Next base: position 607,385,061 of record NC_041392.1, on the reverse strand, counting down.
AGTAAAGGGAGTACAAATTATTTGATAACGAAACAAGGTGAAAGCTTAGCGTGCCAACTTTTTGCATCGAACCAACTGTGAGGGACATTTGGTTGGCATGCCAAAAAAATTGGTAAGTCATCAAACCAAACATGCACGCTCTACTCCCCTAAAATTATTAAGCTTGAAATTACAGTGTTATAAGTGGGTCTCAATCCTCAAGCCGTTTGTTGCAATGGTTTTGCTGATTCTAGATCAGTTTAGGTTTTCTTATTAATCTTATTAATATTCAGAAAAGTACAGCTTGCACTTCTTTCAGAAAAAGTACGGTTGGATGGAAAACATGTATATTGCATTTTCACCGACAGAAATTACAATTTTTTCGAACGCTTAATCAAATTGCCATCTGACTTAGACATAGATAGATCCCAACAGTAGATAGGCGATGATCTCGTGTGCAGAACATACTGAAGAACAAACACCAAACAGTCATTGACATCCCTCTGAACAGCCGTACAGGTATGTACTACTTTCTTTTGTTTAGAGCTGCGATCCGGGGGCCGGAGCTGATCGACCAGCAATTGATTAATCTACTCCAGCCAATGCATACACGTCAACATGTCAGAAAACAAAACGAAAATACTCGAACCAGGTTGTCGCCGTGTACTCAAGCCGATCATGTGCAGCGTTTGACCGTGCGCATGGGCCGCTTCTCGATCGAGTGGTTGGGCAAACGGTACAAGTCACGAGTATCTATTTATCTATCTATATCTAGAAAAGAAATCTAAGACTTGGTACGGTTCTCAAATCAAAGTAAAGAAGAAATTTAGCATTGGTACGTGATGGGCCCTTCGACGTGACTTGTAATTCCTTGATTCAACTATACGAATCAATCTGTGGTTAAATGGTTAGAAGGACAGTGATATCCCAATCCACAAGATTCAAGTCCTGAAGCTCGCATTTATGCTGAATTTATTTCAGGGCCGGTTCAGTCTCAAAAAATGCGTAAGGTGCCACAATTGTGTGAGTGAAACAAACACTAGCCATGTAGAGCTACTTGTGGCAAAGTTTAGCAAAGTGTAACAAAAAAATCGCGGAGGTGCTGGGGCTCTCACTCGGTTGGCCATATGATTGCTTTGCGATTTGAAAACTTGTTTATGTGATTAGTCCATAATATTTGTTCGTGGGGTCCATGCATCAGGTTTTTGACAGCTCCACCTGTCCCATCCCCATGTTTTTTGTTCTTTTCACTCTCGGATTTGAATCTATTCTATCTTTTGAACTGAAGTTTCAAGTTTTAATAGTTCAAACTTTGTGATTTTAAAAAAATATTGCCATAACTTATTCAAAACTGGTCTTATCGTCGCAAGGAACGCGATATGCAAACGAAAGACCAATTGGACTTTTGATTCAAAAGATATAATAGATTCGAATTTAAAAGTCAAAAGAAAAAAGACATGGGAGATGGGATGGGTGGAACAAGGCAATCGTACGGCCTGAACACTATGTGGTCCGGCACCTGATTGTCACAAATTCTCTACCAAAGTGTAACTATGAAAAGAAAATACCCTTATCATTTCTTTTTTGTACTCCATGATATACTAGTACGTAGCGGGTTGGCTTCTCTTTTAAGATACCTCCTCTTTCGTGTTTTTGCTAATCTTAGGCTCTTAGCGGTCGGTGTACATGTCTTTCCTCAATATGAAACTTGCTTTAGCAACAGTGACGACTAGCGAGCGCCTTCTCTCATGGATCTTGTGTTTATGATCATATATCCTGAGGTCGGCGTGCATCTATTACCTTTTACGGTCCGGGCCTCTTTCCCAACAAGTTAATAATTTGCATCAATGAGATGTCGAAGCGTCAAATCTGGATTTGATCCCTCGTGGATTGGGGATATAACCACCCACCCTTCTAACATTGCGCCAATGGTAGATCCTCAACTTTGGCTTCTTTGCACCACATAATTTACGAAGGTCAATATGAGAAAACACAGTCACATATTCTTTGATTTCAAGGAAACACAAGGCTATTGCACACGTTGATCGAAAGTGCACAACAAATTGATTAACACATTTTTCGTTAAAGAGCACTTTATTACTTAAAAGATTTAAGCATTACAACCGGTCACTGCATAACCGAGATGTACACAACCATAACCAAGTCAACATTCTAAAATAATAGAAAAAAGGCGGTCTTGCGGAAACTGTATAACGCCTAAGACGTAGGAGGGTCAATCCGAAGATCATGATGTCATCCATGTCGGGTAAAAGTATCCCTCGTCGTGGCCTTCAATCGTGTACACACCTCCGTAAAACATGTCTTGATTCTACACACGTTATAGAGACGACCATAAACGTACCATTTCACGATAACCTGCAGAAGAGGGATTTAAAGAGGCCGTGAATGAGAGAGATAGGAAGAGGAATGGTGAACACTATGTGGGAGGGAGGGAGTGTGTTAAAAAGAGCGCACATTGAGTTCACTTCTCTCTTCTTCTTTTTTTGCCAAAAAGGCGCATTGAATTCTTAAAAAGAATAATAACATGAATGGGATTTCTAGGTATTTAAGGGCACACCAATGCACTCTTATGATTTATGTTTCGCGGACATTCTACATGAACTCTGCAAATCTCAAACATGTTATCCAAATAACTCTTGCATTTTTTTTCTTTTGTCAACATAACAATTTATGTTTTAGACTTGATGAAAACCCTGTGATCTAAATATGCCCCAGCAGAGCAGTGCATGCCGGTGACCTAACAAATACGTTACACATTTAGTTCCTCCACGCCATATTCTCCATATGCACCTTCGCCTAGGTCATGGGCCCTAAGACGTGACTTATAATCTTTTTGAACCGTTTGATTAGCCGTTGTTTGTGCTCTGTCATGACATGCAAAGTAGATGACTGAATCAACTTCACTTGGCAGTCGCACATGTTTGGTTTTAAGATGTACTTTTTTTCTTTAGGGATGGTTTTTTTTCTTGCGGTCACTTTGGGGATGGTTCTAGATGTACTACGTACTTCACAGGGCATGTGCGTGGGGAGAAACTGTTCAACACAAATAGGTAAAGTTGGTAGGCACGGCGTGCTGCTAAGAAAGTGTGATGTACGACATTAGTGTAAGTGAAACAAACACTAGCCTGTCTACCGCACTAGCGCCCGAGTTTGGTAAAAGTGTAACCATACGCCAAGCATATGGAAAAGTGTAACTACACCAAAAAACTGCCAAAACGTCTTTACATTTGTGAAGGAAAGGAGTATAGACCAACATACTCCTACTCATATTTCCCGCAAAAAGAACCCTATAGTCAGTTTTTATTGGGTTAACATGTTCTCTTCTCGTTTAAGACACCTCCCAAGTTACACGTCCTCCATCGCGTTTTTGCAGGTCTTGGAGGTGTTCACATCTTTCAGATAAGACGCTTACTTTTAAAATTGGTGACGACACAAGTGAGGTCTTCTCTGGTAGATCTGGTGTTCCCAGCCTCGATCGCGTCGGTATTTTTTTTTAGAAAAGGAGGAATCACCTCCGGCCTCTGCATCTGAAAGATGCATGCGGCTGTATTATTTATTATTCACAAAGACCTTATAAAGAAATACAACAGTAAGTCCGAGGCCACCATCTAGACGACACCTGTCGCTACTCCTATCCTCTTGATGAAGGTTTGCCGAATGTCCGGGCCAAATACCAAACAGACATCGCACAAAAGCCTAACATCTAACGCCGGATGCCCCATCCAAAGCCACATAGGCGAGACTGGGTAATACTCCGGTCCGGCGCACTTTGAGTGAGTACCACACGCACACGCTGCAAAAGGCCGTCACCTCCGTCTTTCCTCGATCCATCCTCAAAGCATGTACTGACATATCGACCTTGTCAGGCCTCTCTGCCATCGACGCCACCATGACGTCAGACAACGTCGACCTCCTGCGCGTGTCCATACCACATATCTAACGCCAAGCCTCCACTGCTCCATGCAGCCGAGAACCGCCGCCATGAATATGTAGAAATTGTTGGAGCATGCGTTACGCTACGCTAGCGCCAAATAAAATTTTCTACCGCGCAGCCAAGATCATGCTGCTGGAAATAGATCACGGGATCGGGTTTACCATTAGACGCGCAGTCACACAGCGGAAGTAGAGTTGGTGATGCGTGTAACTGATCTCCCGGGCCGTCTCCTCCTCACGTTGTCGATCTCCCGCGAACAGCAAAGACCCGTGAACGGTGATCTCCCGCGAACGGCATCTCGCGGTTCCCTCGAACGGTTCATCTAAGCACCGCAGATGCGATGCCTCCAAGGTATCCACGCGTACGGGGAGCAGCGTCGAGCGGCAGACTGCTAGGTCCGGTCGCCGGCATGGGCGTGGGGAGTGGCGGTGGCTAACCAGGGTTCAATTCCCTCTACCCTAAGTGGTGTGCCCATTCCCCTTTATATAGACCTCCGAGGTGGGCTCAACACTTGAGCCCACTAGGAGTCCACATCCATTTTTCACTCAGATCCAATCCGAATGGGCTGCAGCCCCTTAAGTGTGCGACCCTATAGGTTCATGTACACATGGACACGACCTGAGTCGATAGTTGGTAGCGGCTCCTAGCAAAACATGCCAACTCCCATGTGGGCGTAAAGTCGTTTGACGAACCTCAACAATGTGGCATATGCAACATTCCTTTTGCCTCACGATATTTGTTGTCGAGATCAAGGCGAGTACTTGTCACCCCTTGTGTTAGCTCGACCTCTCTTCTCGAAACCATGATGCAGATTCCCGAACTGGGTTAACACTTAACCCAAGTCGCATGGCCATACTTTCTGAATCTGATCACTCGAGAGGGCCCAGAGAATACCTCTCCAAATAGGAGGGGCAAATTCCATCTTGGTCAACCATGTCCCGCGGCATGTCTCACGACTCACCCGAAAGCTATCTTTATAACTACCCAGTTACGGAGTAGCGTTTGATAGACCCTAAGTGAGTTGATCCTCATCCCGAGAACATGCGAGGACCTCAGGTCTAGGACATGGCATAAACATTGCACTTGAGACTAACAGATGACCATATCTCGCTGCGTCTCCAAGTGGGTCTGTCCGGCTCGGTGATCTCCATCCCCAAGCCCATACTATCGGTTTAGCATCTTCATGCACATGACTTGTGAAACATAGTCATCAACCGAATCGTATACTAGTCAAGGATATGTGTCCGCATAACCTTATCAACTAGGGACCATTAAAACAATCATCATGCAATACATAGTTCCACAAATAAGTCACATACTTATTGATACATATCATTGATGATGTTCAAGGACAATACAAAGGACTCATGAATACATATGGAAATATCATCATCATCACATGATTGCCTCTAGGGCATATCTCCAACAGAAATAAACACCGCTTCATCGAAGAAGCCATCCGCTGGTCCTCGAGCCCGAGTGCAACTCCAAGAATGCCGCCCCCAAGGGGGTAACGACACATGAATGTCGCCGTCATCCGATCAGTTGATATAGAGTTTCCCCCGGAGGTATTTGGTGGGGTTGGGAGCTTCACCTCGATGATGCCTTCATGAAGGAAACGATGATAAGGGCATCGTCATCACCGGCTCCGGCCAACGACCGAAGACCAAGTTTTCACCCGGATCCGTCCCAAGAAATCCACCCGACAACCTGTGCATTATCTCGACCGCCTTCAAAGCCTCAGATCTAGCCGCCTAGATCCTGCGACCAACCGCAGCAGTAGTTCCACCGTAGGAGCCCTGGCGCACCGGTCACTACTTGAATGTGTCACACTGGAGCTTGGGAGGAGGGCTCCCACCCCACCTCGCCAAACCGCAAGAGCCGCCGAGATGGATCCTGCACGGTCATCACTGTCTCTGGTCTGAACCAATCCGCGGCAAAGCCATGAGATCGGCAATGCAGATCCGCCTTGGATAGGGACAGTACCACACCATGCCGCCGCGGGAAGCCCGAGCTTCACCCGCCGCCACCTTCCAGGGCCGTCGCCCCGGGATCCAGTCGCCGCCGACAGGCCGAGCCGCCGGCCACCGCGACCAAGGCTGCCATGACCCCGCGAGCTCATCGAATGGCTGGCGCCACCAAATCTTCCTCGGAGCCTAGCAGCTCCGCCGCCCCTACCCAGCACCATGCCGCTGCCTTGCGCCGTCACAAGACGATGCGCCGCCGCGACACAGATCCTGGGGAAAGCGCTCCGGTGCCATGGGTGACCCACCACACCGATCTGGCGCGAGAGGGAAGAGAAGAGAGCCTCTGCCGCCGCCATCAGCCGCCTGGGGCTTCGCCCGACGATCTCCTCTAGCGGCGGCGGAGGGGGGGAGGATGGAGGTGAAGGAAATATGCCCTAGAGGCAATAATAAAGTTATTATTTATTTCCTTATAATCATGATAAATGTTTATTATTCATGCTAGAATTGTATTAATCGGAAACATAATACATGTGTGAATACATAGACAAACAAAGTGTCACTAGTATGCCTCTACTAGACTAGCTCGTTAATCAAAGATGGTTATGTTTCCTAACCATGAACAATGAGTTGTTATTTGATTAACGAGGTCACATCACTAGTTGAATGATCTGATTGACATGACCCATTCCATTAGCTTAGCACCCGATCGTTTAGTATGTTGCTATTGCTTTCTTCATGACTTATACATGTTCCTATAACTATGAGATTATGCAACTCCCGTTTGCCGGAGGAACACTTTGGGAGCTACCAAACGTCACAACGTAACTGGGTGATTATAAAGGAGCATTACAGGTGTCTCCAAAGGTAGATGTTGGGTTGGCGTATTTCGAGATTAGGATTTGTCACTCCGATTGTCGGAGAGGTATCTCTGGGCCCTCTCGGTAATACACATCACATAAGCCTTGCAAGCATTGTAACTAAGATGTTAGTTGTGAGATGATGTATTACGGAACGAGTAAAGAGACTTGCCGGTAACGAGATTGAACTAGGTATTAGATACCGACGATCGAATCTCGGGCAAGTAACATACCGATGACAAAGGGAACAACGTATGTTGTTATGCGGTCTGACCGATAAAGATCTTCGTAGAATATGTAGGAACCAATATGGGCATCCAGGTCCCGCTATTGGTTATTGACCGAAGACGTGTCTTGGTCATGTCTACATTGTTCTCAAACCCGTAGGGTCCGCACGCTTAAGGTTATGATGATAGTTATATTATGAGTTTATGCATTTTGATGTACCGAAGGTTGTTCGGAGTCTCGGATGTGATCACGGACATGACGAGGAGTCTCGAAATGGTCGAGACATAAAGATTGATATATTGGAAGCCTATGTTTGGACATCGGAAGTGTTCCGGGTGAAATCGGGATTTTACCGGAGTACCGGGAGGTTACCGGAACCCCCCGGGAACCATATGGGCCTTAGTGGGCTTTAGTGGAAAGGAGAAATGGGCAGCTCAAGGTGGGC
>NC_041392.1:607370461-607377343 GCF_002162155.2 Triticum dicoccoides | reverse complement strand
CCTGGCGCACCCCTTGTGGCCGGCCAGCCTCCCCCCTTTGGTCCTTTATATACTGAGGTAGAGGCACCCTAGAACACACAAGTTGATCCACGTGATCTATTCCTTAGCCGTGTGCGGTGCCCCCTGCCACCATATTCCTTGATAGTAATGTAGCGGAGTTTAGGCGAAGCCCTGCTGCTGTAGTGCATCAAGATCGTCACCACGCCGTCGTGCTGACGATACTCTTCCCCGACACTTTGCTGTATCGGAGTCCGGGGATCGTCATCGAGCTGAACGTGTGCTCGAACTCGGAGGTGTCGTAGTTTCGGTGCTTGATCGGTTGGATCGTGAAGACGTACGACTACTTCCTCTACGTTGTGTCAGCGCTTCCACAGTCGATCTGCGTTGGGTACGTAGACAACACTCCCCCCTCTCGTTGCTATGCATCACATGATCTTGCGTGTGCGTAGGAATTTTTTTGAAATTACTACGAAACCCAACAGTGGTATCAGAGCCTAGGTTATTTATGTTGATGTTATATGCACGAGTAGAACACAAGTGAGTTGTGGGCGATATAAGTCATACTGCCTACCAGCATGTCATACTTTGGTTCGGCGGTATTGTTGGACGAGACGACCCGGACCAACATTACGCGTACGCTTATGCGAGACCGGTTCCCCCGACGTGCTTTGCACACAGGTGGCTTGCGGGCGACTGTCTCTCCAACCTTAGCTAAACCGAGTGTGGCTGCGCCCGGTCCTTGCGAAGGTTAAAACGGAGTCTATTTGACAAACTATCATTGTGGTTTTGATGCGTAGGTGAGATTGGTTCTTACTTAAGCCCGTAGCAGCCACGTAAAACTTGCAACAACAAAGTAGAGGACGTCTAACTTGTTTTTGCAGGGCATGTTGTGATGTGATATGGTCAAGACATGATGCTGAATTTTATTGTATGAGATGATCATGTTTTGTAACCGAGTTATCGGCAACTGGCAGGAGCCATATGGTTGTCGCTTTATTGTATGCAATGAAATCGCGATGTAATGCTTTACTTTATTACTAAGCGGTAGTGATAGTCGTGGAAGCATAAGATTGGCGAGACGACAACGATGCTGCGATGGAGATCAAGGTGTCGCACCGGTGACGATGGTGATCATGACGGTGCTTCAAAGATGGAGATCACAAGCACAAGATGATGATGGCCATATCATATCACTTATATTGATTGCATGTGATGTTTATCCTTTTATGCATCTTATCTTGCTTTGATTGATGGTAGCATTATAAGATGATCTCTCACTAAATTATCAAGAAGTGTTCTCCCTGAGTATGCACCGTTGCCAAAGTTCGTCGTGCCCAGACACCACGTGATGATCGGGTGTGATAAGCTCTACGTCCATCTACAACGGGTGCAAGCCAGTTTTGCACACACAGAATACTCAGGTTAAACTTGACGAGCCTAGCATATGCAGATATGGCCTCGGAACATGGAGACCAAAAGGTCGAACGTGAATCATATAGTAGATATGATCAACATAACGATGTTCACCATTGAAAACTACTCCATCTCACGTGATGATCGGTTATGGTTTAGTTGATTTGGATCACGTGATCACTTAGAGGATTAGAGGGATGTCTGTCTAAGTGGGAGTTCTTAAGTAATCTGATTAATTGAACTTAAACTTATCATGAACTTAGTACCTGATAGTATCTTGCTTGTTTATGTTGATTGTAGATAGATGGCTCGTGCTGTTGTTCCGTTGAATTTTAATGCGTTCCTTGAGAAAGCAAAGTTGAAAGATGATGGTAGCAATTACACAGACTGGGTCCGTAATTTGAGGATTATCCTCATTGCTGCTCAGAAGAATTACGTCCTGGAAGCACCGCTAGGTGCCAGGCCTGCTGCTGGAGCAACGCCAGATGTTATGAACGTCTGGCAGAGCAAAGCTGATGACTACTCGATAGTTCAGTGTGCCATGCTTTACGGCTTAGAATCGGGACTTCAACGACGTTTTGAACGTCATGGAGCATATGAGATGTTCCAGGAGTTGAAGTTAATATTTCAAGCAAATGCCCGGATTGAGAGATATGAAGTCTCCAATAAGTTCTATAGCTACAAGATGGAGGAGAACAGTTCTGTCAGTGAGCATATACTCAAAATGTCTGGGTATAATAATCACTTGATTCAGATGGGAGTTAATCTTCCAGATGATTGCGTCATTGACAGAATTCTCCAATCACTGCCACCAAGCTACAAGAGCTTCGTGATGAACTATAATATGCAAGGGATGAACAAGACTATTCCCGAGCTCTTCGCGATGCTAAAAGCTGCGAAGGTAGAAATCAAGAAGGAGCATCAAGTGTTGATGGTTAACAAGACCACTAGTTTCAAGAAAAAGGGCAAAGGGAAGAAGAAGGGGAACTTCAAGAAGAACGGCAAGCAAGTTGCTGCTCAGGAGAAGAAACCCAAGTCTGGACCTAAGCCTGAAATTGAGTGCTTCTACTGCAAGCAGACTGGTCACTGGAAGCGGAACTGCCCCAAGTATTTGGCGGATAAGAAGGATGACAAGGTGAACACAGGTATATGTGATATACATGTTATTGATGTGTACTTTACTAGAGCTCGCAGTAGCACCTGGGTATTTGATACTGGTTCTGTTGCTAATATTTGCAACTCGAAACAGGGACTACGAAATAAGCGAACACTAGCAAAGGACGAGGTGACGATGCGCGTGGGAAACGGTTCCAAAGTCGATGTGATCGCGGTCGGCACGCTACCTCTACATCTACCTTCGGGATTAATATTAGACCTAAATAATTGTTATTTGGTGCCAGCGTTGAGCATGAACATTATATCTGGATCTTGTTTGATGCGAGACGGTTATTCATTTAAATCAGAGAATAATGGTTGTTCTATTTATATGAGTAATATCTTTTATGGTCATGCACCTTTGAAGAGTGGTCTATTTTTGATGAATCTCGACAGTAGTGATACACATATTCATAATGTTGAAGCCAAAAGATGCAGAGTTGATAATGAAAGTGCAACTTATTTGTGGCACTGTCGTTTAGGTCATATCGGTGTAAAGCACATGAAGAAACTCCATACTGATGGACTTTTGGAACCACTTGATTATGAATCACTTGGTACTTGCGAACCGTGCCTCATGGGCAAGATGACCAAAACACCGTTCTCCGGTACTATGGAGAGAGCAACAGATTTGTTGGAAATCATACATACCGATGTATGTGGTCCAATGAATATTGAAGCTCGTGGCGGATATCGTTTTTTCTCACCTTCACAGATGACTTAAGCAGATATGGGTATATCTACTTAATGAAATATAAGTCTGAAACATTTGAAAAGTTCAAAGAATTTCAGAGTGAAGTGGAAAATCATCGTAACAAGAAAATAAAGTTTCTACGATCTGATCGTGGAGGAGAATATTTGAGTTACGAGTTTGGTGTACATTTGAAAAATTGTGGAATAGTTTCGCAACTCACGCCACCCGGAACACCACAACGTAATGGTGTGTCCGAACGTCGTAATCGTACTTTACTAGATATGGTGCGATCTATGATGTCTCTTACTGATTTACCGCTATCGTTTTGGGGTTATGCTTTAGAGACGGCCGCATTCACGTTAAATAGGGCACCATCAAAATCCGTTGAGATGACGCCTTATGAACTATGGTTTGGCAAGAAACCAAAGTTGTCGTTTCTTAAAGTTTGGGGCTGCGATGCTTATGTGAAAAAGCTTCAACCTGATAAGCTCGAACCCAAATCGGAGAAATGTGTCTTCATAGGATACCCAAAGGAGACTGTTGGGTACACCTTCTATCACAGATCCGAAGGCAAGACATTTGTTGCTAAGAATGGATCCTTTCTAGAGAAGGAGTTTCTCTTGAAAGAAGTGAGTGGGAGGAAAGTAGAACTTGACGAGGTAACTGTACCTGCTCCCTTATTGGAAAACAGTACATCACAGAAAACTGTTTCTGCGACATCTATACCAATTAGTGAGGAAGCTAATGATGTTGATCATGAAACTTCAGTTCGAGATACTACTGAACCTCGTAGATCGACCAGAGCGAGATCCGCACCAGAGTGGTACGGTAATCCTATTCTGGAAATCATGCTACTAGATCATGATGAACCTACGAACTATGAAGAAGCGATGGTGAGCCCAGATTCCGCAAAGTGGCTTGAAGCCATGAAATCTGAGATGGGATCCATGTATGAGAACAAAGTATGGACTTTGGTTGACTTGCCCGATGATCGGCAAGCAATTGAGAGTAAATGGATCTTCAAGAAGAAGACTGACGCTGATGGTAATGTTACTGTCTACAAAGCTCGACTTGTCGCAAAAGGTTTTCGACAAGTTCAAGGGGTTGACTACGATGAGACCTTCTCACCCGTAGCGATGCTTAAGTCTGTCCGAATCATGTTAGCAATAGCCCCATTTTATGATTATGAAATTTGGCAGATGGATGTCAAAACTGCATTCCTGAATGGATTTCTAGAATAAGAGTTGTATATGATGCAACCGGAAGGTTTTGTCGATCCAAAGGGAGCTAACAAAGTGTGCAAACTCCAGCGATCCATTTATGGACCGGTGCAAGCCTCTCGGAGTTGGAATAAACGCTTTGATAGTATGATCAAAGCATTTGGTTTTATACAGACTTTCGGAGAAGCCTGTATTTACAAGAAAGTGAGTGGGAGCTCTGTAGCATTTCTGATATTATATGTGGATGACATATTACTGATTGGAAATGATATAGAATTTCTGGATAGCATAAAGGGATACTTGAATAAGAGTTTTTCAATGAAAGACCTCGGTGAAGCTGCTTACATATTAGGCATAAAAATCTATAGAGATAGATCAAGACGCTTAATTGGACTTTCACAAAGCACATACCTTGACAAGATTTTGAAGAAGTTCAAAATGGATCAAGCAAAGAAAGGGTTCTTGCCTGTGTTACAAGGTGTGAAGTTGAGTCAGACTCAATGCCCGACCACTACAGAAGATAGAGAGAAAATGAAAGATGTTCCCTATGCTTCAGCCATAGGCTCTATCATGTATGCAATGCTGTGTACCAGACCTGATGTGTGCCTTGCTATAAGTCTAGCAGGGAGGTACCAAAGTAATCCAAGAGTGGATCACTGGACAGCGGTCAAGAACATCCTGAAATACCTAAAAAGGACTAAGGATATATTTCTCGTATATGGAGGTGACAAAGAGCTCAACATAAAAGGTTATGTTGATGCAAGCTTTGACACTGATCCAGACGATTCTAAATCGCAGACCGGATACGTGTTTACATTAAACGGTGGAGCTGTCAGTTGGTGCAGTTCTAAACAAAGCATCGTAGCGGGATCTACATGTGAAGCGGAGTACATAGCTGCTTCGGAAGCAGCGAACGAAGGAGTCTGGATGAAGGAGTTCATATCCGATCTAGGTGTCATACCTAGTGCATCGGGTCTAATGAAAATATTTTGTGACAATACTGGTGCAATTGCCTTGGCAAAGGAATCCAGATTTCACAAGAGAACCAAGCACATCAAGAGACGCTTCAATTCCATCTGGGATCTAGTCCAGGTGGGAGACATAGAGATTTGCAAGATACATACGGATATGAATGTTGCAGACCCATTGACTAAGCCTCTTCCATGAGCAAAACATGATCAGCACCAAGGCTCCATGGGTGTTAGAATCATTACAATGTAATCTAGATTATTGACTCTAGTGCAAGTGGGAGACTGAAGGAAATATGCCCTAGAGGCAATAATAAAGTTATTATTTATTTCCTTATAATCATGATAAATGTTTATTATTCATGCTAGAATTGTATTAATCGGAAACATAATACATGTGTGAACACATAGACAAACAAAGTGTCACTAGTATGCCTCTACTAGACTAGCTCGTTAATCAAAGATGGTTATGTTTCCTAACCATGAACAATGAGTTGTTATTTGATTAACGAGGTCACATCATTAGTTGAATGATCTGATTGACATGACCCATTCCATTAGCTTAGCACCCGATCATTTAGTATGTTGCTATTGCTTTCTTCATGACTTATACATGTTCCTATAACTATGAGATTATGCAACTCCCGTTTTCCAGAGGAACACTTTGGGTGCTACCAAACGTCACAACGTAACTGGGTGATTATAAAGGAGCATTACAGGTGTCTCCAAAGGTAGATGTTGGGTTGGCGTATTTCGAGATTAGGATTTGTCACTCCGATTGTCGGAGAGGTATCTCTGGGCCCTCTCGGTAATACACATCACATAAGCCTTGCAAGCATTGTAACTAAGACGTTAGTTGTGAGATGATGTATTATGAAACGAGTAAAGAGACTTGCCGGTAACGAGATTGAACTAGGTATTGGATACCGACGATCGAATCTCGGGCAAGTAACATACCGATGACAAAGGGAACAACGTATGTTGTTATGCGGTCTGACCGATAAAGATCTTCATAGAATATGTAGGAACCAATATGGGCATCCAGGTCCCGCTATTGGTTATTGACCGGAGACGTGTCTCGGTCATGTCTGCATTGTTCTCGAACCCGTAGGGTCCGCACGCTTAAGGTTACGATGACAGTTACATTATGAGTTTATGCATTTTGATGTACCGAAGGTTGTTCGGAGTCCCGGATGTGATCACGGACATGACGAGGAGTCTCGAAATGGTCGAGACGTAAAGATTGATATATTGGAAGCCTATGTTTGGACATCGGAAGTGTTCCAGGTGAAATCGGGATTTTACCGGAGTACCGGGAGGTTACCGGAACCCCTCGGGAACCATATGGGCCTTAGTGGGCTTTAGTGGAAAGGAGAAAGGGGCAGCCCAAGGTGGGCTGCACGCCTCCCCCCTCCCCTAGTCCTATTAGGAC
>NC_041392.1:607364649-607370130 GCF_002162155.2 Triticum dicoccoides | reverse complement strand
GGGGGAATCCTACTCCCGGAGGGAGTAGGACTCTCCTGACGCGCCCCTTGTGGCCGGCCAGCCTCCCCCCTTTGGTCCTTTATATACTGAGGTAGAGGCACCCTAGAACACACAAGTTGATCCACGTGATCTATTCCTTAGCCGTGTGCGGTGCCCCCTGCCACCATATTTCTCGATAATACTGTAGCGGAGTTTAGGCGAAGCCCTGCTGCTGTAGTGCATCAAGATCGTCACCACGCCGTCGTGCTGACGGTACTCTTCCCCGACACTTTGCTGGATCGGAGTCCGAGGATCATCATCGAGCTGAACGTGTGCTCGAACTCGGAGGTGCCGTAGTTTCGGTGCTTGATCGGTTGGATCGTGAAGACGTACGACTACTTCCTCTATGTTGTGTCAGCGCTTCCGCAGTCGGTCTGCGTTGGGTACGTAGACAACATTCTACCCTCTCGCTGCTATGCATCACATGATCTTGCGTGTGCATAGGAATTTTTTTGAAATTACTACGAAACCTAACAGGAGGTGCCCGGCGGCGGGGGCTAGGATTTCCACCCGAGCCGCCCTAGCGGGAGGGTGATCGCGTCGGTATGGTCCCTTCTTTTATGACTCGGGCTTCAACTTTTCGCCGCTTGGATTGGATCATTTGATCTTCGTCCTATCAAGATCAAGGTGGGTCGTTAGCTGATGCGGCATCCTCTCATTCATTGGGTCTATCTCTCGTGCGCCATCGGCGTCTTCTTTGCAGTAGTTGATGGACATCACTTCCTATTTCAACTTGCACCTAAGTTTGTATAGTTAGCTTGTCCCATTACTCCCCTCCCACTCCGTGTGACGGAGAAATGACATTTTAAGGTAATGTTCCTGTTGGGTTTCGTAGTAATTTCAAAAAAAATTCCTACGCACACGCCAGATCATGTGATGCATATCAACGAGGGGGGAGTGTGATCTACATACCTAGTAGATCGACAACGGAAGCGTTTGGTTGATGTAGTCGTACGTCTTCACGATCCGACCGATCAAGCACCGAAACTACGACACCTCCGAGTTCGAGAACACGTTCAGCTCGATGACGATCCATGGACTCCGATCCAGCAAAGTGTCGGGGAAGAGTTCCGTCAGCACGACGGCGTGGTGACGATCTTGATGTACTACAGCAGCAGGGCTTCACCTAAACTCCGCTACAGTATTATCGAGGACTATGGTGGCTGGGTGCGCCACACACGGCTAAGGAATAGATCACATGGATCAACTTGTGTGTCTGGGGTGCCCCTTGCCTAAGTATATAAAGGAGCCAGGGAGAGGGGGGCGGCCGGCCAAGGTGGGCGCGCCAAGGGGGAGTCCTACTCCCATCGGGAGTAGGACTCCTAGTTGGACAAGGAGAGAGGGGAAAGAGGTGGAAGAGAGGAAGGAAAGGGGGGGCGCCGCCCCCCTTCCCTTGTCCTATTTGGACTAGGAAGGGGAGGGGCGCGCGGCCACCTCTTGCTTCCTTCTCTCTTCTCCCTCAAGGCCCGTGTAGGCCCAATAAACCCCCGGGGGGGTTCCGGTAACCCCCCGCTACTCTGGAAAAATGCCGATTTCACCTGGAACGACTCCGATGTCCAAATATAGGCTTCCAATATATCAATCTTTACGTCTCGACCATTTCGAGACTCCTCGTGATGTCCGTGATCACATCCGGGACTCCGAACAACCTTCGGTACATCAAAATGCATAAACTCATAATATAACTGTCATCGTAACCTTAAGCGTGCGGACCCTACGGGTTCGAGAACAATGTAGACATGACCGAGACATGTCTCCAGTCAATAACCAATAGCGGGACCTGGATGCCCATATTGGCTCCTACATATTCTATGAAGATCTTTATCGGTCAGACCGCATAACAACATACGTCGTTCCCTTTGTCATCGGTATGTTACTTGCCCGAGATTCGATCATCGGTATTCCAATACCTAGTTCAATCTCGTTGCCGGCAAGTCTCTTTACTCATTCTGTAATACATCATCCCGCAACTAACTCATTTTAGTTGCAATGCTTGCAAGGCTTAAGTGATGTGCATTACCGAGAGGGCCCAGAGATACCTCTCCAACAATCGGAGTGACAAAACCTAATCTCGAAATACGCCAACCCAACATGTACCTTTGGAGACACCTGTAGTACTCCTTTATAATCACCCAGTTACGTTGTGACGTTTGGTAGTACCCAAAGTGTTCCTTCGGTAAACGGGAGTTGCATAATCTCATAGTTATAGGAACATGTATAAGTCATGAAGAAAGCAATAGCAACATACTAAACGATCGGGTGCTAAGCTAATGGAATGGGTCATGTCAATCAGATCATTCTCTCAATGATGTGATCTCGTTAATCAAATAACAACTCATTGTTCATGGTTAGGAAACATAACCATCTTTGATTAACGAGCTAGTCAAGTAGAGGCATACTAGTGACACTTTGTTTGTCTATGTATTCACACATGTATTATGTTTCCGGTTAATACAATTCTAGCAGGAATAATAAACATTTATCATGATTATAAGGAAATAAATAATAACTTTATTATTGCCTCTAGGGCATATTTCCTTTAGTCTCCCACTTGCACTAGAGTCAATAATCTAGATTACACAGTAATGATTCTAACACCCATGGAGCCTTGGTGCTGATCATGTTTTGCCCATGGAAGAGGCTTAGTCAACGGGTCTGCAATATTCAGATCATATGTATCTTGCAAATATCTATGTCTCCCACCTGGACTAGATCCCGGATGGAATTGAAGCATCTCTTGATGTGCTTGGTTCTCTTGTGAAATCTGGATTCCTTTGCCAAGGCAATTGCACCAGTATTGTCACAAAAAAAATTCATTGGACCCGATGCACTAGGTATGACACCCAGATCGGATATGAACTCCTTCATCCAGACTCCTTCATTTGTTGCTTCCGAAGCAGCTATGTACTCCGCTTCACATGTAGATCCCGCTACAACGCTTTGTTTAGAACTGCACCAACTGACAGCTCCACCGTTTAATGTAAACACGTATCCGGTTTGCGATTTAGAATCGTCCGGATCAGTGTCAAAGCTTGCATCAACGTAACCTTTTACGATGAGCTCTTTGTCACCTCCATATACGAGAAGCATATCCTTAGTCCTTTTCAGGTATTTCAGGATGTTCTTGACCGTTGTCCGGTGATCCAATCCTGGATTACTTTGGTACCTCCCTGCTAGACTTATAGCAAGGCACACATCAGGTCTGGTACACATCATTGCATACATGATAGATCCTATGGCTGATGCATAGGGAACATCTTTCATATTCTCTCTATCTTCTGCAGTGGTCGGGCATTGAGTCTTACTCAACTTCACACCTTGTAACACAGGCAAGAACCCTTTCTTTGCTTGATCCATTTTGAACTTCTTCAAAATTTTGTCAAGGTATGTGGTTTGTGAAAGTCCAATTAAGCGTTTTGATCTATCTCTATAGATCTTAATGCCTAATATGTAAGCAGCTTCACCGAGGTCTTTCATTGAAAAACTTTTATTCAAGTATCCCTTTATGCTATTCAGAAATTCTACATCATTTCTAATTAGTAATATGTCATCCACATATAATATCAGAAATGCTACAGAGCTCCCACTCACTTTCTTGTAAATACAGGCTTCTCCAAAAGTCTGTATAAAACCAAATGCTTTGATCACACTATCAAAACGTTTATTCCAACTCCGAGAGGCTTGCACCAGTCCATAAATTGATCGCTGGAGCTTGCACACTTTGTTAGCTCCCTTTGGATCGACAAAACTTTCTGGTTGCATCATATACAACTCTTCTTCTAGAAATCCATTTAGGAATGCAGTTTTGACATCCATCTGCCAAATTTCATAATCATAAAATGCGGAAATCGCTAACATGATTCGGACAGACTTAAGCATCGCTACGGGTGAGAAGGTCTCATCGTAGTCAATCCCTTGAACTTGCCAAAAACCTTTTGCGACAAGTCGAGCTTTGTAGACAGTAATATTACCGTCAGCGTCAGTCTTCTTCTTGAAGATCCATTTATTCTCAATTGCTTGCCGATCATCGGGCAAGTCAACCAAAGTCCATACTTTGTTCTCATACATGGATCCCATCTCAGATTTCATGGCTTCAAGCCATTTTGCGGAATCTGGGCTCACCATTGCTTCTTCATAGCTCGTAGGTTCATCATGATCTAGTAGCATGACTTCCAGAATAGGATTACCGTACCACTCTGGTGCGGATCTTACTCTGGTTGATCTACGAGGTTGAAGGAAATATGCCCTAGAGGCAATAATAAAGTTATTATTTATTTCCTTATTTCATGATAAATGTTTATTATTCATGCTAGAATTGTCTTAACCGGAAACATAATACATGTGTGAATACATAGACAAACAGAGTGTCACTAGTATGCCTCTACTTGACTAGCTCGTTAATCAAAGATGGTTATGTTTCCTAACCATGGACAAAGAGTTGTTATTTGATTAACGGGATCACATCATTAGGTGAATGATCTGATTGACATGACCCATTCCATTAGCTTAGCACCCGATTGTTTAGTATGTTGCTATTGCTTTCTTCATGACTTATACATGTTCCTATGACTATGAGATTATGCAACTCCTGTTTGCCGGAGGAACACTTTGTGTGCTACCAAACGTCACAACGTAACTGGGTGATTATAAAGGTGCTCTACAGGTGTCTCCAAAGGTACATGTTGGGTTGGCGTATTTCGAGATTAGGATTTGTCACTCCGATTGTCGGAGAGGTATCTCTGGGCCCTCTCGGTAATGCACATCACTTAAGCCTTGCAAGCATTGCAACTAATGAGTTAGTTGCGGGATGATGTATTACGGAACGAGTAAAGAGACTTGCCGGTAACGAGATTGAACTAGGTATTGGATACCGACGATCGAATCTCGGGCAAGTAACATACCGATGACAAAGGGAACAACGTATGTTGTTATGCGGTCTGACCGATAAAGATCTTCGTAGAATATGTAGGAGCCAATATGGGCATCCAGGTCCCGCTATTGGTTATTGACCGGAGACGTGTCTTGGTCATGTCTACATTGTTCTCGAACCGTAGGGTGCGCACGCTTAAGGTTACGATGACAGTTATATTATGAGTTTATGCATTTTGATGTACCGAAGGTTGTTCGGAGTCTCGGATGTGATCACGGACATGACGAGGAGTCTCAAAATGGTCGAGACGTAAAGATTGATATATTGGAAGCCTATGTTTGGACATCGGAAGTGTTCCGGGTGAAATCGGGATTTTACCGGAGTACTGGGAGGTTACCGGAACCCCCCGAGAACCATATGGGCCTTAGTGGGCTTTAGTGGAAAGGAGAAAGGGGCAGCCCAAGGTGGGCTGCGCGCCTCCCCCCTCCCCTAGTCCTATTAGGACTAGGAGAGGTGGCCGGCCCCCCCTCTCTCTTTCCCCCCCGAGGAGTCCTATTCCAACTAGGATTGGG
>NC_041392.1:607306448-607364543 GCF_002162155.2 Triticum dicoccoides | reverse complement strand
GGAATCCTACTCCCGGAGGGAGTAGGACTCTCCTAGCGCGCCCCTTGTGGCCGGCCAGCCTCCCCCCTTTGGTCCTTTATATACTGAGGTAGAGGCACCCTAGAACACACAAGTTGATCCACGTGATCTATTCCTTAGCCGTGTGCGGTGCCCCCTGCCACCATATTCCTCGATAATACTGTAGCGGAGTTTAGGCGAAGCCCTGCTGCTGTAGTGCATCAAGATCGTCACCACACCGTCGTGCTGACGGTACTCTTCCCCGATACTTTGCTGGATCGGAGTCCGGGGATCGTCATCGAGCTGAACGTGTGCTCGAACTCAGAGGTGCCGTAGTTTCGGTGCTTGATCGGTTGGATCGTGAAGACGTACGACTACTTCCTCTACGTTGTGTCAGCGCTTCCGCAGTCGGTCTGCGTTGGGTACGTAGACAACATTCTCCCCTCTCGTTGCTATGCATCACATGATCTTGCGTGTGCATAGGATCTTTTTTGAAATTACTACGTTCCCCAACAGAGGTTCAGTGGTATCTTGTTCTGAAGTTTCATGATCATTATCATTAGCTTCCTCACTAATCGGTGTAGGTGTCGCAGAAACAGGTTTCTGTGATGTACTACTTTCCAATAAAGGAGC
This sequence comes from Triticum dicoccoides, assembly GCF_002162155.2. Taxonomy (NCBI): domain Eukaryota; kingdom Viridiplantae; phylum Streptophyta; class Magnoliopsida; order Poales; family Poaceae; genus Triticum; species Triticum dicoccoides. Next base: position 607,363,913 of record NC_041392.1, on the reverse strand, counting down.
AGGTATAGTTACCTCGTCAAGCTCTATTTTCCTCCCACTCACTTCTTTCGAGAGAAACTCCTTCTCCAGAAAGTTTTCGAATTTAGCAACAAAAGTCTTGCCTTCGGATCTGTGATAGAAGGTGTATGCAATAGTTTCCTTTGGATATCCTATGAAGACACATTTCTCCGATTTGGGTTCGAGCTTATCAGGTTGAAACTTTTTCACATAAGCATCGCAGCCCCAAACTTTCAGAAACGACAACTTTGGTTTCTTGCCAAACCACAGTTCATAAGGCGTCGTCTCAACGGATTTTGATGGTGCCCTATTTAACGTGAATGCGGCCGTCTCTAGAGCGTATCCCCAAAATGATAGCGGTAAATCAGTAAGAGACATCATAGATCGCACCATATTCAGTAAAGTACGATTACGACGTTCGGACACACCATTACGCTGAGGTGTTCCGGGTGGCGTGAGTTGCGAAACTATTCCACAATTTTTCAAATGTACACCAAACTCGTAACTCAAATATTCTCCTCCACGATCAGATCGTAGAAACTTTATTTTCTTGTTACGATGATTTTCAACTTCACTCTGTAATTGTTTGAACTTTTGAAATGTTTCAGACTTATGTTTCATTAAGTAGATATACCCATATCTTCTTAAATCATCTGTGAAGGTGAGAAAATAACGATATCCGCCACGAGCCTCAATATTCATCGGACCACATACATATTTATGTATGATTTCCAACAAATCTGTTGCTCTCTCCATAGTACCGGAGAACGGCGTTTTAGTCATCTTGCGCATGAGGCACGGTTCGCAAGTACCAAGTGATTCATAATCAAGTGGTTCCAAAAGTCCATCAGTATAGAGTTTCTTCATGCGCTTTACACCGATATGACCTAAACGGTAGTGCCACAAATAAGTTGCACTCTCATTATCAACTCTGCATCTTTTGGCTTCAACATTATGAATATGTGTGTTCCTACTATCGAGATTCAACAAGAATAGACCACTCTTCAAGGGTGCATGACCATAAAAGATATTACTCGTATAAATAGAACAACCATTATTCTCTGATTTAAATGAATAACCGTCTCGCATCAAACAAGATCCAGATATAATGTTCATGCTTAACGCTGGCACCAAATAACAATTATTTAGGTCTAATACTAATTTCGAAGGTAGATGTAGAGGTAGCGTGCCGACTGCGATCACATCGACTTTGGAACCGTTTCCCACGCGCACCGTCACCTCGTCCTTAACCAATCTTCGCTTGATCCGTAGTCCCTGTTTCGAGTTGCAAATATTAGCAACAGAACCAGTATCAAATACCCAGGTGCTACTGCGAGCATTAGTAAGGTACACATCAATAACATGTATATCACATATACCTTTGTTCACCTTGCCATCCTTCTTATCCGCCAAATACTTGGGGCAGTTCCGCTTCCAGTGACCAGTCTGCTTGCAATAGAAGCACGCAGTTTCAGGCTTAGGTCCAGGTTTGGGTTTCTTCTCTTGAGTAGCAACTTGCTTGCCGTTCTTTTTGAAGTTCCCCTTCTTCTTCCCTTTGCCCTTTTTCTTGAAACTAGTGGTCTTGTTGACCATCAACACTTGATGCTCCTTCTTGATTTCTACCTCCGCAGCTTTCAGCATCGCGAAGAGCTCGGGAATAGTCTTATTCATCCCTTGCATATTATAGTTCATCACGAAGCTCTTGTAGCTTGGTGGCAGTGATTGGAGAATTCTGTCAATGACGCAATCATCTGGAAGATTAACTCCCAATTGAATCAAGTGATTATTATACCCAGACATTTTGAGTATATGTTCACTAACAGAACTGTTCTCTTCCATCTTGCAGCTATAGAACTTATTGGAGACTTCATATCTCTCAATCCGGGCATGAAATATTAACTTCAACTCCTGGAACATCTCATATGCTCCATGACGTTCAAAACATCGTTGAAGTCCCGATTCTAAGCCGTAAAGCATGGCACATTGAACTATCGAGTAGTCATCAGCTTTGCTCTGCCAGACGTTCATAACATCCGGCGTTGCTCCAGCAGCAGGCCTGGCACCCAGCGGTGCTTCCAGGACGTAATTCTTCTGTGCAGCAATGAGGATAATCCTCAAGTTACGGACCCAGTCCGTGTAATTGCTACCATCATCTTTCAACTTTGCTTTCTCAAGGAACGCATTAAAATTCAACGGAATAACAACACGAGCCATCTATCTACAATCAAACATAAACAAGCAAGATACTAATCAGGTAGTAAGTTTCATGATAAATTTAAGTTCAGTTAATTTACTTAAAGAACTCCCACTTAGATAGACATCCCTCTAATCCTCTAAGTGATTACGTGATCCAAATCAACTAAACCATGTCCGATCATCACGTGAGATGGAGTAGTTTCATTGGTGAACATTATTATGTTGATCATATCTACTATATGATTCACGCTCGACCTTTCGGTCTCCGTGTTCCGAAGCCATATCTGTATATGCTTGGCTCGTCAAGTATAACCTGAGTATTCCGCGTGTGCAACTGTTTTGCACCCGTTGTATTTGAACGTAGAACCTATCACACCCGATCATCACGTGGTGTCTCAGCACGAAGAACTTTGGCAACGGTGCATACTCAGGGAGAACACTTCTTGATAATTTAGTGAGAGATCATCTTATAATGCTACCGTCAATCAAAGCAAGATAAGATGCATAAAAGGTAAACATCACATGCAATCAATATAAGTGATATGATATGGCCATCATCATCTTGTGCTTGTGATCTCCATCTCCGAAGCACCGTCGTGATCACCATCGTCATCGGCGTGACACCTTGATCTCCATCGTAGCATCGTTGTCGTCTCGCCAAGCTTGTGCTTCTACGACTATCGCTACCGTTTAGTGATAAAGTAAAGCATTACATCGCGATTGCATTGCATACAATAAAGCGACAACCATATGGCTCCTGCCGGTTGCCGATAATTCGGTTACAAAACATGATCATCTCATACAATAAAATTCAGCATCATGTCTTGACCATATCACATCACAACATGCCCTGCAAAAACAAGTTAGACGTCCTCTACTTTGTTGTTGCAAGTTTTACGTGGCTGCTACGGGCTTAAGTAAGAACCAATCTCACCTACGCATCAAAACCACAACGATAGTTTGTCAATTTGACTCCGTTTTAACCTTCGCAAGGACCGGGCATAGCCATACTTGGTTCAACTAAAGTTGGAGAAACTGTCACCCACAAGCCACCTCTGTGCAAAGCACGTCGGGAGAACCGGTCTCGCGTAAGCGTACGCGTAATGTTGGTCTGGGCCGCTTCATCCAACAATACCGCCGAACCAAAGTATGACATGCTGGTAGGTAGTATGACTTATATCGCCCACAACTCACTTGTGTTCTACTCGTGCATATAACATCAACATATAAAACCTAGGCTCGGATGCCACTGTTAGGTTTCGTAGTAATTTCAAAAAAAATTCCTACGCACACGCAAGATCATGTGATGCATAGCAACGAGGGGGGAGTGTGATCTACATACCTAGTATATCGACAACGGAAGCGTTTGGTTGATGTAGTCGTACGTCTTCACGATTCGACCGATCAAGCACCGAAACTACGGCACCTTCGAGTTCGAGCACACGTTCAGCTCGATGACGATCCCCGGACTCTGATCCAGCAAAGTGCCGGGGAAGAGTTCCGTCAGCACGACGGCATGGTGACGATCTTGATGTACTACAGCAGCAGGGCTTCGCCTAAACTCCGCCACAGTATTATCGAGGACTATGGTGGCTGGGGGCGCCGCACACGACTAAGGAATAGATCACGTGGATCAACTTGTGTGTCTGGGGTGCCCCTTGCCTCAGTATATAAAGGAGCCAGGGAGACGGGGGCGGCCGGCCAAGGTGGGCGCGCCAAGGGGGAGTCCTACTCCCATCGGGAGTAGGACTCCTAGTTGGACAAGGAGAGAGGGGAAAGAGGTGGAAGAGAGGAAGGAAAGGGGGCGCCGCCCCCCTTCCCTTGTCCTATTCGGACTAGGAAGGGGAGGGGCGCGCGGCCACCTCTTGCTTCCTTCTCTCTTCTCCCTCAAGGCCCATGTAGGCCCAATAAACCCCCCCGGGGGGGGGGGGGGTTCCGGTAACCCCCCGGTACTCCGGAAAAATGCCGATTTCACCCGAAACGATTCCGATGTCCAAATATAGGCTTCCAATATATCAATCTTTACGTCTCGACCATTTCGAGACTCCTCGTCATGTCCGTGATCACATCCGGGACTCCGAACAACATTCGGTACATCAAAATGCATAAACTCATAATATAACTGTCATCGTAACCTTAAGCGTGCGGACCCTACGGGTTCGACAACAATGTAGACATGACCGAGACATGTCTCCAGTCAATAACCAATAGCGGGACCTGGATGCCCATATTGGCTCCTACATATTCTACGAAGATCTTTATCGGTCAGACCGCATAACAACATACGTCGTTCCCTTTGTCATCGGTATGCTAGTTGCCCGAGATTCGATCGTCGGTATTCCAATACCTAGTTCAATCTCGTTGCCGGCAAGTCTCTTTACTCGTTTTGTAATACATCATCCCGCAACTAACTCATTTTAGTTGCAATGCCGAGAGGGCCCAGAGATACCTCTCTGACAATCGGAGTGACAAAACCTAATCTCGAAATACGCCAACCCAACATGTACCTTTGGAGGCACCTGTAGTACTCCTTTATAATCACCCAGTTACGTTGTGACGTTTGGTAGTACCCAAAGTGTTCCTCCGGTAAACGGGAGTTGCATAATCTCATAGTTATAGGTGTTGGGGAACGTTGCAGAAAACAAAAATTTTCCTACTCGTTTCACCAAGATCATCTAGGAGTTCATCTAGCAACGAGTGATTGGATGCATCTACATACCTTTGTAGATCGCGCACGGAAGCGTTCAAAAGAACGGTGATGATGTAGTCGTACTCGACGTGATCCAAATCACCGATGACCAGCGCCGAACGGACGGCACCTCCGCGTTCAACACACGTACGGAACAGCCACGTCTCCTCCTTCTTGATCCAGCAAGGGAGGGAGGAGAGGTTGAGGGAGATGGCACCAGCAGCAGCACGACGGCGTGGTGTTGATGGAGCTGCAGTACTCCGGCAGAGCTTCGCTAAGCACTATGGAGGTGGAGGAGGTGTTGAGGAGGGAGAAGGAGGCAACCAAAGGCCAAGGCGTTCAAGGTATGAAGTCCCTCCTCTCCCCCACTATATATAGGGGTGCCAAGGGGGGTGGCCGGCCCTAGGAGATCCAATCTCCTAGGGGGTGCGGCGGCCAAGGGGGGTTTCCCTCCCCCCCAAGGCACCTAGGAGGTGCCTTCCCCTCCTAGGACTCTTTCCCCCTTAAACCCTAGGCGCATGGGCCTATGTGGGGCTGGTGCCCTTGGCCCATGTAGTCCAAGGCGCAACCCCTACAGCCCATGTGGCCCCCCGGGACAGGTGGACCCACCCGGTGGACCCCCGGGACCCTTCCGGTGGTCCCGGTACAATACCGATAACCCCGAAACTTGCCCCGATGCCCGAAACAGGACTTCCCATATATAAATCTTTACCTCCGGACCATTCCGGAACTCCTCGTGATGTCCGGGATCTCATCCGGGACTCCGAACAACATTCGGGTTACTGCATATACATATCCCTACAACCCTAGCGTAACCGAACCTTAAGTGTGTAGACCCTACGGGTTCGGGAGACAAGCAGACATGACCGAGACGACTCTCCGGTCAATAACCAACAGCGGGATCTGGATACCCATGTTGGCTCCCACATGCTCCATGATGATCTCATCGGATGAACCACGATGTCGAGGATTCTATCAACCCCGTACGCTATTCCCTTTGTCTATCGATATGTTACTTGCCCGAGATTCGATCGTCGGTATCCCAATACCTCGTTCAATCTCGTTACCGGCAAGTCACTTTACTCGTACCATAATGCATGATCCCGTGACCAGACACTTGGTCACTCTGAGCTCATTATGATGATGCATTACCGAGTGGGCCCAGTGATACCTCTCCGTCATACGGAGTGACAAATCCCAGTCTTGATCCATGTCACCCAACAGACACTTTCGGAGATACCCGTAGTCTACCTTTATAGTCACCCAGTTACGTTGTGACGTTTGGCATACCCAAAGCACTCCTACGGTATCCGGGAGTTACACGATCTCATGGTCTAAGGAAAAGATACTTTGACATTGCAAAACTCTAGCAAACGAACTATACGATCTTGTGCTATGTTTAGGATTGGGTCTTGTCCATCACATCATTCTCCCAATGATGTGATCTCGTTATCAATGACATCCAGTGTCCATAGTCAGGAAACCATGACTATCTGTTGATCAACGAGCTAGTCAACTAGAGGCTCACTAGGGACATGTTGGTGTCTGTTATTCACACATGTATTACGATTTCCAGACAACACAATTATAGCATGAATAAAGACAATTATCATGAACAAGGAAATATAATAATAATGCTTTTATTATTGCCTCTAGGGCATATTTCCAACAGTCTCCCACTTGCACTAGAGTCAATAATCTAGTTACATTGTGATGAATCAAACACCCATGGAATTCTGGTGTTGATCATGTTTTGCTCTAGGGAGAGGTTTAGTCAACGGATCTGCTACATTCAGGTCCGTATGTACTTTACAAATCTCTATGTCTCCATCTTGAACATTTTCACGAATGGAGTTGAAGCGACGCTTGATGTGCCTTGTCTTCTTGTGAAACCTGGGCTCCTTGGCAAGTGCAATAGCTCCAGTGTTGTCACAGAAGAGATTGATCGGCCCCGACGCATTGGGTATGACTCCTAGGTCGGTGATGAACTCCTTCACCCATATTGCTTCATGTGCTGCCTCCGAGGCTGCCATGTACTCCGCTTCACATGTAGATCCCGCCACGACGCTTTGCTTGCAACTGCACCAGCTTACTGCCCCACCATTCAAAATATACACGTATCCGGTTTGTGACTTAGAGTCATCCAGATCTGTATCGAAGCTAGCGTCGACGTAACCCTTTACGACGAGCTCTTCGTCACCTCCATAAACGAGAAACATTTCCTTAGTCCTTTTCAGGTACTTCAGGATATTCTTGACCGTTGTCCAGTGTTCCTTGCCGGGATTACTTTGGTACCTTCCTACCAAACTTACGGCAAGGTTTACATCAGGTCTGGTACACAGCATGGCATACATAATAGAACCTATGGCTGAAGCATAGGGGATGACGCTCATCTCTTCTATATCTTCTGCCGTGGTCGGACATTGAGCTGAGCTCAATTTCATACCTTGCAACACAGGCAAGAACCCCTTCTTGGATTGATCCATATTGAACTTCTTCAATATCTTATCAAGGTATGTGCTTTGTGAAAGACCTATGAGGCGTCTCGATCTATCTCTATAGATTTTGATGCCTAATATATAAGCAGCTTCTCCAAGGTCCTTCATTGAAAAACTTTTATTCAAGTAGGCCTTGATGCTGTCCAAGAGTTCTATATCATTTCGCATCAAAAGTATGTCATCTACATATAATATGAGAAATGCTACAGAGCTCCCACTCACTTTCTTGTAAACACAGGCTTCTCCATAAGTCTGTGTAAACCCAAACGCTTTGATCATCTCATCAAAGCGAATGTTCCAACTCCGAGATGCTTGCACCAGCCCATAAATCGAGCGTTGGAGCTTGCACACTTTGTCAGCATTCTTAGGATCGACAAAACCTTCCGGCTGCATCATATACAATTCTTCCTTAAGGAAACCATTAAGGAATGCCGTTTTGACGTCCATTTGCCATATTTCGTAATCATAGAATGCGGCAATTGCTAACATGATTCGGACGGACTTCAGCTTTGCTACCGGTGAGAAAGTCTCATCGTAGTCAACCCCTTGAACTTGTCGATAACCCTTAGTGACAAGCCGAGCTTTATAGATGGTCACATTACCATCCGCGTCTGTCTTCTTCTTAAAGATCCATTTATTTTCTATGGCTCGCCGCTCAACGGGCAAGTCAGTCAAAGTCCATACTTTGTTTTCATACATGGATCCTATCTCGGATTTCATGGCTTCTAGCCATCTGTCGGAATCCGGTCCCGCCATCGCTTCTTCATAGTTCGAAGGTTCACCGTTGTCTAACAACATGATTTCCAAGACAGGGTTGCCGTACCACTCTGGTGCGGAACGTGTCCTTGTGGACCTTCGAATTTCAGTAGGGGCTTGATCAGAAGTATCTTGATCATTATCATTAACTCCCTCTCTAGTCGGTGCTGGCACCTCAGGAACATTTTCTTGAGTTGCGCCATTTTCCGGTTCAAGAGGTAATACTTCATCAAGCTCTACTTTCCTCCCACTTACTTCTTTCGAGAGAAACTCTTTCTCCAGAAAGGACCCATTCTTGGCAACAAAGATCTTGCCTTCGGATCTGAGGTAGAAGGTGTACCCAATAGTTTCTTTTGGGTACCCTATGAAGACGCATTTTTCCGATTTGGGTTCGAGCTTTTCAGGTTGTAGTTTCTTGACATAAGCATCGCATCCCCAAACTTTTAGAAACGACAGCTTAGGTTTCTTCCCAAACCATAATTCATACGGTGTCGTCTCAACGGATTTCGACGGAGCCCTATTTAAAGTGAATGCGGCAGTCTCTAAAGCATAGCCCCAAAAAGAAAGCGGTAAATCGGTAAGAGACATCATAGATCGCACCATATCTAACAGAGTGCGATTACGACGTTCGGACACACCATTACGTTGAGGTGTTCCAGGCGGCGTGAGTTGTGAAACTATTCCACATTTTCTTAAGTGTGTGCCAAACTCGTGACTCAAGTATTCTCCTCCACGATCTGATCGTAGAAACTTGATTTTCCTGTCACGTTGATTTTCAACCTCACTCTGAAATTCCTTGAACTTTTCAAAGGTTTCAGACTTGTGTTTCATTAAGTAGATATACCCATACCTACTTAAATCATCAGTGAGAGTGAGAACATAACGATAGCCACCGCGAGCCTCAACACTCATCGGACCGCACACATCAGTATGTATGATTTCCAATAAGTCGGTTGCTCGCTCCATTGTTCCTGAGAACGGAGTCTTGGTCATTTTACCCATAAGGCATGGTTCGCATGTGTCAAATGATTCATAATCAAGAGACTCTAAAAGTCCATCAGCATGGAGCTTCTTCATGCGTTTGACACCTATGTGACCAAGGCGGCAGTGCCACAGGTATGTGGGACTATCATTATTAACCTTACTTCTTTTGGTACTCACATTATGAATATGTGTAGCATCACGTTCGAGATTCATAAGGAATAAACCATTCACCATAGGAGCATGACCATAAAACATATCTCTCATAAAAATGGAATAACCATTATTCTCAGATTTAAAAGAGTAGCCATCTCGAATTAAACGAGATCCCGATACAATGTTCATGCTCAAAGCTGGCACTAAATAACAATTATTAAGGTTTAAAACTTAATCCCGAAGGGAGATGCATAGGTAGCGTGCCGACGGCGATCACATTGACCTTGGAACCATTCCCGACGCGCATCGTCACCTCGTCCTTTGCCAGTTTCCGCTTATTTCGCAGCCCCTGCTTTGAGTTACAAATGTGAGCAACTGCACCGGTATCAAATACCCAGGAGCCACTACGGGCACTAGTAAGGTACACATCAATTACATGTATATCACATATACCTTTTGTTTTGCCGGCCTTCTTATCCGCTAAGTACTTAGGGCAGTTCCGCTTCCAGTGTCCGCTTCCCTTGCAATAAAAGCACTCAGTCTCGGGCTTACGTCCATTCTTTGGCTTCTTCCCGGCAGCTTGCTTGCCGGGCGCGGCAACCTCCTTGTCGTCTTTCTTGAAGTTCTTTTTACCCTTGCCTTTCTTGAACTTAGTGGTTTTATTGACCATCAACACTTGATGTTCCTTCCTGACTTCTACCTCCGCTGATTTCAGCATAGCAAATACTTTAGGAATGGTCTATTCCATCCCCTGCATATTGAAGTTCATCACAAAGCTCTTGTAGCTTGGTGGAAGCGACTGGAGGATTCTGTCAATGACCGCATCATCCGGGAGATTAACTCCCAGCTGAGTCAAGCGGTTATGCAACCCAGACATAGTGAGTATGTGCTCACTGACAGAACTGTTTTCCTCCATCTTACAGCTGAAGAATTTGTCGGAGACTTCATATCTCTCGACCCGGGCATGAGCTTGGAAAACCATTTTCAGCTCTTCGAACATCTCATATGCTCCATGTCTCTCAAAACGCTTTTGGAGCCCCGGCTCTAGGCTGTAAAGCATGCCGCACTGAACGAGGGAGTAGTCATCGGAACGTGCCTGCCAAGCGTTCATAACGTCTTGTTCTGCAGGGAGAACGGGTGCGTCACCAAGCGGTGCTTGTAGGACATAATCTTTCTTGGCAGCTATGAGGATGATCCTCAGGTTCCGGACCCAGTCCGTATAGTTGCTGCCATCGTCTTTCAGCTTAGTTTTCTCTAGGAACGCGTTGAAGTTGAGGACTACGTTGGCCATTTGATCTACAAGACATATTGCAAAGATTTTAGACTAAGTTCATGGTAATTGAGTTCAACTAATCAAATTATTAGTGAACTCCCACTTAGATTAGACATCCCTCTAGTCATCTAAGTATTACATGATCCGAGTTAAACTAGACCGTGTCCGATCATCACGTGAGACGGACTAGTCAACATCGGTGAACATCTTCATGTTGATCGTATCTTCTATACGACTCATGCTCGACCTTTCGGTCTTCTGTGTTCCGAGGCCATGTCTGTACATGCTAGGCTCGTCAAGTCAACCTAAGTGTTTGCATGTGTAAATCTGTCTTACACCCGTTGTATGTGAACGTCTGAATAAAACACCCGATCATCACGTGGTGTTTTGAAACAGCGAACTGTCGCAACGGTGCACAGTTAGGGGGAACACTTCTTGAATTTTATTGTGAGGGATCATCTTATTTACTACCGTCGTTCTAAGTAAACAAGATGCAAAACATGATAAACATCACATGCAATCAAATAATAAACGTGACATGGTATGGCCATTTTCACATAGCTCCTTTGATCTCCATCTTGGGGCTCCGTGATCATCTTGTCACCGGCTTGACACCATGATCTCCATCATCGTGTCTCCATGAAGTTGCTCGCCAACTATTACTTCTACTACTATGGCTAACGCGTTTAGCAATAAAGTAAAGTAATTTACATGGCGTTTCTCGATGACACGCAGGTCATTAAAAGAATAAAGACAACTCCTATGGCTCCTGCCGGTTGTCATACTCATCGACATGCAAGTCGTGAATCCTATTACAATAGCATGAACATCTCATACATCACATATAGATCATTCATCATTCATCACAACTTTGGCCATATCATATCACAAACCACTTGCTGCAAAAACAAGTTAGACGTCCTCTAATTGTTGTTGCAAGTTTTACGTGGCTGAATTAGGGTTCTAGCAAGAACGTCTTCTTACCTACGTTAAAGCCACAACGTGATTTGTCAACTTCTATTTACCCTTCATAAGGACCCTGTTCATCGATTCTGCTCCAACTAAAGTAGGAGAGACAGACACCCGCCAGCCACCTTATGCAACTAGTGCATGCTAGTCGGTGGAACCGGTCTCACGTAAGCGTACGTGTAAGGTTGGTCCGGGCCGCTTCATCCCACAATACCGCTGAAGCAAGAAAGGACTAGTAACGGCAAGAAAGTTGACAAATCTACGCCCACAACAAATTGTGTTCTACTCGCGCAAGAAGAACTACGCATAGACCTAGCTCATGATGCCACTGTTGGGGAACGTTGCAGAAAACAAAAATTTTCCTACTCGTTTCACCAAGATCATCTAGGAGTTCATCTAGCAACGAGTGATTGGATGCATCTACATACCTTTGTAGATCGCGCACGGAAGCGTTCAAAAGAACGGTGATGATGTAGTCGTACTCGACGTGATCCAAATCACCGATGACCAGCGCCGAACGGACGGCACCTCCGCGTTCAACACACGTACGGAACAGCCACGTCTCCTCCTTCTTGATCCAGCAAGGGAGGGAGGAGAGGTTGAGGGAGATGGCACCAGCAGCAGCACGACGGCGTGGTGTTGATGGAGCTGCAGTACTCCGGCAGAGCTTCACTAAGCACTATGGAGGTGGAGGAGGTGTTGAGGAGGGAGAAGGAGGCAACCAAAGGCCAAGGCGTTCAAGGTATGAAGTCCCTCCTCTCCACCACTATATATAGGGGTGCCAAGGGGGGGGTGGCCGGCCCTAGGAGATCCAATCTCCTAGGGGTGCGGTGGCCAAGGGGGTTTTCCCTCCCCCCCAAGGCACCTAGGAGGTGCCTTCCCCTCCTAGGACTCTTTCCCCCTTAAACCCTAGGCGCATGGGCCTATGTGGGGCTGGTGCCCTTGGCCCATGTAGGCCAAGGCGCAACCCCTACAGCCCATGTGGCCCCCCGGGACAGGTGGACCCACCCGGTGGACCCCCGGGACCCTTCCGGTGGTCCCGGTACAATACCGATAACCCCGAAACTTGTCCCGATGCCCGAAACAGGACTTCCCATATATAAATCTTTACCTCCGGACCATTCCGGAACTCCTCGTGATGTCCGGGATCTCATCCGGGACTCCGAACAACATTCGGGTTACTGCATATACATATCCCTACAACCCTAGCGTAACCGAACCTTAAGTGTGTAGACCCTACGGGTTCGGGAGACAAGCAGACATGACCGAGACGACTCTCCGGTCAATAACCAACAGCGGGATCTGGATACCCATGTTGGCTCCCACATGCTCCACGATGATCTCATCGGATGAACCACGATGTCGAGGATTCTATCAACCCCGTACGCTATTCCCTTTGTCTATCGATATGTTACTTGCCCGAGACTCGATCGTCGGTATCCCAATACCTCGTTCAATCTCGTTACCGGCAAGTCACTTTACTCGTACCGTAATGCATGATCCCGTGACCAGACACTTGGTCACTCTGAGCTCATTATGATGATGCATTACCGAGTGGGCCCAGTGATACCTCTCCGTCATACGGAGTGACAAATCCCAGTCTTGATCCATGTCACCCAACAGACATTTTCGGAGATACCCGTAGTCTACCTTTATAGTCACCCAGTTACGTTGTGACGTTTGGCATACCCAAAGCACTCCTACGGTATCCGGGAGTTACACGATCTCATGGTCTAAGGAAAAGATACTTTGACATTGCAAAACTCTAGCAAACGAACTATACGATCTTGTGCTATGTTTAGGATTGGGTCTTGTCCATCACATCATTCTCCCAATGATGTGATCTCGTTATCAATGACATCCAGTGTCCATAGTCAGGAAACCATGACTATCTGTTGATCAACGAGCTAGTCAACTAGAGGCTCACTAGGGACATGTTGGTGTCTGTTATTCACACATGTATTACGATTTCCGGACAACACAATTATAGCATGAATAAAGACAATTATCATGAACAAGGAAATATAATAATAATGCTTTTATTATTGCCTCTAGGGCATATTTCCAACAATAGGAACATGTATAAGTCATGAAGAAAGCAATAGCTACATACTAAACGATCGGGTGCTAAGCTAATGGAATGGGTCATGTCAATCAGATCATTCTCTCAATGATGTGATCTCGTTAATCAAATAACAACTCATTGTTCATGGTTAGGAAACATAACCATCTTTGATTAACGAGCTAGTCAAGTAGAGGCATACTAGTGACACTTTGTTTGTCTATGTATTCACACATGTATTATGTTTCCGGTTAATACAATTCTAGCATGAATAATAAACATTTATCATGATTATAAGGAAATAAATAATAACTTTATTATTGCCTCTAGGGCATATTTCCTTCAGTTCCATGTCTAATTGGCCTGCTTTGGGCGCTGCTTGCCTGCCAACTGGTTCGCATGACAAGGTCTCCCGCACCTCGACACACTATGTCTACGCGATTAGTCTTCTGAGGTCATGCAACACCTCTTGGCGGGCCATGTCTTCACTAATACACTTGGCATGTGGTACTTTCCTGGGTTAGATCCACAACACGCCCGTTGGCCATCAATAATAGCTTTCCACAACATTGGATGACCAGCATCTTCGCCATTGCGGCAAAGGTGTGCAAGGTTTCTTCTATCCTGATCATGCTCACGGTTTGGTCCATCTTGAAGGAGCGGATCACCGCAATCTTCGATAGGTGTCACCCCGGGTGTTGCTCGTTGTGTGCATTTCATCAAGTCCGAGGCACATGACTGGGCTAGGGCTTCACGATTACACGCCCCCCCCCACCCCTTGTGGTCTCGTGTAACCTTTTTCAAGGCCTTTTTGGTCTTCTACATATTCTTCTGTCTATGAAATACATCGAGACACACTCATGCATTTTCTTGGAAAAATGATTGCAATTGTTATGTTTTTCAATATAGTAGCATGTGGTGAAAGTAAGACGCCCCTACAACATTGGACACGAGTAGGGCGTGTGATTCTAGGTTGTTGTTGTTTGGGGCCATTCATGCCTTTGTGTGCATTCTATCTAATGTATTTTGGTCCGCTGAAAATTGTCTTAATCTCTCCCATTTCTCTCAGTTATGTACATTATAGAAAAAAGCTAGATAACTGACATCATGTCTCTCTACATCTCTTTTGTCCTTAGACTGGAGTCACGAAACTTTAGGATTGAAGAAGTCACCATTGTCATCTCGCTATCGACGAAAACTCGTCAGTTACTAATAGAACAATCCAATTAATGAGACACCAAGACGTAAAATGCAATGTTTAATTATTGATGGGCCGAGGATACAACAACACCTCATAAACATCCAACCAATGGTTGGTCCTCGACTTTGGGCTTATTTACATAATAGAATTTAAAATAAATAAGAAGAAAACATGGAATTAATGAGTCACCATATAATAATCTGAAAAACACAATGCTATTTAATATAGTGAATTTGATAGTGCACTGAAAATTAATACTTGAAAACTTTGAGGAATTAAAAAAGAGAGCGAGCGAGAGAGACAAAAAGAGGGACATGAACGGATAAGGAAGAGATTGAGATAGAGAGTGCATTGAATTTCTCAAAAGGACAATAATGTGAATGATTCGCCGGTTATAATCTTGGTGACACGTCGAGGCCAGGTAACGGGTGATGACAAGTGAGAGGGGTTCGACGACCTCAATTCTTGCGGTGATTTGTGCCTAGTGATCAGAGGCGTCGGGTTGTAATCGCCGGGTGTTGTTTGTCTCAAGGTTTGTGTGTTTTGATCACGCCGTAGTCATCTTGTGCTTAGTACTGTAATCGTCAGGTGTTGTCCGTCTTAGGGGCCGCATGCTCTTTCCATAAACACATCAATCCGCGAGGCTTTTGCGTTTTATCGAAGAGAAAAACCGAAATGGGATTCCTACGCGACCGCGGGCACATCGGTGCACGCTATCTGAACTCGATAATTCCAATCGTGTTATCCACGTCACTCTTATAAATCGCAAACATAAAATTTCAAATCTTAAAATTGATGAGAACCTCTTTTTTTCAGATTAATAACTTGGTGGAAAACCGTGCGATCCAAAGATGCCCGAGCCGACCAGTGCTCGCCGGTGGCCGAACAAAGACGGTACATTTCAGGCTCCCCACGCCACATTTTCCATGGCCAGCAGACAGGCCCCTACGCCCTAGACGACGGCAAAATTAATAAATTTAACCTATGGACGAAATTAAATCACAAAATGAACTGTCCGTGAAACTATTTCACGCGGCTGACCCTTTTGTGTGACGCCCAACACGAAGGCGCCACACTATACTGTGCAACGCCTAACAGATAGGCGCTACACGCCTGGCCAGCGTCGCACCCATGTGATCCGAAAATTACTAAGTCAGTGTGCAGCGCCTGAGAGCTAGGCGCCACACTATACAGTGTAGCGCCTAGTTTCTAGGCGTTGCATTAGTGGTTGCTTCATTTTGTAGTGCAAACACTAGTGCAGCGCCTGAGAGCTAGACGCTATACTATACAGTGCAACGCCTAGCTCGTAGGCTCTGCACAATGATTTATCAATTTTTAGGCTGTTTGGGGTGCAACGTTGGCCAGGCGTGTAGCGCCTATTTGTGAGGCGTTGTACAATGAAGTGTGACGCCTTCGTGTCGGGCGTCACACAAAAAGATCAATCGCGTGAAATAGTTTCACGAGCAGTTCATTATGTGATTTGATTTCGTTCACAGGTCAAATTTGTCAAATTTGCCCCAGACGACAGTGGACTCCGGGGCTGCGTGTCCGGCTCGCCCAGAAAGATCGACGCTTTGCGCACCTGACCACAGCTGTACCGGAATTCCGGCACCACCACCCATACTGCGCCCGCGATCCTTCCCGGCAGCGGCAAGCCGGTCAATCCTCTTTCTCTCCCCCGGGTACGCGCCGCGCGGTTTTTTTTTTTGAAAGTCGCGCCGCGCGGTTTGTTTGCCTTCGTCAACACACACCGTGTGTGAGCGAGCGTGTGCTGTGACAGCTTGTATCTACGTATCACTCACCCGCACGGCAAAAAAACGCAGAGGCGAGGGCCGGAAAAGGAGAGAAAATTCCTTCCGCCCCGCCCCCAAATCGCGCCGGGCAGTATAAGAGCACACCCCGCCGTTTGCGCCCCGCATCCAATCCGTCCGTCCTCAGCGCCGACGACACCGCCGGAGATAGCGGCCGAGCACTCCACCTCGAGCCAGTGAGTGGCGGCGGGAGGGGGAGGCGAGAAGAGTTGGTGGAGGAGGAGGAGGAGGAGCTGTGGGCTGTGGCTGGAGGAGGCGGCTAGCAGCTAGCCAATGCCGCAGGGGTAGGGAGGGGATACATGGGGGGAGGGAACGGCATCGTCGACGGCTTCCGCCGCTTGTTCCACCGCCGCACGCCCTCCGGCTCCGTGCTCGGCAGCTCCAACCAGTCCTCCGCCGGCGAGGACTCCTCCGACGCCGAGGCCGCCGAGGACCTGGATCTCGTGGGCCTCCGCCCCATCCGCGTCCCCAAGCGCAAGATGCCGCCCCCCGTCGAGAGCCACAAGAAGGTGAGAGGAGTACTCTGATGCTCTCTGCTGCTTATTCTCGATGCTTCCAGATTGGGACCCGGAGCTTCTGGCAGATGCTATCTCCATTTCTCGTGACCCTCGATTCGTCGTCACGACGAGTTCTTAGCCAAGATCGGATCTTTGCGGCACCTGCTTAGCTCAGATACGCCACTACCGTACAATACTAGCTTGCCTTTTCTTTTTCTTTTCTTTTCTTTTCTTTTACTATTACTAGTAGTTGACACGGCAGCTCGGCAGGCGAGCTTGATTCTTCGATCCAATTTCATATCTCCGGATCGATACGACGTAGGCGGCACTGCTTGTGATCGAGTTACCGATCGGCCTGCTGCTTGACTGATATGGGAAAATGTTATGCAAAACCGAATGTTGTTTCTTCAGAGATGCGTAGTTGGAGCATCTGCCGCATAAAGCCCGGTGCCCTTTGGGGCTTCTCTTCACACTTTTTTTTTGTTGATTTTCAACTACTACGGTTGCTTTCAGCATCCGCATTGAACTTATCCGAAGGGGCTCCTCATGTCCAATTTGTCCACTTGGTTCTACAGCGACTGAATCGGCTACTGACCAGTTAGGCTGACTTGGTCTGGACCTCGTGCTCAACTGCTCATGTCCACCTCACTCTTGCACCATGGTGGCTGCTTCCTTAGTTTCTCGGTAAACCTGACCATTTCCCTGATTGCTCATTGCTGAGAATGGTCCTCCACCTACCGGGCTAGACTTTTTCCGTTCTGGGGGTTCGGGCTGTGTGTTGTGGTGGTGGTACTCTAAGATCTCTTTAGGAGCCCAACGACCTGGGGACTGGGATCGGTCTAATGGGATTGAGGATCCACATCGTTAAAAGAATGGTGTTTGGTCATGATAAATTATAGGTGAAGATATTGTATTTTATAACCAAATGTATTTATAAGCTTGTGCGTTTGCGTATGACATTCGCTTTCCCGTCGAATTGCTTTTACTTATCAACTATTGAAGTAACCTTAGGTTATTTTACTACTAAATATAGTACTTTAACACAATTCTGAATTCATTCTTCAGTTTCTTCAATCCAAAATGTTCCATACATGAGTAACCGGTTTTAACTTGCTCTTGTGAATTCTGGTCTTGTAGAACATAATGGAGAAAGAATTCTTCACAGAGTATGGAGAGGCAAGCCAGTACCAAATCCAGGAAGTTGTTGGCAAGGGGAGTTATGGAGTAGTTGCTGCTGCAATAGATACCCGCACCGGCGAGCGGGTTGCGATTAAGAAGATCAACGATGTGTTTGAGCACGTCTCGGATGCCACACGCATCCTCCGCGAGGTCAAGCTCCTTCGGCTGCTACGTCATCCAGACGTGGTGGAGATCAAGCACATAATGCTCCCCCCTTCTCGGAGGGAGTTCCAAGATATATATGTTGTTTTCGAGCTCATGGAGTCGGATCTCCATCAGGTCATCAGAGCTAATGATGACCTCACGGCGGAGCATTACCAGTTTTTCCTTTACCAGCTTCTCCGTGCTCTCAAGTACATCCATGGCGGTAAGTCAATGAATGCTAATCTCCATGGATCTGCTAGCCCATTTATTAGCACAATCTTTGAGTTGATTTACCAAATTGTGATTGGACTTCTGTTCATATTCTGACATATTTTGCTGTTTATCTTGGCACAGCTAATGTATTTCATCGCGATCTGAAGCCCAAGAATATACTGGCCAACGCAGACTGCAAACTGAAAATTTGTGACTTTGGACTTGCGCGTGTATCATTTAATGATGCTCCTTCAGCTATATTTTGGACGGTAAAGAGCTTGTCATTGTATGCCATAATTCACATTTTACTATAATTCTTACTTTTTGCATTGTTTTTCTTTGTGAAGGATTATGTAGCAACAAGGTGGTACAGAGCCCCTGAATTATGTGGCTCCTTTTTCTCGAAAGTGAGTTCTTCACTCCTGAACTCATAAAGTCTCATCCAAGCAAGATTAATGCTTTTGGAGCACTATATGTGCAGATGCTGTCTTTGGATTTGTAATATATTTATTGTGTTACATTTATATATCCCTATTGCTATTTTTATTTTTGAGTCAATTACACCACAGATGCTAGAACTTGGCACGAATAATCACTTTAGTGCTAGAACTTGTGGTATACATGTAAATGGTTTAAAAACTTGGCTTGACGGTGCAAATACGGTGTTGTATACGCCTGCTGCGTTGACTAGGTGTGTCAGCTAGGCGTGAGGCCCGCTGTCAGTGAGAAGAAGGAGAGGGCAGGGCGTGTGGTCTGCCTTTTTGCGAAAAGCCACTTGATAATTTTTTCTCTCTCACGAAAAAGTTGCTCTAGAGAAATTGTACATAAAAGAAAAATGCTACTCCTCAGATTCAAACTCACGACCTACACGCGCGGTTGGCTATCCAGCACACAGAGTCAGATTTGACAACACAGTAAGATATATAAGCTTTATATACTTTAGGCTGAACAATATAAATTAAGAACTTTAATCCCATAAGCAAAATATAACAAGTTAAATACCCAGGCATACCACCCCAACACAAGACATCTCTTGTTTAAAAAGTATAATTCATGTTAAATAGAATTAATGTGTTATTTTAAAACATATTCATACAATTTAATATACTAATGAATTACAAAATACGCTTATATGATTTGAATAGTACACATCAGAATCTGCAATCCGATGGCACACTAGGCTCCTATTTATTTTTCATACATATTTTATATTTAATTTTAGTTACAAAATATGTAAAAAAAATAGAAAACACATAAAATTTATTAAACACCTGAACTCTTTTAAACAACCTAAAATTTCCTTAAACCATGATCACTTTTATATACTACATGAATATGATATTGAAATCAGGAAACAATTAACATATATATGAATTTATTTAAATATAAAAAATTCTAGAAGTAATTTACTATTTTCTTAAAATGTGAACACGTTTTAAATCATAGTTTTTTTTTAAATTCATAAGTTAATTATATGGTTGTTAAATTTAGTGCGGGGACATGTTTTGATGTTATATGAACTTCTATAATGTAATTTGTTTTCTTTGTATATATATTATTTATAACACATCATTATAATTTACAAAAAATTAAAATGCAAAAAACTAAAACGTTGCAATTGTCCACACTGACTACAATTCAGTTTAGCCACACGATCGTTTTGTGTTATAGTCATAAAATTTAATTATATGGATTTTTGTTAAATTAGTACCTGGATATGTTTCTATTTATATGAACATTTTCAATGTAGTTTATTTTATTTATATGTATATTATTTATAACGCATGATTATAGTTTACATATTTTTTATAAAATTTAAAAAATGTGAAAAATTAAAATGTTGAAAATGGTTGCGCCGAATGCAATTCAGTTTAGTCACACGATCGCGGTGTGTTATATTCATAAATTGTAATTTACATCAAAATAAGTTGCCTTGTCGGTTGTGGTGCAATGCCCGGGCACTTATTTACCTGATTAGGTTCCTGGTTTGAATGACCGACCATGCACTGATTTTTGGGACTAAAAAATGCACTGATTTTTTCCGCAAAATAATGCACTGGTTTTTGGGATTAAAATTGTTCAGGAACTCCGCAGGTCACATGTTCAAACCTCTGGCGGACCATTTTATTTTCTGTACTTTTTTCTGAGATAAAAAATATATCAGGGGCTTTTTGGAAAATAAAAAGGCCACACGCCCAGCCCTACCCTTTCGGCCACTGAAAGTGGGCTCCTCGATGCTGGAACGCCAAGTCAGAGCTGCAGGAGTATACAACACCGTATTTACACAGTCAAGCCAAGTTCTTGAACCACTTATATGTACAGCACAAGTTCTGGCACTAAAGTGACTATTTGTGTCAAGTTTTAGCACCAGTGGTGCAATTGACTCTTTATTTTTCTTAAAAAACTCTGTAATCTACAGCTTGTACTAAGTAAAGTACACAAAATTAATGATTAAACAGTACAACAAGTTTTTGTTGTTATTTCTCATTGTAATTGTGCATACACCCAGTTCTTCTGTCAAAACAAGCTGCAAACTAACTAAATCAGTTGCAAATTAGACTAGTAAAATTCATGTAGAGACTTAGTATACTCTCTGTGCAAGTGTCAGATTCGTCCCATCGTTCTGATAAGCGCCCATTTTTGTGCAGTACACTCCTGCTATTGATATTTGGAGTATTGGATGCATATTTGCCGAGCTTCTCACTGGACGGCCACTCTTTCCTGGGAAGAATGTTGTACACCAGTTAGATATAATAACAGATCTTCTTGGAACTCCATCATCAGAAACCTTATCTCGGGTATGTTTGTTCCCTGTCCCTTATTTTTGCTTCATTC
Source organism: Triticum dicoccoides (assembly GCF_002162155.2). Classification (NCBI taxonomy): domain Eukaryota; kingdom Viridiplantae; phylum Streptophyta; class Magnoliopsida; order Poales; family Poaceae; genus Triticum; species Triticum dicoccoides. Next base: position 607,342,456 of record NC_041392.1, on the reverse strand, counting down.
ACTCACAAGGTACTTAAACATGTTGCATTTCACTAACAAGGTGAAACAATGCATTTCATTCCTGCTGCACCCTTAAGGGTGTGTTTGGTTCGGGAAGGAAGTAGAATGGAATGTCATGGTTCATTCCATTAGAATGGGTCGGTTCCGTCTTTGTGTTTGGTAGTGACAATTTGAAGGAATGGAATGGTTACATTTTGATGTTTGGTTTGTCAGATGGAATGAAATGGGTTTATTCATCTCACCATAAACTGAATTGGATTCCAGATCAGGAACTACCCAAATACCAAAGTCTGCATCTGATCTGATTGCTACAAGCAAAAAATGCAGCTTGCCAGTCCAGTCTTGACCGCAGCCTTGCTCCTCCAATCCAGAAGATCAACAGCGGCGGCCTTCCTGTCACCACGCCACACGCACACTTGTGTCTCCTCACGAACGGTGGCGTTTGGATCGCCTACTCCGTCAGGGGCAGCGCTTGGAGCTTCTGCTCCGTCAAGAGCGGCAGCGCGGTGTTTCCCAGTGTGACGCGCGAGTGCGGCGGCAGCGTGGCCTCCCAGCCTCGTTCCGCTGATTATGCGCAAAAAAAAAAAAGCCTCGTTCCGCTGATGGATCTCCCGCCATGGAGCAGAGTGCTCGCCTCCTTCTTCCGCCAGATCCTTGGTCGAGGTGCGGGGTGGGGGAGGACGAGGGGCGGGAGACGCCGGCGAGGCTGCACTTCCGGCCGCCGCCATGGCCATCGAGGGAGAGAGGAGGGCACAGGTCGTGGTTGGCTGGGGCGCCAGGTGGCTGAGTCGGGGAGAAGGGGAGAGAGGCGCGAGTGAGGCGTTCCGCGTGGTCCGGCCGATTCGGAGGAACGCCCAGGTTCGGCATAAACAGGGAATATGCCGTTCTCTGGAATTAGTGGGTTCTGGTTCCTTCGCCAATCTAAACACAGGAACGGGCCCTCGGGATGGAACCGACCCGTGACATTCCGCTTCATGATAGAAACCAAACACACCCTAAGTAAAATGCATTGTAGACTGCTAGAGCAATTCCCCAAATCCCATCTAATTATATCTCTTGTGATATATGCTGGCCTTCATCTGCAAATTTTGCAATGGTACATTAGGTTACAGGAGTAATAACTTACAGCTGTCTATGACCATTGCAGATTCGAAATGAGAAGGCCAGGAGGTACTTAAGTTGCATGCGGAAAAAACACCCTGTACCCTTGACTCAGAAATTTCCTAATGCCGATCCATTGGCGGTTCGCCTACTGGGTCGTTTACTTGCATTTGATCCTAAAGACCGGCCTTCAGCTGAAGAGGTAAACTCATCTACATTTGTTTAACAGTTTCACAAACACATATATGTGTCTTGGTATGCTATAATTTTGTCGTGTCTGTAATTCTTCAGGCTTTAGCAGACCCATATTTTGCATCTCTTGCCAATGTGGAGCGTGAGCCATCAAGGCATCCAATTTCGAAACTCGAGTTTGAGTTTGAGAGACGAAAGGTTACAAAAGATGATGTTAGGGAATTGATCTATCGAGAGGTAAGGAGGCATAGCTTGGGTTTCCTATTTTGTGTTAATAAATATATTTATGTCTCTTGATAATTGATTATTTGTTATGAGAACAAACAGATTTTGGAGTACCATCCACAGATGCTGGAGGAATACATGAAAGGTGGAGACCAGATTAGCTTCCTCTATCCAAGGTGTGCAACGCGGACTTGCTTTAATTTTGATGCAAGTTATCAGACTTAATAAAATACACAGCTAACATATCTTTATATGGGCTATTATGACGCTGCAGTGGTGTTGACCGCTTTAAACGGCAGTTTGCACACCTGGAGGAGCATTACAGCAAAGGAGAACGAGGTTCTCCGCTGCAAAGAAAGCATGCCTCTTTACCAAGGTACATATAACACCGCAGTCATCAGAAATTAGAAGTGCCGAGCTTGTTACTCTGATCTCGGTTATTCAGTTATTTGTGCTGAGTTCTGCATTGACTTGTGTGCAACAGGCAGAGGGTAGGTGCATCGAACGACGGTAATAATGAGCAGCATATTAGTGATCAGGAGATGAGTGCAGAGCCTGATGCCCATGGTGCAGTGAGCCCTCAAAAGTCACAGGATGCACCCGGTGTTGGCCAGAATGGTCTGAGCCCCACCAGCTTGAGCTCGCGGACCTACCTCAAGAGCGCGAGCATTAGCGCTTCCAAGTGCGTCGTTGTCAACCCGAATAAACAGCCAGAGGTACTAGTGCTGTACTACCTGAATTCTTCATTGATTATTGCAAACGACTAGGCATGGCATAGCTCTGCACTATCAACAAATAAGAAAGGATGGTGGTGCAAGTTGAACTCAAGCACTGACTCTTTGTTTCTATTATTGTTCAGTATGACGACGCGATCTCTGAGGAAACAGAAGGAGCCGTCGACGGACTATCCGAGAAGGTCTCAAAGATGCATGCCTAGTGCAGCAACGACGACGGAAGTCGGCACCGCATTTCTCATTTCTGTCAGGTACACCGGATGCTGATAGCTGATAGCAAAGCACTGCAAGTTGGAGATGGTTTAGCGGAGTGCATGTTCCTGTCAAGCGTCGTTGCTGCACGCAGGAGCTGGCCCTGCATGGATTGATGTATTTTTACACTCAATGTAACACTGGGATTAGTTCCTACACCTATCATCTATGCATGATTGTAACAACGAACAGAGCAAGACATCTTGACGCTGTCATGTTTCCCTGTCGAAAATTCTTAATATATCAAGAAGCGTTACTGCTGCGCATCTACTGAGTTTGGCGTTGAGTTTTACTTATTGTCGTGTTTGGATAAAAATTGCGATAAGCCGAACCCTGAGTGCAAATTTAGAAATGCCCAGTAGTATGTCTCGATCGATTTCAATTTGTACTCAACGCCGATTCTTAGGCTGGCGTGTAACATTGCTCCGCATCGACTCAAAATTCCACGTCGTCATGGCGGACATGGTTTTTTTCTTCTTCAGAATTTGTACTCAGGGTTCAGCTAGTCAGCCGAGCACAATTTCTTACCAGGACGAAGCCAGAGGTAGAATTGAAGGCTCAGACGCTTGGCGTGGAATTTGTTGCAGGTTTATACTGTATTTTTCAAGCAAGTGCCGCCTGAGAGCACTAGAATTTCCACGGAGTAGTACTGAATCCTGGACGGCAGCAGGTCTTCAATCACACTCGAATCACCAGCGCACGGAAGGGAGGTGTCAGAATGGATGGCTTCAGGGCAAACACCAGGAATTCCCGGAACGACGAAGCTTCAGAGCAAGCGGAGAACGTGGGGGGGTGGAGCCTCCGGGAGAAGACGAACCAAAACCACTCGACTCGTCGCCGATCTGCCCCGACACTTGGAGCCCGAGGCCGCTGAGGCGCAGCGACCAGACCCTGTTCTGGTCGGCGGACCAGCACTCCACGCCGGCGAATCCGCATATGTAACCCTTTGCTGTGGCGTTGTCGAACCTCCACCAAGGATCTCAGCGCGCCGCAAGCTCTTGAGGCGGCGGACGTCGGGCTCATCGCCGGAGCCGGAGCACGACGCTGAGCCCAGAGGAGGGATTTCTTCAGGCAGAGACTGTGATTGACGACGGCTGGTGTGGTAAAGTGAGCCAGCCCAAAAAACTCCTTCGTCGCGAGAATTGGGCTGGCCCACTTTACCACACCCAGATATCTATGTTTTCTTTTACCGTTTTTCTGGTTTCTTTTTTCTTTCCTTTTTCTGTTCCTTTTCATTTTTTTATTCTTTTTGATCTCCCCCCTTTTTCATCTTTCATTTCTTTTTTCTTCATTTTTTCATAAATTGTTTATGTTTCTTTAAATTGTGCTTTCATTTTATTTTTGAAAATTTCAAAAACTATTGGGGTTTCAAAATTTGTTCATTAATTTGAAAATGCTCGGGATTTTGAAGAAATGCTCTTGCTTTTCAAAATTTGTTTTATAATGTCAAAAAAATGCTCTCATTTCAAAAAAAAAACCTCACAACCTCAAAAATGTGCACAATGTCAAAAAATGTTCGGGAAAGCCAAAAAAAATCATGCCTTTCAGAAAACGTTTAGGATTTTTAAAAATGATCCCATTATCAATTTTTGTTCTCACATAAACAGGTATAATGCTTTTCGTTACAGATACGTGTGTACTGCTATACGAGCGTGAATACATGAATCAGACAAACAAATTTCCGAATCTTGACGCAGATCGATGACCCACAATCAACATGCTTCAGCCCCTGCGTGCCACAAATCCCCTCTCAAAGTTGTCCTTGTGTTTTGTTTTTGGCGAAGATCCTTGTTGTTGAATTTTCCAAGACTAATCTGGACGGGGGACGACCAGACCGGTCTTTTGTTCTTTTTGGGCGTGTAATAACATGGAAGGAAATTGTCCCATGGTCTGCGAAATACCGAAGAAAAGTCTAAGGCCACGTGGAGGGATTCTCCCTTTTAAGAGCTGTGGGCATGCAGTTCCCGGCACAAAGCTTCGAGCAGGCGACGCACCTGGCTGCAACTTAGAGCATCTCCGGCCTCGTCCCTAACAAATCCTTCTCAGACATTTTTTTCGTATCGGCGCCTAAAAAACGGCACAGTCGCGTCTTCAGGAATCCGTTTTTCGTCGGCTCGGGCCAAAATTAATGCCGGTGTACACAGGCCGAACCCGGCGTGCTGGGGGGCGTCCGGGGGCGCCGGGGCGAGCGTTTTTGACGCGAAAGAACCGCGGGCCAGCCGCGTCAGCGAAACGGCGCCTCGTCTTCCCCTAGAGCTCCTCGGTTTCCCGCGGGGAATCAATGGCAAGGCTGCCGCCGGTCAGTCAGCCTTGCCATTGATTCCTCACGGGCGGCGCGACGACGCTTCCCCTCCCGCCACGCGTACACACGACGCGGACTATAAAACCCGCCGCCCCCCTCGCCCGCTGGCCACACTAGCCCGAGCTCAAACCAGCCGCCGCGCCACCGAGCTCCCCCGTCTCTGCTCTCTCCCGTCCGCGCCGCCAAGCTCCCCCGATGACGACGACGACGACGACGAGGACGGTGGCAACGTCGGCGACTTCACCGCGCTCAGCGACTTCTTCGCCCCATAGGTGTCTTTTTTTAATAATTTATGTACCGCCGAACATGTTGAATATTATTGTCAGGTTTGCCGAATTTAGCTGAACTTTGCCGAATTCAGATTTTTTAAAATAAAAAAAACCGCGTCTGGGGCGACCCTGGGGCGAGCGGCTGGGAACCCGCTCGCCCCCGCGCCGATTTTAGCGCCGGCTCGCCCCCAGGGGGCGCGTAAAATCGCCGCCTGGGGGGCCAACGGCTGGAGATGCTCTTAGAAAGTTAGAAGGCCGCGCAGAACAGTTGTTTCCACTCCTTCACGTAGCAGTAGCACGTCTCAGAGAATGTCCGATGGTATGAGGAAATCCATCCTCTCGCTGATGCTCCTCTTGAGCTGCTGCTCAAGGCCGTGCTCCGGCTCCGGTGACGAGCCTGACGTCCGCTCACTAGTAGAAAACAGGGTTTTGGTCCAGGCCGGGCCAGCCCATTAGTCCCGATTCAGTCATGAACCGGGATCCATGGGGCAACGGGCCCGGTTCGTGAGGCCAGGGGGCCGGCCGGGTCTCGTGGGGCATTGATCCTGGTTCGTCTGGACCCTTTGGTCCCGGTTCCAGCCATGAACCGGGACCAATGAGATGTCTATATATACCCCCTCGCCCGCGAGCAGAGCACTCCACTGCTCTGTTTTTCTGGCCGGCCGTTGGAGACCTTTGTGGCGCTCTAGCTCACCTCCTATGCTCATGAGGTGTTCGATGAAATGCCCGAGCCATACTTAAGCTTTCTCCTCTCAAAGCTCCTTGTCCAAACTCCATTTTCCTCGAGATTTGTCTAGGTTTGGCAGTCCGTCCTGTCCCGTCCCCGTACTCACCGCCGTCGATCGCCCGCGTCGATCTTGTCGCCGGCACCACCGTGGTGAGCCTCTTGATCTTATGTTCTTTCTAAAAAAAAGTTCTTACTTGTATGATTTAGATAGATACTTGTGTACTTTTCTTACTTTTATTATTGTTTGTTATTATATAGTGCGATGATTTTGGTATCCGCCTTCGTCGGCCCTCGTCCTGTCTATGATTCAGATGTGGCATATATTATCTTTTACAACTATTTGGTTAATTTATTGTTTATGACATTTATGCCAACCAACGTGACATATTTTTTTATCTAGGAGGTATGTGAACCGGAAATTCCAACCGATTCTATTGTCGAGAGGTTAAATTTAGTTGAAGAAGAAAACAATTACTTGAAGAAAAAATAAAAAAAATTGAGGAGGAGAAGATGATATTGAAGTTGCGTGTTGCGGATGTCGTCGATGATCACACGATCAAGATGGATGCAATACACTTGAAGATTAGAAAGATTAGAAAATATGCCATTCATACCGAGCCTTGGTATCACTATGCCATTGGATCAATTGTTACCTTGGTTGCGATTACGATCGCATTTGTTGTTGCATTGAAATGTTTTAGATAGTTTCAATGTATGGTTTAATTAGATTCTCTGGAGAGCTATATGTTGTTCAATGAGAACTATGTATGTACTTTGGTTTTAATATGATGATGGACTTCTATTAATTTGATCACTTATCTATTCATGATATTCTGTAATGGTTTTTGACACACTTAATTATATATAATGCACATACATGAACAGACAATGATTGACCTGCTCTCAGCAACCTTTCAGGACAGACAAACAAGGGATACCACGCATGCACGCTTGGTTTAGATGACACCGAAAGTATATACCTAGACAAATGCATGAAGAATGTGTACCTGGGGCATCGTCGATTTCTTCCGACCAACCATCAATGTCGAAAGAAAGGCAAGCATTTCAAAGACGAGGCAGATCATCGGAAGAAGCCCGCCATCCGTACCAGTGATCACGTACTTGCTATGATCAATGATTTACAAATAATCTTTGGAAAGGGTCCCGACGGACTATCTGTTCTGAATGATGCTGAGGGACGCACACCCATGTGGAAGAATAAATCTATATTTTGGGACCTACCCTACTAGAAGGACCTAGAGGTCCGCTCTTCAATCGGCATGATGCACGTGACAAAGAACCTTTGCGTGAACCTGCTAGGCTTCTTGGGCGTGTAGGGGAAGACAGAAGATACACCGGAAGCATGGGAGGACCATCAACGTGTGCACGAAAAAGACGACATGCCTCCAAAGCAGTATGAAGGTCCTGCCAGTCACACTCTTACCAAAGAAGAGAAGGAAATCTTCTTTGAATGCCTGCTCAGTATGAAGGTCCCGTCTGACTTCTCGTCGAATATAAAGGGAGATTGTCGTTCCAGAACCTAAAGTCTCATGACTGCCACGTGATTATGATGCAACTGCTTTCAGTTGCATTGAGGGGGCTTCTAACGAAAAATGTTCGATTAGCCATTGTGAAGCTATGTGCATTCCTCAATGCAATCTCTCAGGAGGTGATCGACACAGAAATCCTACTAAGGTTAAGGAGTGATGTGGCGCAATGTCTTATCAGTTTCGAGCTGGTGTTCCCACCATCCTTCTTCAATATCATAATGCACGTCCTATTTCATCTAGTCGACGAGATTGTCGTTCTGGGCCCTGTATTTCTACACAATATGTTTCCCTTTGAGAGGTTCATGTGAGTCATAAAGAAATATGTCCGTAATCGCTCTAGACCAGAAGGAAGCACCTCCATGGGCCATCAAACAGAGGATGTCAATGGGTTTTGTGTTGACTTTATTCCTGACCTTAAGAAGATTGGTCTCCCTCAATCGCGGTATGTGGGGAGACTGACTGGAAAAGGCACGCTAGGAGGGGCCTCAATAATATGTAGGGACGGGAATTCTTGGTCTCAAGCACACTACACAGCTACAGAACTCTACCTTGGTGACTGCGTATGTCGATGAACACAAGAACATTCTGCGCTCCAAACACCCGGAGCAGTGTGACGACTGGATTACATCTGAACACATCAGGACTTTCGGCAGTTGGTTGCAAACACGTCTCAGGGGTGACAACACTATTTCTGGTGAGTTGTACTCGTTGGCCAGGGGACCATCTTAGACTGTATTAACTTACAAAGGGTACGAGATAAATGGGAATACATTTTACACGATCGCCCAAGATCAAAAGAGCACCAACCATAACAGTGGTGTTCGCTTTGATGCATCAACCAAGAGAGGAAAGGACACATATTATGGTTACATAGTGGACATACGGGAACTTGACTATGGACATGATTTAAGGTCCCTTTGTTTCAGTGCAAATGGGTCAATCTATCAGGAGGCGGGGTACAGGTAGACCCATAGTACGGAATGACAATAGTGGATCTGAACAATCTTGGGTACACAGACGAACCATTCGTCCTAGCCAATGATGTGGCGCATGTTTTCTATGTGAAGGACATGTCTACCAAACCGAGAAAAAGAAAAGATAAGGAAGCGAATACATCATACGATGAGCCAAAGCGCCACATAGTTCTTTCAGGAAAAAGAGACATCGTGGGATTGGAGAGCAAGACAGACATGTCTGAAGATTATGAAAAGTTTCATGAAATTTCTCCCTTTAAAGTCAAGGCTGACCTAAGCACCCTATTAAACGATGAAGATTATCCATGGTTACGGCGTAATAAGTGCAAATGAGTAATGACGGCTTAAGTAAGGGCTAATGTCATATAAGGGAAAAGTGAGCCGGCGTAATAAGCCGCCATGACTACAGATATTTGAGAAATGCTAGAAACAGAATTGGCCAAGTGTTGAGGCAAACAAGTTTCCTAATTTCTTGATATTATTCTGGATCAAATGGCCATTCAAAATGGAAAATATTCTAGACCTAAAAATCTAGCACAGATGTTCATGAGTTCTAATGAGGTATTTGTACCAGAAAAAGGGATCTACTAGTATCAAGAATGGGCACAAAACAACTACCACATGAGTATATGTTCTTTTTGGATCAAGAAGAAGCTGTAGTGGAAGAACTACGAAGAAACTGTGATGAACTATGAAGAACACGCAGAAACCTAGAAACCCTAATGCGGATCTGAGGAGCAGGAAGGTAAAACACTTACAACCACAGATCTTCTGCGGAGGGTCGCCGCCGTTCTCTGGACCGATTCAGGTTGATGCAGCGGCCAAGGTCGACGAAGACGAGGTGCTCTGCGACGGCGGCGGAGCTCGAGCAGCAGTAGGGTTGCGAGAGGAAGAAGATGAAGAGAGGGAAGAATGAGAAAAGACCAGGTCGTGCCTATTTATAAGGGGATAAGCGAACAGGCAGGTGCGAAAATCGAGGAAGACCCAAATAATGATTATCCAACTAAAGACCAGGTTGAAGATGATGTCATAGCAGGCTTTCGTGTTTTCAGAAGATGACATCATGGCGGGTTACAGAGTTTTTACGAAGAGAGGAAGATGGATTTCGTTTAAGTATTGAAGATTGACAAAGAACAAAGTTCAAGTCAACCTGGGGCCTAATGTTGGGAATATAGCTACCAGGTAAGACCCGCCAGGAGGGGCCGGGTCAACCCCAATGGCGGGTTACAAAAGAAGCCCAATAATATTCAAGGCGATAGTTTATTAAGACTTGTAGAAGGCCTAAGCCCAGAGGCGGCTTAAGGCCCAATATTGTAAATCACCGTATGTAAAGAAAGACTTGTAAAGAAAGGCATATAAAAGAAGTCACCGAGCCAGACACGTTTTATGAGCCGTCCGGGACTTTATAGGCCGCCAGGCGTCAACCCATGTATATAAGGGGACTACCCGGCGGCGTCTTAGGACAAGAAACAACAACTCGAAGCCAGGCAAAGCGGATTCGCTCCGTGGTCATCGAAACCCCATCAATTCCAACACAACTAGACGTATGCTTTTACCTTCATCGTAAGGGGCCGAACTAGTATAAACCTCTCGTGTCCTCTGTCCTGATCAACCCCTTTAAATTTCCTAGTTGCGATGGCCCTACGACTAAGTCCTTTTTCTAGGACATCTGCTGTGACAATTCCACGACAGAGATCATGACGGTGCTTTGGAGATGGAGATCAAAGGCACAAGATGATGATGGCCATATCATGTCACATATTTTGATTGCATGTGATGTTTATCCTTTATGCATCTTATTTTGCTTAGTACGGCAGTAGCATTATAAGATGATCCCTCACTAAATTTTAAGGTATAAGTGTTCTCCCTGAGTATGCACCGTTGCTATAATTCGTCGTGCCGAGACACCACGTGATGATCGGGTGTGATAAGCTCTACGTTCACATACAACGGGTGCAAGCCAGTTTTGCACGTGCAGAATACTCGGGTTAAACTTGACGAGCCTAGAATATGCAGATATGGCCTCAGAACACAGAGACCGAAAGGTTGAACGTGAATCATATAGTAGATATGATCAACATAGTGATGTTCACCACTGAAAACTACTCCATCTCACTGAAGGAAATATGCCATAGAGGCAATAATAAAGTTATTATTTATTTCCTTATTTCATGATAAATGTTTATTATTCATGCTAGAATTGTATTAACCAGAAACATAATACATGTGTGAATACATAGACAAACAGAGTGTCACTAGTATGCCTCTACTTGACTAGCTCGTTAATCAAAGATGGTTATGTTTCCTAACCATAGACAAAGAGTTGTTATTTGATTAACGGGATCACATCATTAGGAGAATGATGTGATTGACATGACCCATTCCATTAGCTTAGCACCCGATCGTTTAGTATATTGCTATTTCTTTCTTCATGACTTATACATGTTCCTATGACTATGAGATTATGCAACTCCCATTTGCCGGAGGAACACTTTGTGTGCTACCAAACATCACAACGTAACTGGGTGATTATAAAGGAGCTCTATAGGTGTCTCCAAAGGTACATGTTGGGTTGGCGTATTTCGAGATTAGGATTTGTTACTCCGATTGTCGGAGAAGGTATCTCTGGGCCCTCTCGGTAATGCACATCACATAAGCCTTGCAAGCATTGCAACTAATGAGTTAGTTGCGAGATGATGTATTACGGAACGAGTAAAGAGACTTGCCAGTAACGAGATTGAACTAGGTATTGAGATACCGACGATCAAATCTCGGGCAAGTAACATACCGATGACAAAGGGAACAACGTATGTTGTTATGCGGTCTGACCGATAAAGATCTTCGTAGAATATGTAGGAGCCAATATGAGCATCCAGGTTCCGCTATTGGTTATTGACCGGAGACGTGTCTCGGTCATGTCTACATTGTTCTCGAACCCATAGGGTCCGCACGCTTAAGGTTTCGATGACAGTTATATTATGAGTTTATGAGTTTTGATGCACCAAAGGAGTTCGGAGTCCCAGATGAGATCGGGGACATGACGAAGAGTCTCGAAATGGTCGAGACGTAAAGATCGATATATTGGACGACTATATTCGGACATCGGAAAGGTTCCGGGTGGTTCGGGTATTTTTTGGAGTACCGGGGAGTTACGGAAATACGGGGGAAGAAGTATATGAGCCTTATTGGGCTTTAGGGGAGAGGGAGAGGCAGGCCGCCCCCCCAAGGCCTAGTCCGAATTGGACTAGGGGGAGGGGCTGCGCCCCCTCCTTCCTTCTCTTCCCTCTTCCCCTTCCTTGTCTCCTACTCCTACTACATGGAAGGAGTCCTAGTTGGACTAGGAAAAGGGGAATCCTACTCCCGGTGGGAGTAGGACTACCCTAGGGCGCGTCATAGAGAGGGCCGGCCCTCCCCTCCTCCACTCCTTTATATACGGGGGCAGGGGGCACCCCATAGACACACAAGTTGATCTTCGTGATCGTTCTCTTAGCCGTGTGCGGTGCCCCCCTCCACCATAATCCTCGATAATATTGTAGCGGTGCTTAGGCGAAGCCCTGTGACGGTAAAACATCAAGATCATCACCACGCCGTCGTGCTGACGGAACTCTTCCCCGACACTTTGCTGGATCGGAGTCCGGGGATCGTCATCGAGCTGAACATGTGCTAGAACTCGGAGGTGTCGTAGTTTCGGTGCTTGATCGGTCGGGCTGTGAAGACATACGACTACATCAACCGCGTTGTCATAACGCTTCCGCTGTCGGTCTACGAGGGTACGTAGACAACACTCTCCCCTCTTGTTGCTATGCATCACCATGATCTTACGTGTGCGTAGGAATTTTTTTGAAATTACTACGTTCCCCAATAGTGGCATCCGAGCCTAGGTTTTATGTGTTGATGTTATGTGCACGAGTAAAACACAAGTGAGTTGTGAGCGATATAAGTCATACTGCTTACCAGCAGGTCATACTTTGGTTCGACGGTATTGTTGGATGAAGCGGCCCAGACCGACATTACGCGTACGCTTACGCGAGACTGGTTCTACCGACGTGCTTTGCACACAGGTGGCTGGCGGATGTCAGTTTCTCCAACTTTAATTTAACCAAGTGTGGCTACGCCCGGTCCTTGCGAAGGTTAAAACAGCACCAACTTGACAAACCATCGTTGTGGTTTTGATGCGTAGGTAAGAACGGTTCTTGCTAAGCCCGTAGCAGCCACGTAAAACTTGCAACAACAAAGTAGAGGACGTCTAACTTGTTTTTGCAGGGCATGTTGTGATGTGATATGGTCAAGACGTGATGAAATATAAGTTGTTGTATGAGATGATCATGTTTTGTTGAAGTTATCGGCAAATGGCAAAATCCTAATGGTTGTCTCTCTATTGCATAAGATGCAAGCGCCAAATAATTGCTTTACTTTATCGCTATGCGATAGCAATAGTTGCAAGAGCAATTGTTGGCGAGACGACCATGTGACAACACATTGATATAGATCAAGATGATGGAGATCATGGTGTCATGCCGGTGACGATATAGATCATGATAGTACTTTGGAAATAGAGATCAAAGGCACAAGATGATGATGTCCATATCATGTCACATATTTTGATTGCATATGATGTTTATCTTTTATACATCTTATTTTTGCTTTGTTTGACGGTAGCATTTCAAGATGATCTCTCACTAATTATCAAGAAGTGTTCTCCCTGAGTATGCACCATTGCGAAAGTTCTTCGTGCTGAGACACCACGTGATGATCGGGTGTGATAGGCTCTACGTTCAAATACAACGGGTGCAAAACAGTTGCACACACGGAATACTCAGGTTATACTTGACGAGCCAAGCATATACAGATATGGCCTCGGAACACGGAGACCGAAAGGTCGAGCATGAATCATATAGTAGATATGATCAACATAGTGATGTTCACCAATGAAACTACTCCATCTCACGTGATGATCGGACATGGTTTAGTTGATTTGGATCACGTGATCACTTAGAGGATTAGAGGAATGTCTATCTAAGTGGGAGTTCTTAAGTAATATGATTAATTGAACTTAAATTTATCATGAACTTAGTCCTGGTAGCATTTTGCAAATTATGTTGTAGATCAATAGCTCGTGTTGTTGCTTTCAAATGTTTATTTTGATATGTTCCTAGAGAAAATTGTGTTGAAATATATTAGTAGCAATGATGCGGATTGGATCCGTGATCTGAGGTTTATCCTCATTGCTGCACAGAAGAATTATGTCCTTGATGCACCGCTAGGTGACAGACCTATTGCAGAAGCAGATGCAAACGTTATGAACGTTTGGCTAGCTCAATATGATGGCTACTTGATAGTTTAGTGCACCATGCTTAACGGCTTAGAATCGGGACTTCAAAGACGTTTTGAACGTCATGGACCATATGAGATGTTCCAGGGGTTGAAGTTAATATTCGAAGCAAATACCCGAGTTGAGAGATGTGAAGTCTCCCAACAAGTTCTATAGCTAAAAGATGGAGGAGAATCGCTCAACTAGTGAGCATGTGCTCAGATTGTCTGGGTACTACAATCGCTTGAATCAAGTGGGAGTTAATCTTCCAGATAAGATAGTGATTGACAGAATTCTCTAGTCACCATCACCAAGTTAGTAGAACTTCGTGATGAACTATAGTATGCAAGGGACGACGAAAACGAATCCTGAGCTTTTCATGATGATGAAATCGATGAAGGTAGAAATCAAGAAAGAGCATCAAGTGTTGATGGTTGACAAGATCACTAGTTTCAAGAAAAGGGCAAAGGAAAAAAGGGGAACTTCAAGAAAAACAGCAAGCAAGTTGCTGCTCAAGTGAAGAATCCCAAGTCTGGTCCTAAGCCTGAGACTAAGTGCTTCTACTGCAAAGGGACTGGTCACTGGAAGCGGAACTACCCCAAGTGATTGGCGGATAAGAAGGATGGCAAAGTGAACATAAGTATATTTGATATACATGTTATTGATGTGTACTTTACTAGTGTTTATAGGAACCCCTCAGTATTTGATACTAGTTCAGTTGCTAAGAGTAGTAACTCGAAACGGGAGTTGCAGAATGAACAGAGACTAGTTAAGGGTGAAGTGACGATGTGTGTTGGAAGTGGTTCCAAGATTGATATGATCATCATCGCACACTCCCTATACTTTCGGGATTAGTGTTGAACCTAAATAAGTGTTATTTGGTGTTTGCGTTGAGCATGAATATGATTTGATCATGTTTATTGCAATACGGTTATTCATTTAAGTTAGAGAATAATTGTTGTTCTGTTTACATGAATAAAACCTTATATGGTTACACACCCAATGAAAATGGTTCATTGGATCTCAATTGTAGTGATACACATATTCATAATATTGAAGACAAAAGATGCAAAGTTAATAATGATAGTGCAACTTATTTGTGGCACTGCCGTTTAGGTCATATTGGTGTAAAGCGCATGAAGAAACTCCATGCTGATGGTATTTTGGAATCACTTGATTATGAATCACTTGATGCTTGCGAACCATGCCTTATGGGCAAGAAGACTAAGACTCCGTTCTCCGGAACAATGGAGCGAGCAACTGACTTATTAGAAATAATACATACTGATGTATGTGATCCGATGAGTGTTGAGGCTCGCGGCGGGTATCGTTATTTTCTGTCCTTCACAGATGATTTGAGTAGATATGGATATATCTACTTAATGAAACACAAGTCTAAAACAGTTGAAAAGTTCAAAGAATTTCAGAGTGAAGTGGAGAATCATCATAATAAAAATAAAAGTTTCTACGATATGATCGCAGAAGTAAAATATTTGAGTTACGAGTTTGGCCTTCAGTTAAAACAATGTGAAATAGTTTCACTACTCATGCCACCTGGAACACCACAGTGTAATGGTGTGTCCGAATGTCATAACCGTACTTTATTAGATATGGTGCGATCTATGATGTCTCTTACCGATCTACCAGTATCGTTTTGGGGTTATGCATTAGAGACAGCTGCATTCACGTTAAATAGGGCACCATCTAAATCCGTTGAGACGACACCGTATGAACTATGGTTTGGCAAGAAACCTAAGTTGTCGTTTCTTAAAGTTTGGGGTTGCGATGCTTATATGAAAAAGTTTTATCCTAATAAGCTCAAACCCAAATCGGAGAAATATGTCTTCATAGGATACCCAAAGGAGACTGTTGGGTACACCTTCTGTCGTGGTTTTGTCACGGCAGATGTCCTAGAGAAAGGACTTAGTCGTGGAGCCATCACGACGGGTTAGCTTGAAGGGGTTAAAGCGGACACAGGGACGCAAGAGAGTTTATACTAGTTCGGCCCCTTCGATGAAGGTAAAAGCCTACGTCTAGTTGTGATGGGATTGATGGGGTTTCGATGACTAGGGAGCAAACAAGCTTCGCCTATGTCTCGAGTTGTTGTCTGTTGTCCTTGAACCGCCGCCGGGTCGTCCCGTTATATACACGGGTGACTCCCGTCGGTTCACAGAGTCCCAACACCGGTCGATATTCGTATCCGGGTTGGTCTCTCCTTATTCCTAACTTATAATACAAGTTTATATACAAACGCCGGTTTATAGCTACAAGTCTTGCACCAACTATGGGCCTTAGGCCCTCAGTTGCCCTCTTGGGCTTTAGCACTCTTGAACTACTGATGAAGTTGATTCGGCCCAGATAGGCCGGTTTACGCCCAGAAGTAATATCCCCAACATTAGGCCCCAGATTGATTTGAACAGGTTCATGTCAATCCTTTAACAAAAACTTCATCTTCAACATCTTCTCATAAATTGGTGAACCGCCATGATGTCATCGTCTCTGATTGTTGTAAACCGGAGTGACATCACCTGTCATAACGAAGATATCCATTGTGCTTCTTTGTTTAATAGATATGCGGAAATCGAGGTGACAGCTCCATTTCGTGGCCCCTTGATTGTCGCGCCTGACACATGTCCTTTGCCTTATAAATAGGACCGAGGGGTCATTTCCTTTCTCTTTCCCTTCTTCCCCTTCTGCTTTGTCTTCCTCGCATCGCCCGGCTTCAGAGATCCGCCGCCACCGTCGACCTCTGCCTCAACCTTGGCCACTGCATCAACCTGGGCGCACTAGAGCATCGCGGCAACTTTCCGCGTCTTCCTCAGCTCCGGTAAATCTTCTATCCTTTCCCCCGCAGATCTGTTTTAGGGTTTCACAGTTCTTCAGTGTTCATCGTCTGCCGCTTGCTCATACGACAGATCTTTAGATGAATCCGCAAACCTTTATCCTGTGCAATGGTAGTTGTTTAACCTTCGCCTTCACTTACGCATCTCAAAACCATAAATCTATATGAATGTTTTGCTCATTGATTCGGTACTGCTCCTTTTGAACCTCTAAATAATTATCTCTTTTCTGAACTTGCTTCAGATCCAACGCTGTAGAAAAATCTTGTGAAACCTGTTTCTGCATACTTATCCATCCGCAATCTCAGCTGTTTCAATGTTTAGACCAGGCGGTTTAACCTTGTAGAAAAAACTTGCCAAACCGGTATATACCATTAGTCCCCTTGTTGAACCGCCAGATGTTGTTGCTTCATAAAACTCCGGTTCAGATAGATCTGTCTCCGGTTTAGCATTGCACATATCAATGTACCTTGATCACTGCATTTTTGAACTGGGATCTTCTACCTTGTAGATTTTATCATGGCCAAGCAAGTATATGAGTGCAATTGGGTTCCTTCTCGCGTCACAGAGTCTCAGCTGGACGATTTAGTCCTGATCGGCGCTTTAGGAAGCAAAGATACCATCCATTGGAGGGCTCCTGGCAAAGAATGCCCTCCCACACCTCAAGAAGGAGAGGTCGTTGTTTTCGTAGATCACTTAGCCCGGGGCTTTAAGCCGCCCGGTTCCAAATTTTACCGGGATGTTTTAGCCGATTTCCAACTCCATCCACAAGACACTGGCCCCAACTCTGTTACAAATATGTGTCACTTCCAAGTGCTCTGTGAGGTGTTTTTTCAAGAGGAGCCCACAGTGGAATTGTTCAGAGACCTTTTCCATCTAAACCGCCGTACTGAGTTTACTGACGGCTCTAATACGGAGTTGGGTGGCGTGGCGATCCAGAAAAGGAAAGAGGTCACATACCCTCACGCCAAACTACACAGCCACCCCAAAGAATGGAATCAGACATGGTTCTATTGCAAAGACACCTCCCCTGCTGGTGAGAATCCCTTGCCTGGCTTTCATCCGGAGCGGCTCAGCAATACACACCCTTTTCCGCAAAGATTGACTGCCCAGGAGAGAAGCAAATATGCTCCTCAACTGTCAAAGCTCAGAGCCTTTATGGCCAACAGTTTAACAGGGGTTGATCTCGCTCGCTGTTGGATATCATGGAGCATACTGCCCCTTAGTCAGCGCTCCGGTTTGATGTGCGAGTATACCGGCAGTGTTGATGACCCACTGCGACATTCCAAAATCCAGCTCACCGATGAAGAAATCATAGAGGCTATGAACAAGATGCTGAATGAACCGGAACACATCTGTGCTAGAAACGACCTACTTCCCTTCTGTGCCACCAACAAACCGCCAGCTGTAAGACTTTGATTTTTCTTTTTGCTGAATCTGTTATTGATATATCTGGTCATTGTTTAATATCAGTATCTGTGTAATCAGGGCAATGATCCGTTTTGGAGAAAGAAACTGCCGCAGGAGAAACCAGAAAAGCCAGACAAACCGGAAAGAGCAACTCGGCAAAAGACTAAAGCTGTGAAGAAGACTGCCCACAGGAAAAGAACCACTGCATCCTCTAATCCAGCCCCTGATGATGATGTGGATAATCCATACCTTGAGGTAGAGCTTGACTCACTTGGTTTATTTTCATGCGTCTTATTGATGATGATATTTGTCAGGATGATGCCGAAGCCAGCCACACGGATGCTGCAGAGGTAATTATTCTCTCTTCCGATTCAGAACCTTTGCCTTCACAAAAAATCCGTCAGGCAAACCGGAAAGTTAAATTTTCTCACCCTCTTGCTTATTTGGATCCTAAATTTCTTATGAAGACCCAACAACACAAAGCTTGTCGCACAACCCGGCACAACGGCCAGGTAGTTACCTCCGCCGGTTTACCGAACAGTCCGGTTCGGAAACGTCGTTCAGAGGTCTCTAATTTGCTTGTCAGTGCTTGTCCTAAAGCGGGCTGCTTTTGTCAACCTCTTAATCCGTCTGACTCCGATTACCAGGTTACTTCCCACTCATCTTCTGGCGAGTCATCGACTACTCAGCTGCCACCGCTTAAAACGGTGCTTGGGTAAGCTATTCTTATCATAATATTTACAGCACATCGCCTTGGAACATATGTTGTATTTGATTTTGTTATTCCTTTTAGGCCAAACCTAGGCCAAGCAAGAAGGCTCGCCTGGACAAAGCGGCCGAAGAAGATGCCTTCCTTGAACCGGGCAAGACGCCAAATATTGAAGCGACTATTCCTGATGATATACCCAATGATCTACCGTAGCAAGAAGACTATCTTATTGCTGAAGAAATACCTATTGATACCTCAAATCCTGTCAATCAACCCACAAGCTCCATCCGGATTGAGAAATCCACCGGTCCAACAAAGCCTACTGACAAGCCAACAGCCCCAGTGCAAACCAGTGGTACCAAGGATGATGAGGTTGTCATTACTGGCACTGGCCATACTGAGCCAAGCAATCCTGTCGCTTTGTCCAAATATTCTGCCAAGGAAGAATTTGCTGCCTTTGGCAAAGGCAAGTGGAATGCTGATCTGGTGACTTACGCTGCTCTGAACGCCCAAGATATCCATTCCGGCTACCTGAACCGGCTGTATACCAGTCGTGACTATGAAGCCGGTCTGGTTAATATGATGAAAGATAAATATGAGGTAACTTCCATATGCTCTTTCCTGCTTGTATGCTTCAATTCTTGCTGACTCTCCTAGTCCCCAAGGGCCGGTTTGTAATCTTCTTTCAAACCGGGACTTACTAATATAATCTTGATGCTTTGAAATTCGCTGACGTAGCCCCCAAGGGCCGGTTCAACTTAGCATAGTTAAACCGGTACTTTAAGTAATTGAGATTGCCGCATCAGAATATATACGAGCAAATAGCCATTAGCCCCCAAGTGCCAAGTTGAATACTTGTATTGATCTTGGGACTTTGTAAGCAATTGAAAGATGAAGATCGAATATGCATTAGCCCCCAAGTGCCAAGTGCATAACTTGTTATGTGGTTGGTACTTCAATCCTTGTACCATTTTGTTGAAGCATATAACTGTCTGCATGCAGGCTGAGCTGAAGATGAAAGAAAACCAAGTCGCCGATCTCCAAGAAAACCTGAAAACCCAACAAGCTGAAACCTCCAAAGCAAAAGAGGAATTAGCCAGCGCTTTAAGCACCATGGAACAGCTTAAGGAGAGCTTCAAGAAGAAGCAGGAGGATTGGGCCACTGAAAAGTCCACTTTAATCAAACAAGCAGAGGATGCCGAGGCTGCACTTAAACCGGTGGCAGATGAACTGACCAGTATAAAGCGGCACATGCATGCCATGACTACTGCTATCTTTGGTAAGCCAGTTTGACTTCTGAATTGGCTCTGCCTTCTTACAGAGTTGCCGGTTTATTAACCCTTTATGGTATTTCAGGGACACGCATTGGTCACTTGGGGTCAGATGTGCGGAAAAAACTGAAAGCCGCCTATACATTGGTTGAACAATTGTATATTGGTGCCCAGCGGATCATCTGTACCGCATCCCATAACAAACCGGCGCCCACTTTGATTCAAGACACTCTGATGAAACTGTCGGTGCTTCCTGCCCGGGTTGAAGAGCTGAAAAAATCTGTTGCTCGAACCGGTGCGATCAATGCCTTAATCCGGGCAAAAGCATGGGTGCCGGATTTTGATCCTATTGAAGCGGCTCAGGGCTATCCCAACTTGAAGGAAGACGGGTCAGAGTTTGGTGAAGCGGATCTGCGAGCAATAAACCGGGAGGTACGTCCGCTAGCTTGTCAATTGGCTGAAGAAGCAGACTTGTCTCATTATCAAGCCCAATATGACAATCAGAACAAGCAAATAGCTGCACCAATCCATGAATCAGAAAATCTGATCCCTCCAATCCGTAAGCATACTTACGCTCCCGATATTGACCCGTCATTGCTGATCCATGATGAAGCTGTTTTTCAAGCATTAATGGGAATCGACTGGACAACTGTTGATTTCCAGCCACTTGGTAGAGAAACGGAGGCTGAAGCGGCGCAGGATGACCCACAACCATCAGGCCAGGCTGGTGACCAAGCTTGAACCGGAAGCCGGTTTTAAAACTGCCTCTCCTTTGCGAAAAACAATGATATTATTATGGGCACCGTGTTTCCTTGTAATAGGCTAGCTGATACTTTTGATGTTGATATGCCTTCGTGCATAATTTGCTCTTCCTGTGGTGATGAACTTTCCAAAGCACTGTCTGCAATAAGAAACTCTTCAAGTGCCACCGCGGTTGTACCGTCCGGCGGAATATGATGTCTGCATATATGAAGTCAAAACATCCAAAAAATTCTTAAGTATATGACCAAATTTTTGAGATACATAATACCTGCCATCGTTAAGCGTGAAGTTGGCTTGGCCAATCTTGAAGCGGAGTTTTGCAAACCCACACTGTTGGAGGAGATAACAGCTCCTGTATATACATGACGCTGGTTTACCATGTAAACCGTGCTGGGTTATAATAAACACCGTGTTACTCCATAAGAGGATGTTAACAACAAGGATCAAACCGGGCAAATAGTCTCTGGATTGACGTGAACTGTGTTCCGTCAATTGATTGGTTGAAAAACTTTGTCGGTTTAAAAAACGCAATAAAAAGCAAGAAAACCCCTTCAAAGAAAAGTGTAAAGCAAATGCAATGACAAAACCGTTTGCAAAAAAGGTTTATTTGAGCTGATCAAATGGCGTTACCATGGCCGAACACGACCAAGCTCCCGTTAGGTGTAACTATGGTTCTAGTTAGCCAGGTCCCCAAATGAAACCGTGGCATTTATGCCGACCAAGTGGCATGGCAATGGTTCGGGTTCGACCAAGCCCCCAAGTGATTCTGTGGCCTTAGGCCGACCAAGAGGCATGACTGGTTCAGACGTGACCAAGTCCCCAAGTGATCTGGTGGCTCTCGCCTATCAAGAGGTATGGTATTGGTTCGGACACGACCAATCCTCCAAGTGATATAACATGATGCTTTTTCAAAAAAAAGTGAACTCAAGGGGTAAACCGGAGGCCGGTTTAGAGCAACTCCGTGTAGCCACACATGATGTAAAAGAACAGATACCCCGCTTTAGCTGAGGTTCCGGTTTATTATATTTAATCATAATATATACATCATCGTAATATGTACATAAGTATAGCCAATGGCTCACGTATAGTAAGGCCGAAGATGAGCTATGTTCCACGGCCTGTTGGTCTCCTCCTCTGATGTACGTGAGTCCTTATGCTCTCGAATATCGATCAGATAGTATGACCCATTGTGCAGATTCTTGCTGACCATGAAAGGCCCCTCCCAAGGTGGGGATAGCTTATGCATATCAGTCTGATCTTGGATGAGCCAAAGCACCAAATCTCCTTCCCGAAAGGTTCTGGTTCTGACTCGGTGACTGTGATAACGACGAAGATCCTGTTGGTAAATCGCCGATCGGGCGGCTGCTATGTCACGCTCTTCATCCAACCGGTCCAAAGCATCTTGCCGTGCTGTCTCATTGTCCGCTTCAATATAAGACGTCACACGAGGTGAATCATGACGGATATCACTGGGGAGAACCGCCTCTGCTCCATAAACCATGAAGAACGGTGTGTATCCTATTGATCTGTTGGGTGTTGTATTGATGCTCCATAAAACAGATGGTAATTCTTCTACCCAACAACCCGGCGTTTTTTGTAAAGGAACCATGAGCCGGGGTTTGATGCCTCTCAAGATCTCTTGATTAGCCCTTTCTGCTTGACCATTGGACTGTGGGTGTGCCACTGATGAAACGTCGAGCCGGATGTGCTCCCGTTCGCAGAACTCCTTCATGGCACCTTTGGACAAATTGGTACCATTATCCGTGATGATACTATGCGGAAAGCCAAACCGGAAAATCACTTTTTTGATGAACTGAACTGCCGTGGCCGCATCACACTTGCTAACAGGCTCTGCCTCCACCCACTTTGTAAACTTATCAGCCGCCACCAGGAGGTGGGTCTTCTTATCTTTGGATCTTTTGAAAGGCCCAACCATACCCAGCCCCCAAGTCGCAAACGGCCAAGTAATTGGAATCATTCTCAATTCTTGAGCCGGTACATGAGCACGTCTTGAAAACCTTTGGCAACCATCACATCGTCTGACCAGATCCTCCGCATCAGCATGAGCAGTTAACCAATAGAAGCCATGGCGAAACGCTTTAGCCACCAGAGACTTTGAACCGGCGTGGTGACCACAATCTCCTTCGTGGATCTCACGCAAAATTTCACGGCCTTCTTCAGGAGACACACATCGTTGAAATGCTCCTGACACACTGCAATGATGCAACTCGCCATTGATAATAGTCATAGACTTGGATCGCCGGATTATCTGTCGGGCCAGAGTTCATCCTCTGGTAACTCGCCCCGGTTCTTGTACGCCAGGTAAGGAAGCGTCCAATCCGGAATAACATGAAGAGCTGCCACCAATTGAGCCTCCGGATCAGGAATAGCCAAATCCGCTTCACCAGGGATCTTGACCGACGGGTTGTGCAGCACATCCAGAAAAACATTGGGCGGGACCGGTTTACGCTGAGAGCCCAGCCGGCTTAAGGCGTCCGCCGCTTCATTTTTCCGCCGGTCCACGTGGTCCACCTGATAGCCTTTGAAATGACCTACAACAATATCCACCTCACGACGATATGCTGCCATGAGTGGGTCCTTGGAGTCCCAAGTGCCAGACACTTGCTGAGCCACAAGGTCCGAGTCACCGAAGCACTTAACTCGACTTAGATTCATCTCCTTAGCCATCCGGAGACCATGGAGCAAGGCTTCATACTCAGCTGCATTGTTAGTACAAGGGAACATTAAGCGGAGAACATAACAAAACTTATCACCTCGTGGGGAAGTTAATACGACTCCAGCCCCCGAGCCTTCCAATTGCCTGGATCCGTCAAAATGGATGGTCCAATACGTGTGATCCGGCTTTTCTTCAGGTGCTTGCATTTCCGTCCAATCATTGATGAAATCAACAAGTGCTTGAGACTTAACCGCCGTTTGAGGCACATACTTCAAACCGTGCGGCCCAAGCTCTATAGCCCACTTGGCAATCCGGCTAGTTGCTTCTCGGTTCTGGATGATATCTCCCAAAGGAGCAGAACTGACCACCGTAATTGGGTGCCCTTGGAAGTATTGTTTAAGCTTCCGGCTTGCCATAAAAACTCCATACACCAGCTTCTGCCAATGCGGATACCTTTGCTTGGACTCGATTAGTACCTCGCTGATATAATAGACCGGACGTTGAACCGGATGCTCCTTACCTGCCTCCTTTCACTCCACCACAATAGCCACGCTGACCACCCGAGCATTAGCAGCAACATATAGCAGTAACGGCTCCTTGTCAATGGGAGCGGCGAGCACAGGCGGATTGGCCAATTGCCGCTTTAAGTCCTCAAATGCTTCATCAGCGGTGGAACTCCAAACAAACTGATCCGTTTTTTTGAACATTTGCTACAAAGGGATTGCCTTCTCACCAAGACGACTGATAAACCGGCTTAACGTGGCAATCCGGCCGGCCAGTCGTTGAACATCTTGATACACTTCGGTTTAGCCAGGGAGGTGATGGCCGTGATCTTCTCCGGATTAGCCTCAATTCCCTTGTTGGACACCAGAAAACCCAATAGCTTGCCTGCCGGTACACCAAAGACACACTTGTCCGGATTAAGCATCATCTTGTATGTCCTCAAGTTATCAAAGGTTTCCTTCAAATCATCAATCAAAGTCTCCTTCTCCCCGGACTTAACCATGATATCATCCACGTAAGCATGTAGATTACAGCCAATTTGCTTGTGAAGACAATTTTGTACACACCGTTGATAAGTTGCCTGGGCACTCTTGAGCCTGAAGGGCATAGACACATAGCAGAAGGCTCCAAAGGGAGTTATGAATGCCGTCTTCTCCTGGTCCTTAACTGCCATTTTAATCTGATGATAGCCGGAATATGCATCCGAAAAACTTAAACGCTCACAACCCGCCGTAGCATCAATAATTTGATCAATACGGGGGAGGGCAAAAGGATCTGCTGGACAAGCTTTATTAAGATCTATGTACTCCACACACTTGCGCCAGGTGCCATTTTTCTTGAGGACCAGCACCAGATTGGCAAGCCACTCAGGGTGAAAAACTTCAACAATAAAGCCAACTGCTAAGAGCCTGGCTACCTCTTCTCCAATCGCCTTGCGTCTCTCTTCGTTAAACGGGCGGAGGAACTGTTTCACCGGTTTATATTTAGGATCCACATTAAGGGTGTGCTCAGCGAGTTGCCTCGGTACACCTAGCATGTCAGAGGGCTTCCATGCAAAAATGTCCCGATTCTCACGATGAACTCGATGAGCGCGCTTTCCTATTTCGGATCCAAGTTGGCAGTGATGCTAAACTGCTTGGACGAATTGCCAGGTACGAAGTCAACAAGCTTAGTTTCTGCTGCCGATTTGAACTTCAGGGCCGGATCATGCTTCGTAGTTGGCTTCTTTAATGGAGTCATGTCCGCCGGATCAACATTGTCCTTATAATACTTCAACTCCTCGGTGGCACAAACCGACTCTGCATATTCCGCATCTCCTTCCTCGCACTCCAAAGCGATTTTGCAGCTTCCGTGAACCGTTATTGTCCCCTTGTAACCCGGCATCTTGAGCTGCAAACACACATAACAGGGCCGTGCCATAAACTTGGCGTAGGCCGGTCGCCCAAATAGGGCGTGATATGGACTTTGGATTTTCACCACTTCAAACATCAATGTCTCCGACCTGGAATCATGATTATCCCCAAAGGCCACTTCCAGAGCTATCTTACCAACAAGATACACTGATCTGCCAGGTACTACATCGTGGAACACCGTATTAGATGGTTTAAGATTTTTATCTGTCAGTCCCATACGACGGAAGGTCTTATAGTATAAGATATTAATGCTGCTACCTCCATCCATGAGCACCTTGGTGAATTTATAACCTCCCACCTGAGGCGTCACCACCAGAGCCAACTGACCCGGATTATCGACCTAGGGAGGGTGATCCTCTCTGCTCCATATGATTGGCTGTTCAGACCAACGTAGATAACGGGGTATGGCCGGTTCAACAGAGTTGACCGTCCGCCTCTGAACCTTCCGTTCTCGCTTGTCCAAGCTAGTGGTGAAGACATGGTACTGCCCACTACTCAACTGCTTTGGGTTGCTCTGGTAACCTGACTGTTGCTGCTGTTGGTTGTAACCACCCTGGTTGTTCTGACTATTTTGACCATTATGTCCGCCCGGATTACCATTAAATCCTGAACCGGAACTTCCTCCACCGTAACCCGGACCGGATCCTGAGCCACCGCCAGATTCGCGATCATACCGGAAATTATTAGAATTCTTGAACTCCTGCATAATAAAGCAATCCTTCCAAAGGTGGTTTGCTGGCGCCTCCTTCGTCCCATGTCTTAGACAGGGCTGGCTCAGTAGATAATTTAGGCGGTCTGGGTTAGGGTTGGGTGCCCCATTGCGGTTTTTCGGTCTACCCTTGCGTCGCTGGCCATTGTCCTGCATGTTGGTATTAGCCACAAAGTCCATGTTACCATCCGCTTTACGCTTGCCTCCACTGCCGTTACCTGCCCAGTGATGCTGCTGACCTTTGGAGTTGCTATTCCTCTTTCCCTTCCCTGCCTTGTCATCATCAGATTCGGGATCCTTGGTACTATCAGAATCAGCATACTTCACCAAAGCGGCCATGAGGGTCCCCATATCCGTGCAATGACGCTTCATCCATACCAACTTCAGCTTTAGGGGCCCAAACCGACAGTTGCCTTCTAGGGTTAATACTGCGGTGTCAGCGTTGATACGGTCTGATGAGTGTAACACTTGTGAAACCCGGAACACCCAATGAGTCGTTGACTCTCCTTCCTCCTGGATGCAGGCAACTAAGTCCACTATCGACATAGGCTGTTTACATGTATCCTTGAAATTGCTGATAAACCGGGCTCGTAATTGGGCCCATGAACTGATATAATTAGCCGGCAAACTTTTTAACCAAGTACGGGCCGTTCCCTCAAGCATCATGGTGAAGTATTTCGCACACGCCGCGTCATCCACATCAAGCATCTCCATGGCCATCTCATAGCTCTCCACCCATGTCTCTGGAGGTTGATCCGCCGTGTAATTTGGTACCTTGCATGGGCCTTTGAAATCCTTGGGCAGGCGCACGTTGCATAAAGCGGGGATAAGGCAAGGCACCCCCAAAGAACTAGAAGTAACACCAGGTTCAATCGAGATAGTTGGACGAACCGGCGTGAGCTGCCGAGCCTGATGCTGTGCAGCCAACTCGGCCTCCCTGCGCGCGCGGGCCCGGTCCACCACTCCCTGAGCGTTATCAGCACCACCCGCCGGGTTGTTGCCACGGGGTGCTCCACGTCATTCATTACTCGATACTGCCGGTTCATCCATATGTCTGCTATAGCTCTGGCTTGGACGGGGGGTCGAGTGGATCCGGTCGCGGCTGTATGAGTACGCTTCCTGTTGGACCAAAGCTGTCCTCAGAAGTTCCTTGACCCGTCGCGTCTCTACTGCCTGTGGCGAGTCACCTTCAATTGGAATGGCCTCCAGCCTGCAGCGGCGGCAACAAGATTGTCCATTGGGTTGGAGTAGTGACCTGGAGGTGTTAAAGCAGCCTGAGGTATACCGGTGTTTTGACGAGGCGGGTTCATCTGACGCGGCTGAACCGGTGCACCGGTCCTAGGGGCTTCTGCCCGGTTTCCCTCCAGCGGATTGCCGGTTCTTGCTCCTAGAGTGTTGAAAAGGTCCCTGGCCTTGAAAACCGGAGGCAAACGGGATCGGTGCTTCCTCCTCATGACTTCCTGTGACGCGCTCTGGTCCAACATGAGCCTGTAGGCCTGTGCGTCCAAAGCGGCCCGCTCTGCGGCCATCCTGGTGTCCTCAGCTGCCAGATCCGCCTTGGCCTGGGTGATCTGTTCCTTTATCTTTGCAATATCCGCGTTGTGGATGTCCTGATCCGCCGGATTAGCTTCCGCCATAAGCACAACCAATGCATCAAACAGCTCTGAGAGAACCTGAGCCGGCGGGCACACAGGGCCTCCTGCCACGGTAGCCGTCGCCGCTGCTGAACCGGGGATTGTTGCCGTAGCTGTCGAAGAATGAAGCGCTGCTTGTGTTCCGGCCATGAATATTCCAACTCGGTTGGGCAGATCAGAGGGGTTCGGAATACTGTCGCCATCGGAACAACCCCCAATCCGGCCATCTTGTAGCTGATAAAGAGACTCGGTTTCTCCGGTCGAAGACTCATCATCGGAACAA
Source organism: Triticum dicoccoides (assembly GCF_002162155.2). Lineage (NCBI taxonomy): Eukaryota > Viridiplantae > Streptophyta > Magnoliopsida > Poales > Poaceae > Triticum > Triticum dicoccoides. The sequence continues at coordinate 607,314,608 of NC_041392.1, read as the reverse complement.
ACGACGGTCGCGCCGTGAGATTCCGATCCGTCCCCATAGCTTCCTCCATGGATGACTCCCACGAAGGCACGCTTCATGGCTGGTTTAACCCAGGCGGATCGCGCACGCTGAGCCGTCTCGATGAGGTTGGTGCAGATGTCCGGCTCAGGGCCCGGTTCACCGATCTTGCCAATGAAAAACGTGAATGCCACCAAAGGGGACCCAGTACCCGTACTCCACTGAGCCGGCCTCAGGGCCCCAGCCTGCGTCGTCGATGTAGAGCTTGCCGCGACGACTCTTAGTCATCCGGCCTACAACGTAGCCCTCAAGTCCTTCAAAGCGGCCCTCCAAGAACCTGAAACCATCGTGCGATAGCCCCACGGTGGGTGCCAACTATCGTGGTTTTGTCACGGCAGATGTCCTAGAGAAAGGACTTAGTCGTGGAGCCATCGCGACAGGTTAGCTTGAAGGGGTTAAAGCGGACACAGGGACGCAAGAGAGTTTATACTAGTTTGGCCCCTTCGATGAAGGTAAAAGCCTACGTCTAGTTGTGATGGGATTGATGGGGTTTCGATGACTAGGGAGCAAACAAGCTTCGCCTATGTCTCGAGTTGTTGTCTATTGTCCTTGAACCGCCGCCGGGTCGTCCCCTTATATACACGGGTGACTCCCATCGGTTCATAGAGTCCCAACACCGGTCGATATTCGTATCCGGGTTGGTCTCTCCTTATTCCTAACTTATAATACAAGTTTATATACAAACACCGGTTTATAGCTACAAGTCTTGCACCAACTATGGGCCTTAGGCCCTCAGTTGCCCTCTTGGGCTTTAGCACTCTTGAACTACTGATGAAGTTGATTCGGCCCATATAGGCCAGTTTACGCCCAGCAGTAATATCCCCAACACCTTCTATCACAGATCCGAAGGCAAGTTATTCATTGCTGAGAATGGATCCTTTCTAGAGAAGGAGTTTCTCTCGAAAGAAGTGAGTGGGAGGAAAGTAGAAAACTTGATAAGGTAATTGTACCTTCTCCCTTATTGGAAAGTAGTTCATCACAGAAATCTGTTCTTGTGACTACTACACCAATTAGTGAGGAAGCTAATGATGATGATCATGTAACTTCAGATCAAGTTACTACCGAACCTCGTAGGTAAACCAGAGTGAGATCCGCACCAAAGTGGTATGGTAATCCTGTTCTGGAAGTCATGTTACTAGACCATGACGAACTTGCGAACTATGAGGAAGCGATGATGAGCCCAGATTCCGCGAAATGGCTTGAGGCCATGAAATCTGAGATGAGATCCATGTATGAGAACAAAGTATGGACTTTGATTGACTTGCCCAATGATCGGCGAGCCATTGTGATTAAATGGATCTTCAAGAGGAAGACGGACGTTGATAGTAGTGTTACTATCTACAAAGCTAGAATTGTCACAAAAGGTTCTCGACAAGTTCAAGGTGTTGACTGCGATGAGAGTTTCTCACTCGTATCTATGCTTAAGTCTGTCCGAATCATACTAGCAATTGCCGCATTTTATGAAATCCGGCAAATGGATAAACAAAACTGCATTCCTTAATGTATTTATTAAAGAAGAGTTGTATATGATGCAACTAGAAGGTTTTGTCGATCCTAAAGGTGTTAACTAAATATGCAAGCTCCAGCGATCCATCTATGGACTGGTGCAAGCATCTCGGAGTTGGAATATACGCTTTGATAAGTTGATCAAAGCATATAGTTTTATACAGACTTGCGGTGAAGCCTGTATTTACAAGAAAGTGAGTGGGAGCACTACAACATTTCTGATAAATATATGTCAATGACATATGTTTGATCGGAAATAATGTAGAATTATTCTACAAAGCATAAAGGAATATTTGAAAGGAGTTTTTCAAAGAAAGACCTCGGTGAAGCTGCTTACATATTGAGCATCAAGATCTATAGAGATAGATCAAGACGCTTGATACGTTTTTTCAATGAGTATATACCTTGACAAGATTTTGAAGTAGTTCAAAATGGAACAGTCAAAGAAAGAGTTCTTGCCTGTGTTGCAAGGTGTGAAATTGAGTAAGACTCAAAACCCGACCACAGCAGAAGATAGAAAGAGAATGAAAGTCATTCCCTATGCCTCAGCCATAGTTTCTATAAAGTATGCCATGCTGTGTACCAGATCTGTTGTATACCCTACACTGTGTTAAGTGAGGGAATACAATAGTGATCTAGGAAGTAGATCACTGGACAGCGGTCAAAGTTATCCTTAGTGGAATAAGGATATGTTTCTTGATAATGGTGGTGACAAAAGGTTCGTCGTAAAGGGTTACGTCGATGCAAACTTTGACACTAATCCAGATGATTCTAAGTCTCAATCTGGATGCATATTGAAAGTGGGAGCAATTAGCTAGAGTAGCTCCGTGCAGAGCATTGTTGACATAGAAATTTGCAAAATACATACGAATCTGAATATGGCAGACCCGTTGACTAAACTTCTCTCACAGGCAAAACATAATCACACCTTAGTACTCTTCAGGTGTTAATCACATAGCAATGTGAACTAGATTATGGACTCTAGTAAACCCTTTGAGTGTTGGTCACATAATGATGTGAACTATTGGTGTTAAATCACATGGCAATGTGAACTAGATTATTGACTCTAGTGCAAGTGGGAGACTGAAGGAAATATGCCCTAGAGGCAATAATAAAGTTATTATTTATTTCCTTATTTCATGATAAATGTTTATTATTCATGCTAGAATTGTATTAACCAGAAACATAATACATGTGTGAATACATAGACAAATAGAGTGTCACTAGTATGCCTCTACTTGACTAGCTCGTTAATCAAAGATGGTTATGTTTCCTAACCATAGACAAAGAGTTGTTATTTGATTAACGGGATCACATCATTAGGAGAATGATGTGATTGACATGACCCATTCCATTAGCTTAGCACCCGATCGTTTAGTATGTTGCTATTGCTTTCTTCATGACTTATACATGTTCCTATGACTATGAGATTATGCAACTCCCGTTTGCTGGAGGAACACTTTGTGTGCTACCAAACATCACAACGTAACTGGGTGATTATAAAGGAGTTGTACAGGTGTCTCCAAAGGTACATGTTGGGTTGGCATATTTCGAGATTAGGATTTGTCACTCCGATTGTCAGAGAAGGTATCTCTGGGCCCTCTCGGTAATGCACATCACATAAGCCTTGCAAGCATTGCAACTAATAAGTTAGTTGCGAGATGATGTATTATGGAACGAGTAAAGAGACTTGCCGGTAACGAGATTGAACTAGGTATTGAGATACCTACGATCAAATCTCGGGCAAGTAACATACCGATGACAAAGGGAACAACGTATGTTGTTATGCGGTCTGACCGATAAAGATCTTTGTCGGTGTCAAAACCGGCGGATCTCGGGTAGGGGGTCCGAACTGTGCGCCTAGGCCGGATGGTAACAGGAGGCAAGGAACACGATGTTTTACCCAGGTTCGGGCCCTCTTGATGGAGGTAAAACCCTACGTACTGCTTGATTAATATTGATGATATGGGTAGTACAAGAGTAGATCTACCACGAGATCAAGGAGGCTAAACCCTAGAAGCTACCCTACGGTATGATTGTTGTATGATGAAGTTGTCCTACGGACTAAAACCCTCTGGTTTATATAGACACCGGAGAGGGTTAGGGTTACACAAAGTCGGTTACAATGGTAGGAGATCTTGAATATCCGCATCGCCAAGCTTGCCTTCCACGCCAAGGAATGTCCCATCCGAACACAGGACGAAGTCTTCAATCTTGTATCTTCATAGTCCTGGAGTCCGGCTGAAGGTATAGTCCGGCTACCCGAACACCCCCTAATCCAGGACTCTCTCAGTAGCCCCTGAACCAGGCTTCAATGACGATGAGTCCGGCGCGTAGATTGTCTTCGGCATTGCAAGGCGGGTTCCTCCTCCAAATTCTTCATAAAAGTTTTTAAACACCAAAAGTAGTGTCCCGCTCCGCAAAATAAGTTTCCACGTATTGCCACGGAGAGAATAACATTAACACAAATCTAATCTGCTGACGTATTCTACAGCGTGACATCACACTACGGCCAAGCCTTTATTCAAATCGTTTTAATTTTTCCACCTCAACGTGTTTTGTGAGGCGGTTTCCTTGGCACGTCTTGTCAAAGCAGAGATTGTGTCCCCTTTATTTACGGGATTCTCATTGATACGGACGTGGGTAACCCAATCGTGCCCGTTAGCATGTCTTCTCGATTAAAGGCGAGTCCCAAACGGTTACGGGGAGGGCTCCTGGTAGTCAACCTCTTATAAGGAGACCAGGGCCTTACTCCTTTTCTCCACTCTCAAAACAAGTTCGCCCGTCGCCTCGAGTTCCAACACCCTAGGCTCCAGATTCCAGGCGCCTCGGACCTTCGACAATGTCCAATTCCGACCTTCAAGGCCGATGGATGCAGACGGAGGAGGACGTGCTAAAGTTGAGAGAGGCTAAGTTCTTGACCGCCAAAATTTTGCATAGGTTACCTGCTCAAAGGCAGGCTATCCCTAGTCCCCAGCCCGGTGAGAGCGTAGTGTTCATGTCTCACTTCCTTCGGGGGTTAGGCTTCTCGATAGATCCCTTCGTGAGGGGGCTGATGTTCTATTACGGGCTGGAATTTCATGACTTAGCTCCGGAGTCCATCCTCCACATTTCCTCATTCATCGTTGTGTGCGAAGCGTTCCTCTGTGTTACTCCTCACTTCAGATTATGGCTCAAGACCTTTGGAGTGGAGCCGAAGATGATCAAGGGATGGCACACAGAGTGCGGAGGCGCTGTCATAAGTAAGAATGCCGATGCTCCATGGCCCGAGGGCTCCTTCCAAGAGGAGCTCGGCTTGTGGCAACGAGAGTGGTTCTATATCACCGCTCCCAGGAGCACCAAGTGGGTGGTGCCTCCTGCCTTTCGCTCGGGCCCCCACCATGGCTAACGTCATGGGTCAACAAAGGATTAGATTGGGGGTTATCCAAAGACGTGCCCTTGTTGCAGGGCCGCGTCAGGGATCTCTTAGAAAGAGACCTCAACCTGGTCAAGGTGACGCAGGTCATGCTGATTCGCCGAACACCGCCCGGCAAACATCACTCCCTTCGTCTGTGGGAGTTTAATCCGGAGGGACCACGAGCTCTCCAGCATTTTATGGGTGCAACGCCCGTGGAGATGTATAAAATGTTCTTCGGATCACAAGCAATGTGTCCGGATTTGACCGAGGACGCAGGTTTAAGCTGCAATCGCCCAGATACTCGAGTAAGTAACCTTGTGCCCGGACTCGCTATCGGTAAAATTGTCATAAATTCGACCCTAAAAGAGCTGTCCTTTTAAACAGGAGTGGATAGCGAAGGCAAAGCTGATCAGGTGTCCGGATCCCCTTCCTGAGACCAGGCCGGATCCCGTGCTAGTCAGGATGTTGAAGATCGTGCCTTTGGAGGGAAGTGAGGGGGAGGACAAGGAAACTATGGCCTCCTCAAGGGAGGCTGCTCCGAAGGGAGGAACCGACAATCCCTCTCCTAAGGGGAAGAAGAGGGCCACCTCTGACGACCCGGAGACCATGGCCTCAAAGCGGGGGAAAAAGTCCTCGTCAGAGGGTCCGACGCCGGGGAGATCCTCGGCCGAACTACGCCCTCAAAGGGATCAGCCCTCCAGCGAGCCGTAAGTAGAGAAATATTTTCCTTTAGAGGGATGAGAGAAATCCTTGATTTTATCTAAGAAGATTAACCGAAATTTTACTTTGTAGCTCGGACCTCAGCCCTTCTCAGCAGAGCTCGTCTTCAGGGGATCTTCTTCCAGAGATGATGGAGGGTGGAACGCCTCCCCCTGCCGTACCGCCTGGCGAGGCGGGCGACCCTGAGGTGTCGTCGCGGAGGGTTTTTCCGAAACTGGCAGGGGTGGAAGGTAGCCATATGTCCCCCCAAGGTTCTCCGCGTCCGGCCTTCGATGGAGGTCATAGGACGAGTCCGACACCGTCCGATGCACGGTCGGAGGAGCTGATGATTCTGCTGGGGCGAGCTTCTATCTCAGAGGAGCATCGTGCATTGATGGGTACGGTGATTGGAAGGATTTCGTACACGGAAAGCGGATTGCATGAGGCCGTCAGAAGTTTGCTGACGGGTTTTGAGGTACGTTTGGTAATGTACTTCTTTGTCAGTTGCCCATAAACAAGATGCGCCCTGTGTAGATAGTAGCCCCTGAGACTCTGTGCATTGTCAGAATTGACGGCGCGCAGAGGATCATAATCCCAGGTCTAAAATGTCGCCTTTGTATACAGGTGGTGAAGTGTCCAGAATCGAGCCGAACTGATGATTTTGCCGAACTAAAGCGGCAACTTGGCGTGGCAGATGCCGACATTGCGCTCGTCAACGAGCGGCTCGATGAGGCTCAAGGTAAGCAATTCCTCGGGCGGCATCTGGTAAGAGGAGCTTTATGCCAGTATCTTACAATGTGTGTGCTTGACGCAGATGGTGCGGCCGCCATGGAGAATCTTCGGGCGGAACTTGCCCGAGCTAAGGAACAAGCCAGGAGAAGTGACGCGGCTGCCGAGAAGGCCCTTGAAGAGCTGTCGGGTGGTATGTGCGACATATGCCAACGGGTGGCTTATCATTGTGGGAGTCAGTAAGACGTCACCGGTGCCTGGAAACGGGATGAGGCGAAGACATGCACGCCGGTGAATCTTACCCAGCTTCGGGGCTCTCCGTGGAGATAACACCCCTACTGCTGCTCTGCGGGGTCTCCGCATGATCACTAGATGAAACAAGTAGCTACACGATGCTCCTTGAGATGTTCGGCGAGAGGAGGAAGAAGGGCTCGGCTCGCTCTCTTCTCCTCCTTATGTGGTGTCTAAAACTAGCAGGGATCCCCCCTTTGCATGGGTGTCCCGAGGGATTTATATAGGCCTACCCCCCGGGGGTACAATGGTAATTTGGCTGGGCGTGGGGCCCAACCGTCTGTGTCTACACTCGCTGGCTTCTGCGCCGGCTGCTGGGGCCCACCGGCTGGTGGGTCCCGCCGGCTGCCGGCTCCTTGGTCGACAAGCATGCCCCACTGTCCAGGGCCCGGTCGGGGGCTGGTTACTGTTGCTCAATCCTGGTGACGAGGGCTTCGCCGTGGTGGGCGTGGCTACAGTGCCGCCGTCCGGCGAGTGATCGCTGTAGCCTCACCGCGTCTCGTCTCCTTAATGGGGCGTCTCCCTCGAGGGAGGTGGCAAGCCGGCTATGGAGAGCTGGCCTTGTCTTAGGCCGACTGGGGGAGGCCTGGCCGCCTTCAGGTGTCTCTCTGCCCGAAGGGGCCCACCGCTCGTGGGCCGCACTGGCGGCCCGTCATGGATGACATCAGGGTCAACGTGGCAACAGTGCCGCGCCAAACGGGCCATGGCCACCCGTACGGCGCACTGTGCCGGGCGTGCTCCGGGATTCGGGGGTGGCAGGCTTTACTGTAGCCACGCCCTGTCACATCGCCATTATGTGGATGCAGACTTCGAGGGTACGATGTTGACCGCTTTGTGGGAGCCGGCCTCTTGGAGTCGGCCTTCTCGCGGCCGGCTTCTTGGAGTCGGCCCTCCTGCGGCTTTCTTCATGAGGGCTGTAGTCGGGCCGCCTTCCGATAGTCAGCCGGGAAGACAGCCGGCAAGGGGAAGGCGGCCCCGCATCTTGGATTCTTGAGGGCCAGATCGGCTCGTAATTTTTTCAGAAGGGCCAGGGGAGCCGGCTAGGCTACCCATGGTCATTTACTCCGACAATAGTCCCCGAAGCTGGTCGAGCTTCGAGGCTGACAAAGGGACGAGAAGCTTGGTCAGCTTCCTACCCTGAGGGGCCGGCTTTGCTTGTGCGTGCCGTCTTCGGAAAGCTCCATTTCTCGTAGGCGGGAACGCGGGTCGCCCTACGAGCTGACCACACGCCATCCCGCGGGCCACATGGCAAGGAAATTCTACCAACGCACGCGCGCGACGGGACGCCGCCGCAGGCCCGGGCCTGCCACTCGTAGGCCTCGGCCCGAGCTCGGATCTTCTGCGGCCCACACGGACCGCTCGCCTTCCTGTGGCGGTTTTATTACGCCATCAGGGCACAATAACCGCGGGACGTGGGGGAGTGGGCGTAGTTGATCCCCACGTTCCCCCACGCCACGCCTCCTCGGCTCCGCCGCGCGGGT